>NW_028327175.1:117463072-117766102 GCF_987537825.1 Furipterus horrens | reverse complement strand
TCCTGCTAGGAAACTAGAACAGCCTCCCTCAGGGAGATGTTGCCTCACTGTTTGCCTTTGCACTGTTGGGACAGTTTATTTCTCACAAATCACAAGAGCTGCACAGCTCCTCTAAGGTTTGGAGCACAGCATATCCAGTTCGGAAGGAAGTAATGCTAAAACAGGATGTCTTGTTCAACGGAATTTGTATCAATAGTAACTTAAAGAAGAATCCATAGGCTCAAGAAGCACTAAATCACAGAAAACCTCAATAAAGGGTGTTTTGGTGCTATCTGTAGGAAGCAGCTGTGTGCACTCAGCCCTTCCTGGCAGCACCCCACCCCCTGCAGGCCTATGGCTCCACTTTCCTGGGCTAAGGCCAAAGGCAGGTGGCACCCACCGTCTGATTGGTGGCTTCCTGCTTGCGGCCAGCCTTCCACACAGTCAGGTTGAAGGTGTACTCCACGCCAGCTTGCAGGCGCTCCCGAGGGATGGTTACTATGCTGTTTCCACGGGGGCCGAAGTTCAGCATACACCCGCCAGTCTTACTCTGTGGCCAAAACAAGGGCGGTGAGACCCCAGACCTGCCTCAAAGCAGAGCCTGGCCCAGAGGACAGCTGGGGACACCCTTCCCCCTGCTAGGATCAAGCCCACCTGGCTCTGCTGGCAGATGGGTCCCCTCCCACTGCTGGACTGATTAGTGCAAAGGTCTGAGGGGGGCCGGAAGGATACCCCTTTACTCCAGCCCCTCCGTGCAACTGACCTGTGTTGAGGCCACACAGGCCCAGTGGAAGCTGAGCGGCGTCTGGTCACCATCCTCCAGGTTGGGGTCGTAGGACTTGCTCCCATCCAGCACTAGGTCCTGCATGTCTGACCATACGCGGTATGAGCCACCCTCGACAATGGGTACTAGGCGCTCAGGGGCCACTGTCACATTAGCCTGGATGCTCTGAGACAGGGGTGTGTCCCCAAAGGACACCACGAACACAAAGCAGTAGTGGCCCACAGGCAGCACCAGGCGAGGCACCACCAGCTGGGGCCGGCTCGTGTCCACGCCAGGCAGGGCCACGCGGGTTGTGTGCCCAGGCCGCTGGCAGCTAGTGGCACGATACACCTCCCAGCGGTACTCAGTCTGGTAGGTGACACAATCACGCAGATCGATGTGGGCCTCCAGGTAGTTACGCTGGGAGCGCCGCATCAGCACCTGCGGGGGCAGGGCCACATTGACCCTGGGCTCCCTGCAGGCTAGCACGTGGACAGTGACTGTGGCCTGTGCCGTGAAGAAGCTCACCAGGTTAGAGGCATTCACCTCCACATGATAGTCCCCAGGCTGCAGGTAAGAGTGGTCAGCCCAGGGATCCTCCGTGACCTCTGCTGGAGCCCCATCCCCAAAGTCCCAGTGGTAGGCCACACGACGGGGGCTGGGGCTTGTGGCAGCCTCAAACCGGGCTGAACGGTTGGTGAAGCAGCGATCACTGTGCAGTGCCACGTGCTGGATGACATCCTGGACCTCAACTACAAGAGTGTGGTTCACACCCCCCAGCTCATTAAAGGCACGCACGTGGATCTCCAGTAGCCCTGCAGCCACAGGGGTGTAGGTGACATCGCGGCCTGACAGGATGACCAGCGAGTCCCCCTGGACCTTCTGCAAGGAGAAGTACCATGCATAGGCAACACGAGACCCTCGCTGCACCCGGGCTGTGAAGTTCCTCTCAGTGCCAGTGGCAATGCCTGCTTCGCAACAGTTGGGCACCTGAAGCCCACCCACAGCCTCTAGTACCAGGATGCGTGCCTGCGCCTGTGCCCGGCTCACGTGGTTCTCAGCCTGGACGCTCACTATATAATCCCCAACCCAGGGGAAGCTGCGGGAAAAGTGAAGCCCTGGGAGTACCTCAAGGCTGGCCCCGCCAACCTGCAAGTAGAAGCTGACGGCTGAACCAGCAGCTAGCAAGATCTGAAAGTGGACCAGCTGCCCAGGTTCCACCACCTTACTGCTGGCCCACAGTACCAGGCCCACAATAGGCTCCTCCACCGTGAGGTTGTGTGTGGCTATAATCCAGCTGACTGCATTGGAGGTGTTGAGCTGAACAGAGAAGGTGCCAGCATCTGGGAAGACCACAGCGACATGCTGGCCATGCCTGCTGCCTCCTGGAACAGCCCAGCACCAGCTGACGTTGGTTCCTGAGGTCAGCTGGCCCCAGAAGGGGACAGTAGAGCCAGTCGTCACAAAGCTGCCATCTAGCTCACCAGCCCTGATGCTGAGGCCACTCACAGGCACTTGCACAGCCAATTCAATGGTGGTGTTAGCCAAGCCCAGCCGGTTCTTGGCTATGACTGTGACTAGGTATAGGCCAGGGGCGGGAAAGGTATGGGTTGTAGATGGCTCTGGGGTCTCCCAGCTCAGCCCTTCCCCGAGGGACCAGGTGTAAACAACACCACTGCCACCAGCCAGCTCAGCACAGAGGGTGACACTCATGTTGACAGGGGCCGGGTTTGGGGAGGCAACCAAGGCCAGCCACCCTACAGGTTCCACAAAGTCCACTGTGCGGTTGGCCGAGGCACTGCCCAGCATGTTTGTGGCCCGCAGCTGGACATGGTAGGTGCCAGCCTCGAGCACAGTGAGTGAGAAGGTTTTGCCACTGCCAACCAGGGCCGTGTTGCTGTCCCGCTGGGCAGTCCAGACATAGGAGATATTGGTACCATCCCTTACCACAGCCTGCAGCTGAAGTGTGCTGTTGGTGGGGAAGCAGCAGCCACCACCACCACCAGACACCTGCAGGCCCTCAATACGCTGCAGGACGTAAACAAAGATGCTATCCTGGGCAGCGCCCACCTCATTCTCAGCCGTGACAATAATGTTGAAGGTGCCCACAGAGCGGAAGGTGTAGGAGATAGTGGGGCCCCCAGGAATGGGTGTGCAGCGGTCACAGAGCACCCAAGAGTAGTGTACATCACTGCCTGACTCCAGCGAGGTGCTAAAGCTCACGCTGCCATTCAGGGGCACCACTGTGCGGCTGGCATTCACACTGAGCCCCTGTACGTGCCGCTGCACTGAGACATTCAGCTTCGCCTCACCGTGGCTCACCGCATTCCAGCCGACCACCCTGATGGTGAAGTGGCCTGTGCTGGTGTAGATGTGGGTGACCGCAGGGCCCTCAAGCTGCCTGCCATCCCCGAGCTCCCACAGGTAGGTGGCAGGGTGCCCACGGCCCATTGGGGAGAACAGGTAGGGCTGCTGCAACTCCAGCACATAGGACCCATTAACCCTGATGCCTATGAGCTCCACGGGCTCCTGCACCTCCACAAGTGCTGAATCGTTGGCAGCCGAGATGTTGTTGGACACAGTGACTGTCACCAGGTAGGAGCCTGTGTCCCAATAGGTGAATTTGGCCTCAGAGACCCCAATGCTGGGCACATTCTCAGTGCCAAAGTCCCAGGTGTAGCGGTAAGGAAATGGGGGCCAGGTGTGGGCCACCAGCCGGACCTCATCTCCAAGCCGCACAAACTGCCTCTCAGGTAGCAGGGTAACATTGCCCACCTCGGGCTCCACACACACACTGGTGAAGTAATGCGCCTTGTTAACGTGGCTTGACAGGATGAGCACCAGGGGAAACGTGCCACTGTGTGTGAAGTTGTGCAACACGGTTGGATCTCCCCAGACGGTCGTGTTGGATGAGCCATCCCCAAATGTCCAGTCGAAGGAATAGTGGACAGGGTCTCCAGTGACATAGGCCTTGAGCCGGGCCTGGGGTTGCACAGGTATGCAGGCTGCAGGGTCGATCCACAACACCTCCAGGACAAAAACCTGCACAGGCAGGCTCTGGGCTAGGTGGCCAGCGGGGCTAGACACGCCGACGGTCACTGTGTAGTTCTGAGCCCGCAAGTACACATGCTCTACTGTGGCCTCACGGCCCGTGAGCACTGTGCCATCTCCCATGTCAAAAGTCCATGTGACATTGTCGCCCAACTCCAGGGTGGCACTGACCACCACAGGTGTACCCTGCTCTACAGCTGGGCTCAGGTTCACACTCAGGCCACAGAGCTCCTCAAAGACGTGGACATCAGTGCACGCCACTGTGCTGCTCACTGTGTTGTTGACCTCCAGGCAGATGTGGTATGTGCCCCTCGAGATGTATGTGTGGTTGACCATCGGCTGGTGATGTGTCATGGCTGGGGAGTCATCTCCAAAGTCCCACGTATAAAGAATGCCCCCAGTCAAGGGCAGTGGGTGTGGAGAGAAGGTAACGGGCCGGCCAGCCACCAGGACAGGGCTGCCCACAGCCACAGCCATGGCAGGCAGAGTGGCACGCACACTCACAGGCACCAGCTGCGTCAAGTTCTCGAAGGCGTTGGACACGAGCAGGGTCAAGTTGTACTCGCCTGGGGGACAGGCCCGGAGTGGGAATGGCACCATGGCGACTACACAGACTGTTCAGCACAATCCCTCCCTAACCCCATGAGGGCTGCTGTGCACAGGAGCCCCTCCGTCCCATTCCCCGCCCCCCACCCCGCCTCCCCCCACTCCCCCAGCCCTCACAAGGTGTGTGTGAAGTGCATCAGCACAGGGCAAAGCACAGGGCTACAGCAGAAGCAGGGTGAGGAGCAAAGCGTCTCTAAGTATGACCTCGCTCAGGCAGTGAGTGCCAGTGCAGTGCAAGAATTGTGGGGCCCTGTTGTTTACTTTCCATTCTGTGTGTGAGGCTTCTGGAATTTTAAAAGTAACTAAATAATAACCCTCCTTCTCTCCCAAATAAAGACTCAGAGAAGGAGATAGGAAGGTCCAGTTTCTGATCAGCAGTTTCAAATCACAGGGTTCAGTGACCTGGTCCACCCCTCACCAGTAGCCACCCCTCCGTCACCTAAGTAAGGTTAGGGCCATCAACCCAAGCTGGCTTGAGGTGGGGCTGCCCCTAGGGCAGGGCTTGCCCAGTGGGGGCCGACAGTGTGGCAGGCCCATCCTTACCTGGGATGGCATAGGTGTGTGTGGTGTTGTGCTCCACTAGCACCTGGGCCATCATGGGGTCCGGGACCTGGAAGGACTCGTTGTATGGAGGTTTAAACTGGCCGATCACTTGCTCCCCATCCCCAAAGGTCCACCTGCCAGGGCAGCAGGCAGGCAGTGAGCAACTGGGGGGATGAGTGGGAAGGGTTGGCTGCTCCCATGGGGGGGGGGGGCGCCTGCTGGCCCAGCTATAGTCACTCTTTTCTTATACCTTTGTTCAGGGTACCACCCAGCCCTGCTGCAGTTTCCATGCCCCTCCCACATCCAATGTACCCAGGACCTCTTGACAGATGAGGTGGGGACTGGGGAAGGGGTGCTGGGAAAGAACCTGGTACCCCTGCTACCTGCTGGACCCAGTGCACTCACAGGAAGGCCACCTCCACGGCCGAGTCCACCAGCACGTCAGCCGCCAGCACCAGCGTGGCATTGGGGGGCAGCACAGGTGGCACCGCAGACACCCGCAGGCCCTGCATCTTATGCATCCGCTCCACAGTGACATTGTAGTTCACAGTGACATTGCTCACGTGGTTGGTGGCTGTCAGCTGTGGAGACAGTTGGCAGTGCTCAAGCCACCAACAAGCCTCAAGGCAGAGTGGGCAGAACCCCACCCTGCACTCAACCCTGGCTCCCATGGGGTCACAGGGAGCAAAGCAGAGCTGAAACAAAAGGCAAGAGCGAGCACTGGACATCCACCCATCCTCTGCCCCTGCCTGCACTCTTTCTTTTGCCCACCGAGAGCTTGAAGATGGCAGTGCTCTGGTAGATGACGTTGAAGACAACATTGTGGAAAGTCAATGACTGCTTGTCATCAATGGTCCAGCGGAAGACCACATCTGAGCCGGCCTCCACCATGGGGCTGTACCTCTGAGGGAGGGACACAGCATCAGCCAACAGTGACCCACCCTGCCCCACTACAGGGTCTTTAGGGAACCAAATGTGCCCTCAGCCCATGTCTAATGGCCTGGACGCACCTCCCAGTGGGGCTTAATGGGACAGGACTTGAAGATACTGTGGGAGAGAGGGAAGGCAAGAGGGCCCCAGGGCCCACCCTCAACTAGGGAGACACACCTTGACCTCTCTGTACCTCAGTTCCCCCACATGTCATCTTTCAGTCTGTACACCCCTCCCAGGGCTCCTTCTCAGGCCTAGTTGGACAGCACAATGCCATTTGGGAAGGCATGTGAGTCTCAATGGGCCTCATGGCTGGCTATTCACAGGTGTGACTGGGTAAGCTAGGGGATATAACCATAGTAGCAGGCTGTCAGAAACAGCCCTTCCAAAGGCCCCTGTGCAAAGATGCAGAGCTGATGGGTGGCTTGTCAGGATGGGCAGTACAGGCCAGAACAGTCCCTTCCCAGAGAGGCACTGAGGTGGCCAGGTGGCAACAGAACCACCTCAAAAAAGTGTTCAGGGCCCTGGAAACACACTAGGCTTGATGAGGTCAGAGGTGGGCGAAGAGTTCCACAATTTCTTTCTTGAAATGGAAGAGCAAAAACATTTTCAGAGCCACTGTTCTAGTGGTAACTTTTTAGTAATTTAGGAATGAATGACCACCTAGCAGGACCTGTCCATTAACCAACCAAACTCTTTCTTCAATGGGGAGGGGCCACTCTGTGTGTGGTCACCTTGTCTCAAGAGAGGCTGGGCCGACCTGCTGGCCATACTCACCACCAGGACGCCCTGCAGCACTCGGGCCTCGGGGCTGGGCATGGCTCGAAGGCCGCAGATGGGCTCTTCCGCCTTCACCCATAGGCTGAGGTTGGCCTGGCTGGCGCTGTTTTCCACCACAACCTCTACTGCATGCTCGCCCTCACTGAGCCTGGGCAGTGCTAACACTGAGAACAAGGTGGTGTTGGCCTCACGGGCACAGCTGGGCACCAGGGCAGCAACTGAATCAGGACAGGCAGCCTCAAAGGGCGCACTGATGTTGCCCCCGGGCCAGCGCACCGTGGCTGTAGCATTATCACCGGAGTCTACCTGGAGCACCAAAGCTGAGCCATTGGTGGATATATAGAGGACACCGTCATGGGGAATGGGGTGGATAACCCGCAGGCCGGCCACCGGGGAGAGCACATCAAAGCTACAAGACAGGTTGTGCCTAGACACACTGTTGCCCACCGAGGCCCGGACCTCATAGTGTCCTGGCTGGCCCAGCCCTGGGTTGGGCCTCAAGCCCAGCAGCGGGGTGAGCCGCTCCGTGGCAGTAAGCAGCCTCAGGGCACAGGCCTGGCCAGCCCGGCTGGCCTCCAGCTGGGCGGGTAGGCAGGCCAGCCAGGCTGAGGCAGTAGTAGAGAGGTATGGGGCCTCAGGGGCAGGGTGATCAAGTGCTGGGGTGCAACGTAGGAGAGCACCCGGGCCAGCATCATGCTGCAAGCCTATGAGGTCACCAGGGAGCAGAGGGCCATCCTGGCCATGGAAGGTGACCTACAAGAGAAGGAGGTAGAGATATGTCAGGTCCTCACAGTGGGCCACCACTGGTCAGGGGCCTGCAGAGGAGCACTGGGCCAGGGGCTTCAACAAGCAGGCAAGATCCTCCCAGGGTAAACCAGAGTCACTCCTCCACATGGGTCTCAATATTCATAAGTCACTCACACTCCAACAGGCTTCACAGGGGCCCCCTGGCACTCATGGTGAGAACAGACAGGACAGCCTCAGACAAACAGAACATACACAGGGGAGAGAATCAGGCAGGGGTGGGGCTTCCCCAAACAGGGAGGGACCTCTGAGGAACACTGCAGCCAAGCCTTGTGACAGAAAGGAGCCAGCCAGGCCAAGAGAGGTTTAGAGTCCTCCTTAGGAAGCACAGAAGGTGCAAAGGTCCTGGGGCAGGAGCTTCTCATGTTGGTAAATGAAGGAGGGCTCTGACAAGGCCAGAGATGGGCAGGGACTTGGGCATGGGGACCCAGTAGACCATGCAAAGAATATGCGTTTTATCTGTGTTTAATGGGGAGACCCAGACCTTGGGTGGCTGAGGGGGAAGCAGACCGCACTCAGGCCAGTAACACACACCGAGTACTGAGCAGGGGGACCCGCAGGCACAGAGAAGAGGAACTCCCTCCACAGGGTGTAGGAGGCCCCTGGGAGCCCCAGCCCCAATGTGGACCCATTAGCACAGGCCTCTGGGCAGCAGGGGGTGTCCAGTGGCAGACAGATGTTGGATCTGGGGCACCAGATATCCTCTGGCATGCATTCAGGAGCCGGCTCAGTCCCGTTCTCCAGGGACCTATTCTCAGGCTCGCTGCTGTTTTCTGGGGCCCCTGCAAGGAGAGGAACGGCGTCACAGGTCCTAACAAGCCAGTCAGGGATGCCCACTACTACATGAGACCCTGCCAGAAAGTGCCCCTGGCCTCCACCATCACTTCCCTACCCCTCTCAAACCAGGCCAGTTGACTGACTCAGGAGGAACCCCTACCCAGGCAAGCCCTATCCAATCTGTCCTCAGGGTCCTGAGCATGAGTCAGTGTCTCTTGCAGCTGGAGGTCAGTCTAGCGACCAAGGGACAAGCAGACATGACAGCACAGAGAGGCTATCCAAGACCCCCAACTCCCACCACCAGGACAGGGTCCCACCTGTTCCTTCCATGGGCCGGTACACCTGTAGCCTCATCTGTGCGGCCTGGCCAAGCTCCTGGATGCCAAACTCTACAGTGGTGAGGAAGGCTTCATGGCTCATGCCCAGGCCAGGGAATGCCATCACCTGGTTGAAGTGGGAAGGGGGGATGAAGGGGTGGGGGTTTGGGGTTGGTAAGCTCAGCTCCACAGATCCTAGACCTCAGCCCCCACTGGCCAAGAGGGGAAGGAGCCACTAGATGGGGCTTTATGAGGCCCTCTACAAATGTTCCACTGGGGAAGAAACGTCAGTTCAAAACCATCTGTGAGCAGCAGGACCCTGGTTATTTTTTTTTAAATCCACACAGAGAGAAAAGGCTCAGGAGCTCAGAGAGTTCCTCGATACCAGGACAGAGGCTTCTCCTTCCTGCACAACAGCAGGTTTTCTAAAACATCTTTACTGGGCACATAGGACATTTAAAAGGCCCAGGGGGAAAAAAAAAGAAGCTGCTTGTTTTCTAGAGACATACAGCAGACAGACTCTATCAGGGAGCAGGAACTTGGCTGGCCTACCTCAACAGGCTTCTGGGGGTCAGAGAGGTTCTCCTGCTGTGCCAGGGGACTCAAGGGTCCCTGCAGGTCTCCGCTGGATGCCCCCATGAGGAAGTTCTCCGCATCCCACACGGGGCCTGGGGTGGCAAATATGCAATGAGGTGCTGGTCCCCGGCCAAAGAGGAGTGTCGGAGGCCAGAGCAGGACTGAGCCACTTGGTGGAAGCCCTCCAACTTCCTCCATATCTGTTTCCTTTAGTGCAAGCCCAACCCAAAATGACAGTAGGTGCTCAGCAAACAACTAAACAGTGGCCAGCTAAGAAAGGAGCCTGGGGAGGGGGTGGGGAGGGCACTCTCCTAGCCAAGGGCAGGAGGAGCTCTGGGGTGGCCAGGAGACTCTGTGTTTTTTGGGGGGTAGCTGTCCTGGTTCAGGGTGGAAGGCACTCCCCAGCGCACCTCCAGGACGCAGCTCACAGACGTAGCTGTGCGGTGCTGAGCACAGATCCGTGTTGCACTGCCCAGCAGGTCCAAGCCGCACACAACGCTCTGCTGTGGCGGGATGTGGCTCCCCGGGTAGCCAGTTCTGGCAGCTCTCCAGGCTGAAGGCCTCCCCCTGAGGCGATGGGCCTGCCTCAGTGCTCTCCACAGCGGAGAAGCCAATCCATACGTCCAGGCTCCTACAGATGGGGAGAGTGAGGACCCAGGGAGCTCCCCAAAGACAGGTGCCCCTCCATTCATCCCCTCTTTGGGGGCAGGCTTCTCACAGCAGACTCTCAGGTGAACCCTGCCCCTGCTTTCCAGATGAGGAAACTGAGGCTTAGAGACATGACCTGAAAAGCAAGGCCCATAGCAGTGCCCATCCAGCCGCCCATGCCATGGGGCTAGAAGCCCAGCCAATGAAGCTTCGCCTCAATCAGACCTGCACTGCATCCTGTGGGGAGGCCCAGGGTATAGCATTTGGGGACCAAGACACCCACACATCACTCCCCAAAGGGATATTTCCCACAGCTCTGCCAAGGTAGGGAGACTCTCTTAGAGGAGGCAATTATAGACACATGGATAAGAATGGACACATGGACAGAGACAGACATAGGGACAGGCAGAGGGACACAGACTAACACAGAGAGGGAAATGAGCCAGGCACTGGGGTCAAGCATGTTAACCGGGTGACCTTGGGCAAAGGTCTTGACCACTCTGGACCTCAATTCCCCTTCTGCACAATGAGGATGTCCAGGCTGTGATTTCACAATCCATCCATCCGGGCTCTTCCCACACAGCGAACCCAGGAGGTAAGGATCTGGGTCCCACCCCTCTCCCAGCTATGGCAGGTAGTGGGGCCTCTCCAGCCACTTCCACCTCTCCTTACTGCCTCAGATTCTACCCACACCTCAGTGTTCTGCCCCCATCCTCCCAACCTCCCAGCCTCTCAGGGGTGAGGGAAGGCACCTGGTGACTCGGGAAACCAGGAAGTGCTGGACGGCGGGACTGTCCACCATGGCCAGGGCAGCCCCAGCCCAGGCCCGACACTGCTCCTGCGCCTGAAGCCAGGCTGCCTTCTCTGCTACCAGGCGGTAGCAGTGCCCATTACCAGGGAAGATCTCGGTGTCAGACGGGCATAGCGGATGCACCACTGGGGGCCGGCGGGGAGAGAGATGGGCCATTAATGTGTGCCCACCTAGGACTCTGCCACCCCCATCCCTGGCCCTGGGGTGAGGAACAGGAGTAGTGACCTGGGCCCAGGAAGGCACCCACCTTGGGCCGGCTCCTCGCCCAGGGCTACAATGCTGTAGGTGGCCTCAAGGCCTGAGCCACCAAGATTTCGGATGTTAAGCTCAAGGGTCTCATCACTGTGCACCGAGGCTGGACACATGAGCTCCAGGGCAGCAGGAGCTGCCTCCACCTGCACCTCTGTCTCCAGCCGGACTGAGCCAGCCCCCAGGGACAGCACTGCTGTCACGTGATAGTGCCCAGGCAGCACATAGTGGTGAGTGCTGGCAGAACCAGCAATGTCCACCTCGGAGGAGCTGTCGCCAAAGTCCCAGTGTGTGGAGCTGATGGGCAGCAAGGCAGTGACATGGAAGGCTGCCGGCTGGCCAGAGGCCAGGGGTCCCTGGGGTCCCACCAGGGCAGCCCCTGGGGAGGCAGGGAAAACATTCTGGAGGAGGGTGGGGCCCCCGCAGGCAGGGGCAGGGGATAGTGGGGGGCTGGAACAGAAGGGGAGGCAGGCAGAGGAGATGTTGGAGGCATGGGCAGCCCCACACAGGCAGTGGCCCTGCTCTGAGAGGGCCGCGAGGCCCTGCCCGGTCGAGAAGCAGAAGGCACTGCAGGCCTTGGGCACCAGCGGACCTTCATGGACAGCTGAGAAGGCCACCAGCACCACAGCACCTGAGCTGTTGTCAGAGAGGCAGGCGACGTACTTCTCACCTGGAAAGGGCAGATGGCTGCCTCTTGGCCCTGATTCCAGATCCCAGATCACCCCACCCAGACCCACGGCTGGTCTTCCCCCCACCCTGCCCACACTGTCTCCCTGGTCCAGAGGGCCTTCCTGACCCAGTCAGTCTGTCTCAGCCCTGTTTTCCAGGTCCCCATCTACTGCTCCCCAGGCTGGTGACCCCTGAGCACCTGTAGGGTGCCCTGCAGGGAAGGACCAAGCTGGCTCTGCCCCACCCATACTCACCACAGCTACTGTCAAACGTAGGGACTTGGAGGAAGGGTAGGCCAGCCAGGGGGCCAGGCCCCGCACAAGTGGCCGCTTCTGGCTGCACTACACGAACCTGCTGATCCTCTGCCCAGCGTGGCAGCCAAGCTAGACCACAGTCACACTCCAATGGGTTCCCACTCAGGTTTCTGTGGGAGGGGCAGGGCTGAGCACTGAGCATGCAGTGGGGCAGGTGTGAGCAACAAGACCTGGCCTGGAGGAAGGGTCTGGGCACGCCTTACCCCAGGGAGGTCAGGGCCCTTGACAAGTACAGCCTCCCACTACCCCTGGGACAGCCTTCAGGGTCTGGTCTCAAAGTAGGAAGCAGGTATAAGGCCAGGTCAGAAGACAGGATGTTGCTGGGCCCAGCCACTGAAACCCATCAAAAACAATGCAACTTACATTTCACTTAAATTAAATAAATTAGCAAATGTTTCTTCTTCTAATGTAGAAATCTTGTTGTTGCTTATGTCCCTAAAAGAAAGGGGGGATTCAACAGGGTCTGAGGGATGTCTCCATAACCACAATTGTGACAAGCTGCCACCACTTGCCCACCCTGCGGAATCCCACAGCCAAGCCAAAGGGGACACTCACAACTCTGTCAGCACTGAGAGATTCGCCAGGAGTTTGACATCCAGTGCCCGGAGCAGGTTGTGGGAGATGTCTCTGGGGAACAAAGCCGCCACGGGTCAACCCTGGAACCCCAGGTAGGGCGCAAAGCCAATCCCAAGCCCATCCCTGGAAGCTCCCCAGTGCCCCCAATCTGTGGCCTCCTACCCTCCAAGCTCCCTATTCCCAGGGCCAGAATGGAGAATTGGAATAAATTCTCATGTGGAAAAACCAAGGCAGGAAAGGGCTGGGGCCCCTCAGCACTCCATCCATGTCCTGCCTCATTCCCCTTCCTGCAGATCCAAGGTCCCTGTCAGTCCCCTGCCCTGTGGCCCAACAAGGCCATCCCACACAACAGAGGGCAGACTTCACCACCCTCCACTCGGAGTTTGGAACATACCAGGGCAGTCCAGAGGTCCCCAGGGCCAGGGGCCCTGCTGCTGCTAGCTGGAGAGGCCTCTGAATGTCCCTGAGACATAGTGGGGCACAAAGACCAGATGAACAGGGAGGGGGCCCTAGTGGATAGCATAGTATGGTGACAGCCCATAGTCAATCTCAAGGTTCACGCAACCTCAATAAAAACCCCACATGGTCAACAAGATAACACACAGGTTCAATGAGATGCATAACTGGGCAAGAACCATCAAGAAAAGTTGAGCCCTGGCTGGTATGGCTCAGGTGATTGAGCACCAGCCTGCAAACTGAAGGATCATTGGTTCGATTCCCAGTCAGGGCACATGCCTGGGTTGCAGGCCAGGTCCCTAGTTGGGGGCATGAGAGAAGCAAACACACATTAATGTTTCTCTCCCTCTCTTCCTCCTTCCCTTCCACTCTCTCTAAAAATAAGTAAATAAATAATTTTTAAAAAAGAAAGAAGGAAAAGTCGAAACATGGATTGACACTATGTTAAACTGTGCTACATGTGTAGGCGTAGACAAACCGATAAAAGGAGAACCTCCTGAAATAGACTGTGACCCCACAAGAACATGTGCAAAGAAAGATGGACTGATACAACAAGGACACGTTCTGTAGCCAACAATCCCACCTTCCCTTCCAGCCCACAGGTGGAGGTCACAGTCAGCCCTGCTTAGCCACCTCCTGAGAGACAGGGACCTGTGGACCACCCAGACTCAGTGGACACCTCTGGCCATAGACTCCAAATAAATGAGGCCTAGACCTCCCACCCATAAGCTTCTGCCCTCTGAGGTCTCAAAATGCCTCCTACCAGCCCCATCTTCCCACCAATGACCAGGCCACCCAGTCATGAAGAGATGGGGGATCCATCAATGCCGCCTCCAGGCCTGCCAACCCAGTTCCTAACACACTCAGCCTCCCCGACCCTACCCCAGCTACACCCTGGTCCAAACCCCCATCCCTGGCACCTGCCCTGCCTCCATGGCCCCTCCTATCCAAGCTCCCATGGCATCCTGGGCCAGGGGGTTGTCCTAAAGCCCAGCTTCCATCAGTTACTCTCTGGAATGGGCCCTGCTTTCCCCAGCCTGCTCCAAACACAGCAGGAGTTTATTAAAACAGTTGGTGTGAAACAAGGTCCTCCTGGGAGCCGAAGCACTGAGTGCCAGTCCAGGCCCCAAAGACACAGAGGTGAGGGGAAGACAGGGTTCCAGCGCTTGGCAGGCTGGGATCCCTGACATAGTATCTCTGCCTGGTTCATAATGACCAGGTCCACCTCTGGAACCAGGCTCAGGAAATGGCCCCCACCCCAACCACTGCTCCTCCCTGAAGACCTGCTGGCCACATGGGGCCTCATGGCAACCAATACCCAAACACTGCCTACCTACCAAGGACAGGGCTAGGGGCTGGGTCTTAACTAAGCTCCTCACACTATCCTGGCTCCCAACATAGCCAGGGAGCTACCCAGGGAGCTTTTAGAGGGGTACTACTGGCCTTTGAATGACCAATCTAGAGAGGCAGGCCCAGAGGGGCTCCTATGCCCCCGTGGCTTCCACTAAGGGGGTGTAGGGAGGGAGACTGTGGACGCAATCAGCTAGCCCTGGGAACCTGGTCTCTCTCCCTCACTACAAAGTGCAGCAGCCACCCAGGGACTCCATGAGAAGATGGCACATGGGCACAAAGAGATCAACTGATGCAAGCCTCAGCCTGCCTGGGGCACGGGCTGAGGCAGAACACAAGGCCAGGAGAGGGGGCTTCATAGGGGAGCAGATGGCAAGAGGGTGGGCCAGGGTGGTCAGGAGCCACTCCAGCCAAGGAGTTCAGGGCAGCAAGGCCTCCTCCACTCCAAGAACTGGCACTGTGGGCTCAGGGTCAGATCCCTGCCCTGCCTCATCTGAGCTAGGTGCCACACAATTCTCACCGAGATTTGAGGTTTCTCATCTGGAAATGGGGGTGTGGGTGCTTGCACATGCCCTGTTTCCCCCAAGGGCTGTGGGACAGGAGCCCATGCCCACAGTGCAGGGTCCAAGAACTCTAGAAGCAGAGGCCTCTGTGAGCCAGGGTACAGGGTCACCTCTTCTCTCCCCAATTGAGTCTAGTTTCCCTGTCCCCTCCCACATGGGGGTGAGCGGAGCCTTCTTCCTTTCAGTCTAGCAGCTGCCATCAGGTAAGCCCAGATACGATACTTGTTTAGAAGTGGGTCTGGGCCCTGGCTGGGTAGCTCTGTTGATTAGAGCGTTGTTCCAATATGCCAAGGTTGCAGGTTTGATCCCTGGTCAGGGCACATACAAGAAGCAACCAATAATTGCATAAATCAGTGTTCTCTATTTCTCTCTCTCTAAAATCAACAAATTAAAAAAAGTAAGTGGGTCTGGGAGCCATGGAGGGGGCATATGCTTTCTTCTAGGGTGCATAGTGGCAGCATTGCCCATCTCTGCACTCAGCGTACACTGGGAGGAATAGCAGCAGAGAGGATACTGGAGTGGAAGTCACTGGAGGGGTCATGGGTGAGGGTCATTAAGAGGAAGTCACTGGAAGGGGACATGGGTAGAGTTCTCACCCAGCCCCACAGCTCTGAACAGCCACTTTCCACATCTCCATCTGTTTTTGCCATCACTGTTCTGAGAGAACACGAAGGCCACAGGCCAGCCCCGTCCCCTCTCCAGCCTCTAGGCTTCCTCTGCACCCCCAGGTGATGTCATCGCAGTTTGACTCCCTGCCCCCACACGGCTCCCCCACAGTGCTGTAAAAGTGGGGGGAGAAGGACATGGGAGGGAGGGACCAACAGGACACAGAAGGCCCAAGGAGCCACTTACAGGAGCCCATACAGTGGGCAGAAGCAGCAGAGGCTGGCCAAGCAGGAGGAAAGCCAGCAGACTGGCTGGACACTACCCTGAGAGGGACTAGGCCAAGCAGGGCCCATCCTCTGGGCCAGCTGGACCCTCCCAGATCCCTGCAAACCCCAAGCCAGCAACCTCCAGGTATGCCAAGGCTGGAGAGATCAGGCCAGCTAGGGTCGGGGAAGGAGTGACCAGGGGACAAGCACATATCTACAACAGCAAAAGACATGTGTCACCTCCCTTGGTACTAGGAATGGGGCTGGGCGGGGCCCCCACTGCCTGCAGCACTGAACACAAATCCCAAAGAGATGGGGACTCTCACTCCCAGCCCATTCCTTCGGCTATCCCCTCTCCTATGCTGAGATAGGCAAGTGTGTTGGAGGAGAAGGGAAGATTCCTGGTCTACGCTACACACCTGGGCCTCCCCCCTCCCCCAGCAGTGCCCCTTCAGTCACTGAGAAGCCCAGTCTGTCCTCACATAGGGGTGGTCCCAACTCCCCCTGCCTTTTAGATCAGATGTTCTCAAGAGGAGGGCCACTAGCCTTTCCTGGGCTTGCATCCTTGTCTTCAGGGTTTGGGCACCCAATGGCACATCCCTGTGCCTCTGGCTCAGGTCTCTCCTGTTCCAAGCAAGAGCTAGAGTAGGGTGCAGGAAGGCAGGGGGAGAGCCCTGCTTCCACCACCAAGCTGGAGATGCCCAGGAGAAGATGCTGAGGGCCCCCCTATCTGATAGACCAAGGTAGCTCCCCATGCCCTCCCCATACAGGGCTCTGCCTTTGCTCACATCCCAGGCCTTGAAGTAGGCAGGGGAGGCAGGGGAGGGGAGGGAGAGACGGGGGAAGAAAGGAAGGGGAAGGAGTCCCAGGGCCCCAGCAGGAAGAGATGGAAGGGGACTTCGAGTGACAGCAAGTCTAGAGTATTCCCTGGATGGCTCCAAGGGCAGTTCCTTTTAGAAATGAGGAAACAAAGCTCCCAGATAAGCCAGGAAGATGCCCTGCAGCCCAGAACTGCCTAAGTTTCTTCCTCTGCCAAGGAGGGGAGTGGCCTGGGTGCCTGCTCCCCAGTTCAGAGTTCCCCAGTCCAGATGCTGGGTGAGGTCTGGGGGCCAGCCGGAGCCCCCAAGGAAACATCTGCACATTCCAGACACATGTGGTCAGTGGCGGGGGCGAGTGCCAGGCTCCAGCCCAGCACCCGCATCCCAGTGCGGGCTGATACACTGGATACTGGGCTTGAGGGGAATGGGCTCCGGAGGGGCCGCCGGCACATGTTATGTAACCTGCTCCTCCCAAGCCAGCAGCGGCCTCCTCCCTCTGGCAGGACAGAATAGCACAGTGGGCAGCAGGAGAAGGCACCCTACTCCCCATCCAGGGCACAAGGCCTACACTCCTCCCTCCAACCCGATCCCTCAGGGCTCCTGGAAATGGAGCCTCAGTGGGCCCTACTCAGCCAGCCTATCCTCTCCCTGAAGGCCCCACAGGCTCCAGGGAGAATCAGGTTCTCCTCCGCTCAGCAGGGGGAACGCCAAACAAGGTCCCTGGACGCCAGGGCCAGGCAGAAGGGAAGAAGGGCCGTAGTGCTGACCCTGAGCCCCTCAGGGGACCCTTGCCCACCCTTCAGCCCTCAGGCCAGGCAGTGCCACCCTTTGCCACCTCGACACCTCACTAATGGCTCCTTTCCGCACTGGCGTCAGGCATCCAGAAGCTCAACGCCTGTGCCAGTTTGAGTCTAATAACATCATTCTGTTTTCATTCCCTTCTATTTATGGAGAGTAAGGCTGGCTTCCAGGGCCGGAAATGATGACGTTTAAATTAATGAATTCAAGTTCAGGAGAGAGAGCTGATTTGAAGAAAAACATTTGGAAAGGATGAGCTGGGGGTGTGTTGGGGGGGAGCGGGGAGGACCCACCAGACCCACGTCAGCTCTGTGCCCAAGCGCCTCACCACCACCACCTGGGTCTAAACCAAGGCCCAGGGAATCAGCAAGGGGGGGCGGGGGGGCGCGGGAGAATGTCTCAGTCTTGAAGACTATAGAGTGGAAGGCCTGTGTGAGAATCCTCCATAGTCTCCCAGCCCGATGGCATTGGAACAGGAAGCAGTAACCATTTCACAGGTCATTCTGTGGGGTCCCCTCAAGGAGCTTTGCTATCCCGTTACTAAACTGTCACCAGGAAGAGACATGGGCATCTGGTGCAGTGACGCTCACTGTACAACCCACCTGGGACCTCAGGCAGGAATAGGGAGAGGAGCATCAGGCAGGAGATGAAGCTGTGTGTGTTTTCCACAGAGCCCAGCACCAAGGAGGTGCGTTCAAAGATCAGCCACTATCAGGGCATGAACAAACCAGGGTGGGGGGGGGTCTGTCCAGGAGACAGACCCAGCTCACCCTTCCACATGCAGCTAGGAAGTTGGAGCCTCTCTTCCTAGATATGGGGAGAAAAAGAATCAGCACCTGGGGGTCCCCCAGGTACTGCACTCAACTGGTATGCTCCTCTGCACTCAGGCCTGTCAGCCAACCAGAGCAGGGGCTGCACCATTCCTTACAGATGGGAATGCTGAGGCTCAGGAAGGCCACCTCCCTCACCCCATCGTCACCTCCTCAGAGTCTGAAAAGTGAAGGAGAAAGGCAGGTGGGGCTCTCTCTACCCTGGCCAGAGCCAGCACAGGGCCTCTGGCTTTCCGGAGGTCCCACCATCCACTCGGCTGCTGGGCACAGCCAAGGGCATGATGCAGCCTGATGCCAGGGCTACGGAGCAGTTTGGAGGCACAGAACCCTGGAGTCCCCAATGGCATTAGCCTTGCCCTGAGCCCTGGACCTCATACGCCACCTCAGCTGGAAGGAAAAGCTGGCTCTGCTTTTCCTCAGACACAGCCCCTTCCAGGGTGGCCCACCAGGATTACAGGAGTGGGCTCCATACATTCCAGGCATGGGGGCGGCTAAAATCGGGAACACCACACTTTGCCAGGCTGGGCTCACAGGCTCCTCACAGAGAGAAAGAGTTCTGCCTACCTTGGCACCCCCTGCAGCCCCCTCCCTGGCATCAGCAGCTGAGCACCACTGGGCCCCTTGACAGAGATGGCTGCCAAGCAATGAAGAATGAGGTGTTCCGGGGGAAAAGGACATGAGCTGCATTTTCCAGCTGCCTTTCACTCAGCAGTGCCCCTGCTGCCTCAGCCAGCTGGAGACGCAGACACCTGGCACACAGGGCCAGGACCCAGTGTGCCCAAACCCAGACACCACACCACCCTAGACAGTGGCAGGAGAAATGGGATGTTTTCATTCCAGCGTGCTTGGCAGGCTGGGCCCACTGGATTCTCACTGCTGGCACTGGCCACCACACAATGTTCCAGAAAGGAAAATGTCCATCTCCATCCAAAATGGTTTCTTCACTGGAAACCAAACCCCAGCCAGGGTCTCCACACTCACACTCCCAGCCCACCTGGCACAGGGGCAGTTGGGAGGGGTTGAGGGTGGGACCACATCTGGCACTACCAACTAGCCCAGCCAGTTGTCACATGCTGGTGGTCCCAAGGCACAGCCTTGGAAGAGAGGACAAGGAGGTCCCAACAGGAAGTCAACCAGGAGATGCCCTGGCCTTGCTGGGGAGGGCGTTGGGAGGGTGGGGGTGGGGGGCAGGGTGGGACTGCAGGCACAGCCTGCAGAAAACAGAGAAAGGGAAACTGAGCTGAGGAAAGGGGCAGGCAGACACACCTTCTCTGGAAGGGCCTCATCACTTTGCTACCCCAGTGAAATAAGGGTGTGTGACAGCTGAGGTGGCAGCAGGGACAGTGTGCCAGGGGACATTGAACAGCTTACATGTGGGCATGTTCCAAGGACACAACATCATCAAAAACAAGGTGCACACAAGAGTTCATGGCACTCTGTTCACACTTTGTAACTTCACTATGTTACATATCCTCACCTGAATGTATCAAAACAAAGGCTTAGCCCTGGCTGGTATGGCTCGGTTGGCTGGAACATCATCCCGTACACCAAAAGGTTCAGGTTCAATTCCAAGTCAGGACACATACCTAGGTTGCAGGTTTGATCCCCAGCTGGGGAGCCTATAAGAAGTAACGAACTGATGCTTCTCTCTGGCATCAATGTCTCTGTCTCTGTCTCTGTCTCTGTCTCTCTCTCACTCTCTCTCTCTCTCTCTCTCTCTCTCTCTCTCTCAAAAGCAATGAAAAAATGCTCTCAGATAAGGACTTAAAAAAAAAAATCTACCTAAAAAACAAAGACTTAAAACTGAGATAAAAACACAAGAGGAACGTGCCAGGCCTGGGTGTGATGAATCCCAATACCTGTGTGGCCCTCAGTTGAAGGCACCTCTGGGGTCAGATCAGGCTTCTGGACGGGGGTCTCCCTGCCTGGGAGCTAAGGGGTGTATAGGAGTCTACCTGCTCAGACTCATCTGTGTTTCTCCTGTCTGCTGTGGCATTTGGTCTGAGCAACAAAGTCATGGGCAAATGTGTACCAGCACAGGGGCACTTCTTCTCAGACTTTTGAGTTCTCTCTGTTCTGCAGCAGGGCAGGTCCTAGGGGCCCATCTCCTGGTGGCGAGTGCTTGGGGACACAGTAATGGGCTCTTGGGAACATGGAAAGGAGGGATGGAGGGGACCACTTTGGCAACAGCTACAATTATTGGGACCACCAGCAACTGAGCCCTGTGGATGTACCATACACTCCTACTTCTGAGGCCCCACAACCCTGTGAGATATATCCACTCAGAGTGCCCATTTCACAGATGAGGATACTGAAGCTCAGAGATGCTGAGTGACTTGGCACTCACACAAGAAAAGCAGGAGCTGCGATGTGAACCAGGTCTGACCTGGGGCCTGATCCCCTACTCCTGGGCTCCCATGTCTCTCTCCTGAAGTCAAACAAGAAATCAGTGGGAAGGACTGGGCCAAGCAAGCAGTTGGGGCCTGAGCCTAGAGCCCACCTGATCCCACTCAGGGACACCCCACCCCCACTGCCACCTCCCTATGGTTATGAGCCAGGTTGCTGGTTCTGTACCCCAGACCCCTACATGAAGTTGTGGGGACATGCCCCAAAGTGTGCTGTTGAAATCACCTCTCTGCCACATGACTCCAGCCATGTAACCCCAGGAAGTGACTCAACCTCCAGGAAACTAGTGTCCTGGTCTGTAAAATGGGACCAAGAATAGTTCCACCACCACAGCACTGTGTGAGGCACCATAAGATAAAGGTCAGAAAGGGCCTCATACAGAGCATGGCACTTGACAACCTTAGTGGGAGAGGATGAGGCAGTAGTGGGGAGGGGGCCACCATCCTGGACATGTTCTTCACAGAGATTTAATTCAAACATAATTAACATACTATAAAGTTCACCCTTTTAAAGTATACAATTCAGTGGTTTAGTATATTCTCAAGGTTGTACAACCATCACCATTATCTAATTCAAGAACATTTTCATTACCCTAAACAGAAACACCACATTCCTTGTCCATCATGCCTCCACTCCCATCCCCACCCTAGCTGTAAACACTAGTCTGCCTGTTTTGGACATTTCATATCAGTGGAATCATTTAATATATGATCTTTTGTGTCTGGCTTCTTTCGTTGAGCATTAAGTTTTCAAGATCCATCCATGATTATAACATGCGTCAGTATTCCATTCCCTTTTTTAAAAAGATTTTATTTATTTATTTTTAGAGAGAGGGGAAGGGAGGGAGAAAGAAAGGGAGAGAAACATTAATGTGTGAGAGATACATCTATCAGTTGTCTCTCGCACACCCCCAACTGGGAACCTGACCTGCAACCCAGGCACGTGCCCTGACTGGGAATCAAACCCGCAACCTTTTGGCTCACAGGCCGGCACTCAATCCACTGAGCCCCACCAGCCAGGATGCCATTCCTTTTTATGGCTGAGTAATATTCCACTGTATGAATGTATCACATTCTATTTATCCATTCATCTGCTGATGGATATTTGAGTTGTTTCCACCTTTGGCTTCCATGGATAATGCTGCTATAAATGTTTGTATACAAGTTTTTGTACAGACTTATGTTTCATTTCTCTTGGGTAGATACCTGGAAGAAAAAGTGCTAGATCCTATGATACCTCTATGTTTACTCTCCTGAGCAACTGCCCAACTATTTTTTAAAGGGGTGCCCCATTCTACATCCCCACCAGCAGTGGAGGAAGGTTCTAATTTCTCCACATCCTCACCAATACTCGTTATATCTGTCTTTGGGGGGTTAGTTATCCCAGTGTGTCTCTCACTGTGGTCTGATTGGCATTTCCTTGAGCATCTATCTATTCATGCACTGATCAGTCATTTGTATATCTTTTTTGGAGAGAATCCTTTGCCTATTTCTAAATTGGATCATTTATCTTTTTTGGATTGAGTCGTAAGAGTTTTTTTATATATTCTAGCTACAAGTCCCTCGTCAGATAAATGATTTGCACATGCTTTCCACACTGCAGTTCCCGTTCAGGGGACCACATACAGAAGGTGTATGTGCCCTCCTGTCCACAGTTCTGGAAAATTTGCACTGTGTCTTATCAGGAAACTAACATTACACACACATTTAGTGTCTGATTTCCCAAGTGCCAGCTGCTGTATGCAGCTCAGGGAATGTGAGGGTGAGACCAGCAGAGTACAGTGGTCCCTCTCTATATTGTGGTTCACTTATCGCAACCTCACTGTATCACGGGATTTTTAAAAATATTATGTTTAATTATTTATCATGGATTTTTCACTGTATCACGGGATTTTGTAGTACTATATACGTATGTTGTTAAAGTTACGTAAGCTTAAGAGTGTAGAATATGTTTAAGAACATAAGTAGTGTTTATAAAAGTGTGGAAAAGGTTAATAAGGGAGTGGGAAAGGTTAATAAGGGATTGGGGGCAGTTTATAGTGTGTGGGAAGGGTTTATAAAGCCTTAGAATATATATAAATACTAAAATAAATGTAAGGTTCCTACTTCGCAGATTTTCACCTATCACAGGGGCGTCTAGAATGTAATACCCACAATAAGTGAGGGAATACTGCATACAGAACATGCAGGTCCTCCCAATACCTGCTGTCTCCACACAGCAGCCCATGTCCTTTCTAGAAGATACCAACCATGCCACTTCCCTCCTAGATCCTTCAATGCTGCCCCTACCTGCTCTCTCAATAAAGGCCCCATCTCCCACCCCTCCATCTGAGACTCTGCCCAGCTGTCCCCTCTGTCTGGGATACTCTCACTAGCCCTTGGATGACTCCTGTGCAAGGACGAATCACGGCTTCAGTCTCACTTACACTGGGTGGGGGGAGGGGGCCCTTCCAGGAAGCCCCTCCTAAATGGCTCCCTCCCCATCATCTGTGTCTTTGGTTCAACACTGGCTCTCTCAGAACTGAGCCTCGGACAGGTGGGCCTTGAAAACCCCTGGGATTGGACTGGCATATAGCAGTCAGGCCCTCCGTATGCCCGGGGCTCATGGAGGGGACCCTCTGTTGCCAGGCCAGCCCTAAAGGCAGTGACACATGTAGCACCAGCAGTCTAACATGTTACACACACATCAGGCCCAGACCAAGTCCAGGGGTTTGCTCACCTTCCCTCACACACATGTCCCGTGCAGACACCAGGGACTGAGCCACCCCCACACTCTCCTGTTACTTAGGGGCACAGGTAAGGAAGTGTGAGGCCCTGAGTGCTCCCGACCAAGAGACAACCCTAAGACCCCCAATATTTTAATCAGCAAACCAAGTCCCTATTGAGTTCTTGCCCCTAGCCTAATCCCAGATCTGAAACATGCACAAGACAGTACACAAAATTTAGTATGGGCCCCTGGCCAAAATTAGCAGTGCACAATGCCTAAGAAATGTTTGGCCAAATCACCCACACCTGACACTAACTGAGCACTAGACCACACCTGGAGCAGCAGCCCTGTCCCATCTAGAAATTTCTGTGGTAATGAACACTTTATCTTTGTGTTGTCCTTTCCAACACTAACTGCCGACCACAAGTGGCCCCAGAGCACTTGAAATGTGACTTGCCACACAATGAAGCTCTGGACCCAACTATCGATCCACAGGAAACAGAGGGTAGAGGGATACCGCAGATGACACCATCGAGGTGGCACAGAGACCAGGCACTGTCGAAGCCAGTTTCTTCAACAAATTGCACAAGGGAAAAAAGAAATGAAGGCAAAGCCTATACATCAATAGGAATTACATGGTGTGGACCTTATTTGGATCCTAATTCAAATTACTAAAACAAACTGAGACAGCCAAAAAATTGAACACACTGGAATTACTGTCGTAGGTATGATCATGGTGTTGCCATACACTCCAAAATGCTTACAGATCAAAGAATAAGATGCTAGAATTTGGTTCAAAAAAATGGGTGAGGGTGTGGAGGGGCAGGATAAGCCATAGGGCAGTGGGTCCATGAGGTTCACCAGGCTATTCTGCCTCTGTGTAGCTTCAAATTCTCCATGATAAAGCTTTAAAAGTAGAGCAGCAGCATTGGCTGACATCACCATTTTTAGTGTGCCACCTCTAGGCAGTATGGGTTAACCCAAGAAAGGCTGGGGTCTAGGAGCCCCAGGAGCCCAGAGGACCACACGGGCCAGACTCCCACCCAGGACTAGACCTGGCTGTCCTGCCTCACCTCAGGCTGGCCAAGGAGTCTCAAATAGAAGGGTGGCTGCAAGACACTGACAACAGAGGCACCAGGTCCAAGCCTCCCAGAGGATGCTGTGTCCCTTGCACACACATACCCTCACCCAGAAGGCTCCATGGCTTTTCCAAGCTTGGCCCTTATCCCTTGGAGAAGAGAAGGCTCACCAATCTCCCTCTCCTTGAGGAGGGGATTTGAAGGGTTGATAGGCAGAATGGCTGGGACAGCCCACAGAGCACAGATGGGGAACCAGTGGAGGCCTTACCATCTGTACCCAACGGCTCAATTTCCCCTGGGTCCTCGCCCGCAGCTTCTGGAAATCTCACAGAAGCAGCTTGGAGATGTAAAGAAGAGCATGCAGTCTTCTCTATTTCCCATCCACCTACTTCCCAGGGTACTGCCACACACTCAGAGGGGCCAACAACCCTGGGAATCCTGCCAGCTCAGGCCTCCAAAAACCAGAAGCAGAGTCTAAGGGGACACACACAAGGCAACAGGCCTGGATTAAATCATTGTCTCCTAGAGCCTCCTGAGCATGTGACCTGATGCAGGTCGGACCTGCCAACATCGTTTACTCCCTGGATAGCTCCCAGAGGCTAGCTCAGATGAGTCAGCAGCAGCCAGGCTTGATCTCCAGCAACTCCCAACCCACCAAGGATGAAGGTAATCTCACTCACAGCACCAAGAAAGAAGGGGTAGGGTGGGTCTGATGCAACTATGTGAGCACTGCTATCTACAGAGACAGTAAAGATGGCAACGCACTTCAGTGGTCATGGAGCAAGATGACAGCACACCACCCCCCCATGGCTCCCAGCTGGCCCTGGAGAACCCACCCCCAATCCACCTGGCAAAGCCCCAAGAACAGCTAGACCATTTAGGAGAAGCACACACCCCTATTTCCCACCACCCCCAACATCCAAATACTAACCACCAGGCCCCCTGATTAAATGTGGCCACATGCTAGAGTCACCCAGGGAACAATATTACAAAACTGAATGCCAGGTCCCACGCCCAGATTTAATAGCCTGTGGCCAAGGAGAGATGGAGTGCTGACTTACGTGCCTAGAAGTGCTCAAGAAATTCAAACAGGGCCATAGGGATGTGGATCAGCAGGCTCTGAGGCTGCCCCCAGTCCCGGGGAAAACTGTCTGCAAATCTTGGTCTCTTACAAACTTTTCATCCCAACTCTAGATCCTGAGCACCTCACAGTTAAATCCAGTTCTGCCATGCACTGGCTATTAGTAATTGTGCTTGGAAAAACTGCATCACCTGCATCTCAGTTTTCTCATCTGTAAAACGGGGATCTTCACCGTACCTTCGCCTCAAAGGATTAGGGTGAGGGTTAAGCATGACAACAACCACAATCAGAACTTGACACAGGACCTCACTTAAGGCAAGCTATCCACAAAGGCTGACTCATTACTACTTCCGAAATGCAAACCTGACAACAGCTTTTTGGTGTTTTAAACCCTAGCCACCTGTTGTTCCCAGGATAACATCAGAGTCCTAGGGGCCCTTCAGGACCCCAGCCCACTACCCATGGTGCCCCCACTCCCTCATGCTTTCCCTGAAGCTGCCACGCTGGGGATGTACCCTAACATCTACACACAACCAAGTTCAGCCTCCAGGTCTTTGCACACACGGTTCCCTCCTCCCTTCCCCTAAACCCACCTTCTTGCCCACCCTTAAGTTTCAGGCCAATTCTTACACATCTGTCAAATCTTTGTCCAGACACCTCTAAAGGGAAGCCTTCCCTGCCATCCCACACAGAGTTCTCCACCTCCTTGCTTCCTTCTGGGCTCTCAGGTGCTGGGTATCCGCCTGGCCAAATCCTATTAGTCTCTTAATTAGCGTTTAAGTGTTTGCAGACTCCGTTCACAGACCGCCCTACCCCGCCCACGCTTGCTGCCACAGGCCCCCCATCAGCTCGCGTTTGCGGAGCCCCACCGGGTGGGATGTCTCTGCTTTCACCGAAACCGGGCTTGTTCTGTTTCCCTCTGGCCCACGCCAGGCGGGCTGACAGCCGGCCACAGTCACAGGTTTTCCTTATTTAGTCGAGCCGGCCTCACTACGCTGGAGCCTCGCCCTGGGAAAGGCCTGGCCCACACTCCGTTTCCCCTTCTAGAGGCCGGGGACGCGCCCACGCCCTGCGAGGCCCGCCAGGCCGGCGGCCTGCCCGGCCGAGCCTCTCCCAAGAGGATGCAGACGCGGGGAGGCCTCCAGATGCCCTGCGCCCCGCTAGGCCCCCATCGCCCCACAAGGTCCTCACGCCCGCCTGGCGCCATGGCAACCGCCCGGCCCGTCTTGCGAGGCGGTGGGTTACTCACAGTGCTGTGGCGTCCGCGGGGATGTGCAGTGGGGGCCCGAGCGTCCGTAATCCGCGGCCGGAGCAATTGACGCGGCAGGCGGCGCCGGGCGCTGAGACGCAGAGACAAGGGGGCGCGCAGGGCCCACAGCCGCGACTGGAGTTCCCCGCCAGCGCCCCGAGCCACAGGCCCAGGCCCAGGGCGAGCGCCAGGCGGGCTGGCGGCATCTTCAGGGTAGCGAGCTCATGGCCCCGACCCCGAGCCCGCCCGGCGCTGGCGGCCGCGACTCAGGCGGGGCCCGCGGACGGCATGGCGGGACGGGATCCTAGGGCGACTGTGACCTGTCTACCTGCACAACTCCCGCTCCGCGTTCGGGCCCGGCCGCGCGCTCCGTCTGCCGCCTCCTGCTCGCGCGTTCGCGCTGCAGTGCAGCCCGCCACGAGCTCCTCCTCCGCCCCGCACGATGGGGCGGGGTGTCTTCAGGTTCCGCCCCTTGTGCACCAGGGCCCGGCGTTTCAGGCTCCGCCCTCTACGCCACCAAGTCAGGCGAGGAGCCGGACGTCTTGTGGCTCCGCCCTTTGCTCTTGCCTTGTGGCTGCCTTGAGAAGTGGGGCACGATAGGCGGGGTGCTCTGAGGCCACGCCCTACCCTCAGCGCAAACTTTCCTTCGCGTTTTTTGCCCGCGCTCTCCTCAGTTGCCTGTCGCGTCAGCGCCTCCCTGCGCGATCCTGGCGTCCCCCGGCTCGGACCCCGAGCCAGTCTCCACAGTCCCAATACTGAACACGCCAGCAATAATAACTACCGTGGAGGGAGGTCTCGGAGCGCCGGCTATACGTGCTCATCCACTCCCAGAGCCTGTGCCCCTCTCGAGAACCTGGCTCACAGTAGGCGCTCAATAAATATACATCGCGTCCTCTCCTGGAGTCACACCTGCGAGGTGTGATTGCTAGTCCCCGCAGTCACAGAAGTGACACCCAAGGTGGACCTCACCTGGGCCAGTGAAGTGCAGCATCCCGCAGCTGCCCGCCTACCGGCGGGGGTCAGAACACAGTCTTCTTCTGCTCGACGGGCACCGCGTCCTCACTCTCGGGCCGCCGCTTGCCCACACTTTCCTTTCATGGCCGCTGAGTACTCGGTGCTTGGCTCTGCAGAGGGAGCTTTTTTGTTTCTAGGTGTGTGCAGTATTAAATTACGAAACTAACGCTCGTGGTGGGAAGAATCCACGCCTAACAACATAGATGCACTCTGAAAACGTGCTAGAAGCCCCACACAAAGGATCACATATTATTATGATTCCATTTACAGGAAATGTCCAAAATAGGCAAGTCTATAAAGGCAGGAACTACGGAAATGGCTTCACGGGGAGTGGGTGCGGAGTTGATGGGGAGTGACTGCCAATGGGTTTGGGGTTTCTTTTTTTCTTTTTTATCCTCAACAGAAGACTTTTTTTTTTTTTTTTTCATTGCTTTTAAGGAGAGAGGAAGGGAGAGAAACAAAGATTGGTTGCCTCTTCTATGCACCCAGACCGAGGATCAACCCACAATCCAGGTATGTGCCCTGACAGAGAATGGAACCCTCAGCCCTTCAGTTACAGGTACACATTTCAACCAACTGAGCTGCACCAGCCAGGGCCTGGGTACAGGCTACTTTTTGGGATGATGATGCTCTGGAATTAGTGATGATGGTTGCACAGACTTGTAAGTATACTTTTGAAAATCACTGAATTGTGCTCTTAAAAGGGTGGATTTTATATCTCAATTTTTAAAAAAGATTTTTTAAAATTTATTTTTTGAGAGAGGGGCAGGGAGGGAGAAAGAGAGGGAAATATCAATGTGTAGTTGCCTCTTACATGCCCCCAACTGGGGTCCTGGCCCACAACCCAGGCATGTGCCCTGACTGGGAATCAAACCAGCGACACTTTGGTTCTCAGACTGGCACTCAGTCCACTGAGCCACACCAGCCAGGGCTCAGTTTTTTAAATAATGAAGAAATAATAAAATTATTCCACCACTGGGCACTGGGAGTGGGAGGATTAGTGATGAGAACTTCTTGAGAGGTAGGAGGAAGGAAATGCACATCCTTAATTTCCTCATCCATTCATTCATTGCCTTATTTCATTGAGTCTTCACAATACTAAGATGTAAGTATTATTATTCCCTTTATTAAATAATGTAACTAAGGCACAGAGAGGTTAAGAAATGTATCATAGTCACACAGCAAGTAACAGCCAAAATTGAGATTACATTCCAGACCCACACTTTTAAATCCAGTCAATGACAAACTAAAAGTCAAGGTCTCTAGATGAGGGAAGATACACCCATGAGAGACAGCGGTGCAAAATGAGAAAAAGAGATTAATAAAGTTTAAAGGATTGTTTGAAGTTGGTTGTGGAATAAATGCAATTATTTTGAAAAGATTTCTGAAATGGAAAAATATATATGTTTAAAGAAGGAAATTATCTGGAAATGAAATTCTAGACTATTTCAACAAACTTTGTGGTAAAACAGAGAAAATAAAATTTGCCAAAGATCTTTGTTTTATTTAGGGAGAGGGACATTGGAGAAATGCTTAATTCTTGATCAAATATAGATTTTAAGGTTTTTATTAACAGTTTGGCATAAAATAAAGGGGAAAACTACTGGGAAGAGGAGAAACAAGAAAACCTGTTTGGCCCAGGAAAGGATTAAAAAGGGAAACAATGTAATTTAATCAGAACATACAAAATAAGACCAAGCACATGGATGATTATAATAAATATAAATGAGTTAAATTCCCCTATTAAAGAACAAGGATCTCATATAAGAAAACACACTAAATTCAGGTAAATGCTGTTTACAGGGACCCAGCTAAGATAAATAACCCAGAAAGCTGATAATAAAGAGATAGGAAAATAAAGGCATAAATAAGAGGGGAGCAGTATTAATTCCAAAATAATAGAACCTAGACAAAAAATAATAAATGGTAAAAGAGCCCTTCTACTTCACACCAATTAAAGGTACAAGCTGCCCTGACTGGTGTGGCTCAGTTGATTGGGCATCGTTCCACAGTCAAGAGATCGCTGGTTTGATTCCCAGTCAGGGCACATGCCTCGGTTGCAAGCCAGGTCCCCAGTTGGAGGTTTGTGAGAGGCAAACCGATCAATGTTTCTCTCTCTCTCTTTCTCCCTCCCGTCCCCTCTTTCTAAAAATAAATAAATAAAATCTTTTTTAAAAATTTAAATAAAAATGTAAAGGTACAATCTGTGTAGAATGTTAGAAACAAGGACATAGTGACTCCCAAACCAGTAAAAAGTCATTAGTAACAAAGGGCAAATGTAATTAAAGGGTCCTAAGGGCGAATGTAATTAGAGGGTCTCTGAGAAGGGAGCTGACAGCACTGGCATATCTACAAACCACAGAAGGGGCATTTAGATAACCGTTTTAGATTGTAACTCCGGAGTAACCAGTAATGGAGAAACGGGGAAGAAGGAGAGGGGGAGCTAATTGCGTTAGGGCGGGGAAGCTAATCGCTCTCACTTTAGGGCAAAGAAGATAATCACTTTAGGGTGGCAATTTCAGGGTGGAGAAGATAATCACTTTAGGGTGGCAATTTCAGGGTGGGGAAGCTAAGACTATAAAACCAGTTTCCTTTGTCTACTTGGCGCGCACATTCTCCTGGCTGTGAGGGTGCGCCGGACTCTGCAGACTCGTGAATAAAGGCCTCGTTTTACTGCTCAAGTCCTGTGTCCCAGTTTTTATTGTGAGCGTTTCTCACAAGAATATATAATAAACTATTGTATTCTCAAAAATAGAATATCAATATGCAAAGCTAAACTATTAAAAATTCACAAAATCATTGTGGGAGACTTTATTACACCTTCCTTTGACTGATAATAATGAAGCAGTTTTTAAAGTCAGTACAGATATGGAGCAGTGATTTTTCAACCTTTTTCATCTCATGGCATATGTAAACAAATTACTAAAATTATGAAGCATATATATATATATAGATTGTGTTTATTCTATATATATATATTCTATATATTCTATATATGTATTTATTCTATATATATGTATTTATTCTATATATATGTATTTATTCTATATATATGTATTTATTCTATATATATATTCTATATATATATATATATATATAGATTGTATTTATTTATTTGTACAGATAGAGGAAGGGAGAGAAACATCCATGGGTTGCCTCTCACATGCCCCCCACCAGGGACCTGTCCTGCAAGCCAGGCATGTGCCCCACGGGGAATTGAACCGGCAACCTTCTTGGTTCGCAGGCCAGCACTCAATCCACTGAGCCACACCAGACAGAACTTTTTTTTTTTTTTCCTGATCTGACCCCCACAAAAAAGGTATCTTTTGATTCATCCACAATAGACAACTATCATGTTCTCTGTTGCCATTTTTGCATGTTTTAAAAATTCTTGCAGTACACCAGTGTGCCTCTTGAGGCACACCGCTTGGAAACTGCTTCGGTGATTCGTTAACAGCACAATTAACAAGTTCTATTTTATGTAACGATATGTTGGCTAGATCAGGGGAAATGATTAGGCAAGAAAATGGCCTTAGGCAACACCTCCCCCTAGAGGTGCTCTGGCTCCATTCACCTGCTCACAGCACCACATGTTGAGTCCAGCCCACAGCAGACCCCACCCTAGCTCAGGGAAGCCCTCCAGAGTAGAAAGCTGTCAGCAGAGGACCTTGGTGCAAGCGATGGATATCTTCATTATCTTGTTTACAGTCTCATGGGTATATACATATGTGCATTTACTGGATGTCAATCTGACCTCAATAAAACTGTTTCTTAAATATCTAACCATTTATAGTGACCAAAAAAACAACCACCACCAAAAAAGCAGGTCAGTGGTAGCTAGGAACTAAAGATAGGTGAAGGGAATTACTGTAGAGGGACAGGAGGGAATTTTGGAGGTGAAAAAAATGTTTTATATAATTAGTATGGTGATGTTTAAATGACTATATACTTGTCAAAACTCACCAAATTGTATATTTAAAATTAGTAAATGTTATTTTATGTAAACAATGCCTCAATAAAGCTAATATGTAAAAACCTAACAACATAAAAACTAAAATATCTTATTTTAACAATTCTTGGGCCAATAATATCAAAATTAAAGTCAAATTATATAGAAATGAATAGTAATGATCATACCTTTTACTAAATCTGTGGGAGGCAAAGATATATATGGAAAGAAACCGATAACATCACTTTTGTATTATTAAGCATGAAAAATCAAACTAGTATATAAATTTTCATGTCAACATTTTAGATAAGCAACTAAAAATAAACCAAAGCAAAGTAGAAGGAAGGAAATTAGAAAACTAACAATAAATTAGTCATTTAAAAAGAAAAGGTAGAAATGATTTGTAAAATTAAGAGCTAGTTTTAACATATAAGGCTATTAAGATTTTTTTTAAAAACCTGCTGACAATTGTGGCTAAAAGAGAGAGGTAAAAATAAAGTACAGAATGTTAAGATCAAGCACAAAGCTTTGTTCACAGAAATAGTTAAACATTACAAGAGAAAATTATGTGCAATTGTCTAACTTTTGAAATCTTAGTAAAATCATTATATGTTATAACAATATAAACTATAAAAACTGACTCAAGAAGAATTTTTTTAAACTCAAATAGACCAATAATAAAGGAAGAAATTGAAAACATATTAAACCATGCCGGTAAAAGATACTGAATTTAGATCTTTTTATGGACAAATCCTATCAAATATGGAAAGATCAAATAATTGTGATTTTATTTATACTCTTAGAGAACAACAGTCACATAAAATGTATTTTATGTATATTTATACATAAATATGCAATGTACTTAGTGGATACCTAAACAAACTGGACAAAGGTAGCACATAAAAGAGCATAGCCCAGTTGGTTAGAGTGTCATCCTGATAAGCCAAGATTACAGGTTCAATGCAATAATCAACCAATGAATGAATAAATAAGTGGAACAATAAATCTCTGTTTCTCTTTCTCTCTCCCTTCCTCCCTCTCTCTCTAAAATCAATTTTTAAAAAATAGTCCAGTGATTTTTAGGTCTGTGTCAGCCACAGAATCCTTGTTTCAAATAAAATTCCCAAATAGAAACTCAAATGTCACTTCATAAGCTGAATAATGGATGACAAAGATCTCTGGGTCCAATTCCCCATAACCTGTGAATGTTACCTTATATGCCAAAAGGGTTCTTACAGGTGTGATCAAATTAAGGGTCTTGAGGTGGAGGTTGTTATCCATGTGGGCTCTAAATGTAATCACAAGTGTCCTTATAAAAGGAGGATTTTTAAAAAGATTTTATTTATTTATTTTTAGAGAGAGGGAAAGGGAGGGAGAAAGGGAAAGAAACATCAATGTGCGACAGATACATCAATCAGTTGTCTCTCGCATGCCTCCAACTGGGGACCTGGCCCACAACCCAAGCATGTGCCCTGACTGGGAATTGAACTGGTGACCTTTAGTTTCACAGGGTGGCATTCAACCCACTGAACCACACCAGCCAGGGCTAAAAAGAAGATTTGACAGCAGAAAAAGAGAAGACCAGGAAATGGTAACTGGAGTGATGCAGCCATGAGCCAAAGAAAGCTGGAAACTGCCAGAAGCTGAGAGGCAAAGATTTTCCCCTGAAGCCCTCAGTAGGTATCAGCCTTGCTGATAACTTGATGTCAGCCCCATAAGACTCATTTCACACTTCTGGCCTCCCAAGTGTGGGATAATACATTTGAGTTGTTTTGTGCCACTGTTTGTGGAAATTTGTTACAAGAGCAATAGGAAATTGATACAGGTGCCATTATCAAACCTAATAGTGGTTACCTGTGAAGGATAGGCTCTGGGGAGGATGAGAACTTTTATTCTTGCCTTTATCTGTTAGTTGTTGACATGCCAGCAAACATCATATATTACTTTTATAATATAGGAAAAGAAAAGACAATGCAAATGAAGCACTTGGTCCAACTCAGAGGCAGCCATTGCTCAGACTTTAATGGTTGTCATGGCTACGTAGGTCTGTTTTATTTATACTACACCTATGCCCCACTACAACCATAAGACCAGGTATGGCACTCACAGACTATCTAGGGAGCCTGGGTCATTAGGCAACTGGGGATGTTCTGTGTTGCCCAAGCCCAAAGGTCTCACCAACATAGGAGCTCAGTGCGGGGTCTGGATCAGAGCCAGGCCCTCTCCTGACCCTCTATTCTGCAGTTGGCACATTTTCCATCCTGAAACTGAGAAGACTCCTCACGTGTGAGGACCCAAGCTGCTGTGGGGAGTGAGAGCAGAGGGTGGATCTGCCCTTTGTTCCAGCCCTCCATGAAACAGTCCTTTACTTGTGCAGGCAGGGATGGACACCTGCACCTTACCACCTGCCAGGTAGGGCCTCAGTGCCACAAAGGTGAGACAGCTGCACCTGAGCATTGAGGGCAATGGGGGAGCCTACCTCTGATACCAGCTGCTTCTGGGGGGATTGGATTCTTCTCTCTTTGAGGTGGAAGTCACATTTAATGCTTCTGCAGTTCCTCTCTAACGTCTCCATGGCAACGTTCATGCAGATTTCATAGAACATAAGGTGTTTGAGCTGGAGGAACCTCAGAGATCAGTTCCTTCCACCCCTTCATTTCACAGAGAGAGGAAGAGGCTCAAAGAGGACATGCCACATACCCAGGGTCACACAGCAAGCCAGGACCCAGGTGGGGTCTCTGCCTTCTGGTACCATTCCCAGCCAGGGTTCCTTTTCCTGAGATTTCAGACAGCTGAATTCCATAGGACTGACTTCTTGAAAGACATTCTGGGGGCACAAACTTTGGGGGCTTTTCCATGTCCCCCTTGCTAAAGGATTCCTGAAGTCCAGTCTAGCTCTGTCCTCCTCAGTCATGGAGCTCTCTGTTCAGTGCTTGGTGAGGGCAGGAGCAGGCAGGATGGCCTCAGAATACTCATAGTCTGGTGCAGAGGCACCAGAACCCCCACCCCCAGGGGACCACTGGACAGCAAATTTGAGTGTCCACCGAGCAAGAAGTGGGGAACGGGAGAAGCCAGAAAAGACTGCCTGAATAAGTGGGCTCCAGGCAGCAGCTGGAGTGTTGAGGACTCTCATTCCTTCCTGAGCCTGCCTGGCTTGAGGGCCATGTCCTGTGGGTGAGCGAAATGTGAAAGTGAAGCAAGAGGGCTGGAGAGACTTCCCCAGACCATAGGTCCTAGAGGTTTGTTGTAGCTGGGACTCATGTCACATATCACCCCAGGACGAGGGGTTTAGACACCCAGAAGGAGTACAGGATTTAGAGGCCCAGGGTATGAGAGAACCAGAAATCAGGGCCAGAGGGTGCTGGGGGTTGTGGTCCAGGCGTGAGGCCTCAAGGAATCTGGGGTTGCTCCATCCCTTTGCTGGAACATGGATGGACACATGTAGACCCACCCCCCGCCCCCCACATAGCAGAACCAGCCCTATGCCAGCAGGATTGAGGGCTGTAGGCCCCTCTCCCCAGTGGAATGTGGTCCTCAGCCCCTCCCAACTGTTTAGCTCCATGGCTCACAACTCCATGCCCTGCCACAGAAACCTGACCTGGCCTGCAGAGGGTCTTCTCCTCTGTAGATCTGAAGATCCCAAGATTCTGAGCATCCCAAGATCCAGCCAAAGCTGCCCTCCTGACCTTTCTCACCAAATGGGCCCCTTTACTTCCCCTAGCTGGCAGCCTGCTCTAGTTATCTGCAGCTGTATAACAAATATTCCCCCAAGTGCCCATGAATCTGCATTTTGGACTGGGCTCAGTGGGATAGCATAACTGCTCTTCATGGAATCTGCCGGGATACCTTCTTTACTCACTTGGCTGACAAGTGGGTTCCTCTCCACGTGAGCTTCTCCAAGAGGCTCTTTGAGCTTTATCAGAGTATGGCAGCTGGCTTTCAAAAATGAGTGTTCCAGGAGACAGGAAGGAGGTGCTGCCAGTCTGTAAGTTCCTTTTTTTTTTTTAAGGTTTTATTTATTTATTTTTAGAGAGAGGGGAAGGAGAGAGAAAGAGAAACATCAATGTGTGGTTGCTTCTTGCTCACTCCCAGCCAGGGACTTGGCCTGCAAACCAGGCGTGTACCTGATGGGGAGTCAAACTGGCAACATTTTGGTTTGCAGGCTGGCGCTCAATCCACTGAGCCACAACAGCCAGGGCTAGTCTGTAAGTTCTGAGTCCACAAATGGACACAGGGTCACTTCTGCCAGCAAAGCAATCACAGCTCCTGTCCAGACCCAAGGGTGGGGAACATATACCCTCTCCTGTAATTGGAAGGAGTAGCAAAGAATTTGCCATCTCTAATCCATCACAACATTTCACAGTGTCTGCCCCATGGCTCTGACTCTTCTTTGCCTCACCTCCAGGCCTACAGATTCCATCTCTCCTGGAGGTCCCCTTTGTCCCTATTACCCCTTCCATTGGGTTACTGCAATCCCCGTCAAACTTACCTCCTTTTCCACAGGCTGCAGCATCCATTCCCTTTCTGCTACTCTCCAGTACTCCTGTGGCAGTGTCCTCTGTTGCTCAGCTCAGAAACCATGCATAACTCCCTACTTCTCACTGAACAATTTCCAAGCTCCTAGGCAAAATATTTGCATTTGCCTTATTATCTTGTCCCCCTTCTATGTTACCAGTTGGGTTACCTACCATTTCCTCCAAGCAACTGGACCACACTTTGACCTGTTCTGTTCAAAGTGCTCACATACTGGCACTCGGCCTGCACATATTCACTTCCTCCACCTGGCAAGTTTCTCTGTCTCCTATCCTATTGGACTGCTGCTCAACCTTCATAGCCCAGTGAAAATGCCCTTCCTCCACAAAGCCTGCTCTTACTACTTGATCACACTAGTCTTTTAAAAAATATATATGTTTATTGATTTGAGAGAGAGAGAAAGGGAGAAGGAAAGAGAAACATTGATCAGCTACCTCCCATACTTGCCCTGACCAGGCATCGAACCCACAACCTAGGCATGTGCTCTGATCAGAAATCAAATCCCCAACCTTTTGGTGTACGGGACAAAACTCCAACCAACTGAGCCACACTGGCTAGGGTGATCACACTAGTCTTATCACTGCACACTGAAGCACATTCTGCCTTAAATCCTTCTTAGCAGTGATGTGTCTCCTGAAGTGTGACACCCATGTTTCTAACTCATATTTCTTTCACCAATTAAATAACTGTTTATCGACGCCCAGAGCCAGCTGCCAGGGATATGGCAGTGACCAAGACAAGAGACTTCCTGTGCCCAGGCAGCTTACATTCCAGAGGGTGATACAGATGGCAAACAGAGGAACCAAGAGACTTAATGATCAAAGATTAGGAGGACTGCTGGAAAGCAAAAGAGGCAGGGTGCGGGGTGTGTGCTGTGATGCAGGGGCCCAGAACTCCCTCCTTTCAAGAGAAACCAGAGACCTGAAATTTCACATATATTCTCCTAATTTGAAAAGTTGCAAAGACAAGCCTTTCTGCTCTGCTGTTCTCAGCTTCCTTCCCCTCCTGGTCTCCTACCCTCTCTAGCATGCCTGCCTCTTCTCCTCCTGGTCATCCCATCAGGACTAGCTCTCCCTTCCCCCAACTCAGGCTGCCCTATCTGTAGCCCCCACCCATAGGGCACCCAAACTCCACAGTGGTTCCATGCTCTATGGATGCTCTGAACAGTGGATGGCAGCAGGAAATAGGGAGCACACTGCCTAGAACCCTAGGGCCAGTGGACATTGGCTGAGACCATGGATCAGTCACCCTGAAGTTAGGCTCCTTGAGGTAGGGCACCTAGAGTCTAGGGCCACAGCAGTGAAAACCTAACAAACTCACCTCAAGCCCCACTACCCTCACATCTGGTCATTCATTGGCCTGAAAAAAGTGGGGGTCCAGAGGAACAAGACAAGAAAGGAGATTAGGGGCTTCCTCAGGTTTGTACTCCAGCTCTGATAGGACCCAGAGGGATGGGTCTGTAAGGGACCTGTGGACCCACCCTGCCCTGAGACAGTTTATGCCCTCTGGAGCCAGAGTTCCCAGCTGCAAATCCTGGCTCTGTCACTTCCTAGCCTGGTGATCTTGGACAGCTCCCTTCCCTTCTCTGGGCCTTAGTTTTCCCATCTGAACACTGAGGACCACAGCAGCACCCACCTCATGGGACAGTTTTGAAGATGACATGTGCCTGGCACATGATGATGCTCAATGAAGGGCAGTTTTCCACAGCTTTTCCCATGCAGGTTTCTGCCAGGTCCTCTCAAGGAATTGCTCTGCTGGGCAGCCTCCCTCCATCTGTAATTTTTCTAGACATCTGAGCCAGTGAACGTCTGCCCAATGTAATTATTTGAGCTCTGGGCACTGCCAGCTGACACGACTCAGGTCTCTGAAGGGCCTGTCACGTCTTGGAAGAGGGACAGCCAGGCCATCCCTCCAGCTCCCAGAAGAATATGGAGCAAACTGATCCCAGGGGTGCTGCCCTTCTGTCTCACCTACTACTCCCAAACTCTGAGTGAGGAGCATCTTGGTTTATCACTCCCAGGATTCCATTACTGTCTCAGCCTCATTCTCAAAACCCAGAGCATATTAGGTAGGGGTTCTGGGACAGAGCTTCAGGTAGCCCAGGTGGAGAAGAGGTGTCAGGCCCTTGAAAGGGGTCTGCCAAGCACCAGTGTGGAACCTGGTGCTGGAAGTCCAAGGGCCAGCCACTGCCTGGGGGAGGGGCCTCCCACCCCCTTCACAACCAGATGCTTGAAAGCAGAGGGCCTTGCTGCTGGCTATGACACCGACTTGCCTTTTCCCCAAGATCCCAGAATTTCAGCCTAGCAGGCAGAAGCTGTGGGGGAGAGCTCCTGCCAGCTCAGCCCTGACACTGAGCGGTGCCTGCTAAGTCCTGCCTCTGATAACCAGCTGTGTGCTGAGGCCCAGCCCTTGGTGCAGCCCTTGGTGCACCGGAGCTTGTCCGCCAAGGCGAAGGTCCTGGACTCAGCTGCCCTGGAGGAGAAGGACACCCTACAACAGGCCAGATGACATCTCTGGCTAAGAAGAGACAGAATCCTAGGGTGCCCACTCCCCTGACCCCCATCCTGCTCCGCCTTTCAGGCCCACTGCCTCAGCGCCCCCTACCTCAGAGCATTCCCCTTGTCTCAGACCCAGAAATGGTCCAGTGCGGGTCATTGGGCAAGAAGCAGCGCGGGTGTAGTGGGCGCAGCGCGCAGAGTATGACAGGATTTCGGTTGCTCCCTCACTCAGGCCAAGTGCCCCACATCACGATTTACGCCGGTAGGTGGCCACGGAGCTGAGCCCACCAGGCAGAGGGGCACTAACCCGCTCACACTGGGCTGTGCAGGTGCCTGTGCCTCCTGACCCCGTCTCCGGGGCGACCGGCTCATTTGCATGGCCCCGCCTCAGCACAGCCATTGGTGGCTGCCGCGGGAAGCCAGGGCTGAATGGTTGCAGGGGCTGTGGGGCGGCCGGGGTGGGGCTGTGGAGAGCTGGGCGCCCAGGATGCCGCCGCAGCCGTCGCCGCCGCGCGACGGGTTCGGGTCCGGGTCGAGCTCCGTGGGACCAGGGAGCAGGGTGTCCGGCTGTGCGTGTGCGGCGGTTACAGTGGGAGCTCATTGAGTGCCCATCCCATCTGCCATGTCCCGAAAGAAGACTCCCAAGAGCAAGGGGGCCAGCGCGCCAGCTGCCTCAGTGCTGCCCACCGCCAACAGGCCCCGACCGGAGCGCTCCGGGGCTCAGCGCCCCGGCTCCGAGGTGCCACCCAATGGACCCCCACAACCCGGCCGGCCCTCGCTTGGCGGTGGTGGCGACTTCTACGACGTCACTTTCAAGGTGAGCCAAGCATCCCCCCACCATGCGAGCGCAGCAAGTGGCATCTGGCAGGAGCCGTTCGGGAGGGGGTCTGGGGCAGGGGTGCAGGACCCTGCGAAACCTTGGCGCGGAGCTGGCTGGAGCGGCTGGCACAGCGCGTCGCGCGCGCGCGCGCGCGCACACACACACACACACAGCTGTCAGACCCGGGTTTGGGATACCCAACAGGCCTGCCACCTACCCTACCCCCAGATAGCAGGGCAGAATAAAGGCCCCCGCGGAAGTCAGAGCCATCCTGCTCCCCAATGCTTCCGCTGTGGCCCCAGTCTCATCATTTCCCATATGCTGCTTCCCCTCACCCCCAGGGTCTGTGGGCCTCCTAGTTTTTAAAGAGCAGGGAGACTAAGAAGAGGCTTTCCAGTGGGTGTGGAGCACCAGAATTTCCTCCGGGCCAAGGCAGAAACTTGTAAAATTGTGGAGGCTTGGCAGGACAATCTTTGGGTTTTGGAACCTTAGGCAGCAGCCTGTGGAGGGGTGGAGGAGGGATTAGGCCTGACTGCCCCTTCCTGTCCTCTGGCCTGGCTTGGGCCCCTTCCCCTGCCAAGATCTAACCCTTATGTTGCACATTCCTCCTGTTTCTGTCTGGATTGGAGGCTGTCTGGCATAGAGGCCCCTACAGGCCTCCTAGGAGGTCTCTAGCCACCAACACCCAGGTTCTGCTTCCCATCAAGCCCCAGATGCTCCCCTTCTAGATCAAGTATGGTGTCCAGGGCCTGTAGGTGGGGGTTAGGTAAAGCCCTGGATGGAGGCAGCTGCCCTCACTCCCCACTGATTGAGACGGGTCTCTGTCGGGGAGAGAGGGGAAGACACTTATAGAGGTAGAAGCTGGAGGTGCAGCCGGCTGGGATCATAGCTACTGTGTCTCCTACAGTCCTGAACCCAAGTCCTGGGATTTCTCCTTCCACTCCTGCTCCTCACCCACAGCCCCACTCTCACCAGGCCAGCTCAGGGAAGACCAGACACCCCTCTAAGTGGGTCAGCACTCTGGTCCCCTCTGCCCCTAACACCTCTGCCCCTCCTGCTCACCCCAGGTCATGCTGGTGGGGGACTCGGGCGTGGGGAAGACCTGCCTGCTTGTGCGCTTCAAGGATGGGGCTTTCCTGGCAGGGACCTTCATCTCTACTGTGGGCATCGACTTTCGGGTGAGAGTCGGGGCTGACATCCTGGGTCCCCAATACCAGCTCATTGAGTTCTCACAACACCTCTGGCAGCTGGTTCTCCCATTATCCTGTGGCACTGACAGGCTCACGAGGTGGAGCTCCTGGATGGACCCCTGAGTCCCAGGGTCAGGTGGTTGAGGTGGGATTCTTTAACTATCAAGCTGCCTACCTCCTGACACCCCAAGAGTCCTGGAGACAGATGGTGGCTGCTTGTGACCAAAGTAGAGATGGTACCCCTATGCCTGGAATCAACACAACAACCCTGGGGGTCTATCCTGTGCCTCTGGGTAAGTGGTCATAACTGGTTCCCCCAGGGCCATCAGAGGAAACTCAAGGTTCATGTCCACTTGGGAAGCCAGCATCAATGTCCCACTGTATAAAGGGGGCACTGAGGTGCAAGGCAGACCACCCAGGACCTACAAGACAGGTGGCTATGGCTCTTGAGCACATACCCCCATCCAGCAGCTGCAGAAAGGGTGTTATCTAGAGACGGGGGTGGGGTGGGGTGGGGTGGGTAGAGGGGTTTGCTTAGGGGGAAGGTCCCAGCCTTGGATGAGGAGGCTCATGGGAAATGCTCCTACTCAGCTGCTCTCCCCTGCCAAAGGTCCATAATTGCCCCCAACTGGAGGGCCGTGTCCTGGGGTTCTTCTGGGGGTGCCCCTGGACTCTTGGCCCCCAAGACCTTCCAGCAACTCAAGCAGCTTATGGGGTCAGTAGGAAATAATAGGGACCATAGCCTCAGGCCTGTAGGGCTCCGGCATCAGAGCCCCTACCTCTTCCCACCAGTCACATGCTGGTGCTGAGGTGCTGTTTAGGTGCTGGTGTGTTCTCTGCAAATCCTTGATTTGCATTTTTCTCACCCTTTAATTAGACCCAGTTGGTGGGAGGCTGGGAGAGAGGCCTATTCTGGAGAGAGGAAAGGGTGCTCCCTCCAGCCTGGGAGCCATTCTCTTCTCTGTTTGGAGGGACCAGATCCCAAGTCCTCTGGAAGGAATTTTAAGGGTTGGGGTGTCAGAAGGTAGCAAGATAGGCCCAGGGCAGGTGGTCTTTTGCCTGTTCTGGCCCTGCTTCCCCTGTCTCACCTCCCTCTTGGCTCTGGGGCAGGTGGTGAGGGAGGTGAGGCAGTTGGTTCATACACCTGTTCCAGGCAGCAGGGAAGGCAGGGTGTCCTTCTCAGCCTGGCAGATGGCTGGGCTTGGTTCCCTGGAGACCCAGAAGCACCCTGACAGCAAGAGCTTGGGAAAAGGGAGGCAGTGACATTCCATCTACCTTCCCATCCCCACCCAGCAGATGGAAACGGGGGTTGGGCTACTCCCTTCAGGGCTGACTGGAGAGCATGGCCAGGTAGCAAACACATGGTGAGCACCCACTGTGTATGAGGCAGTTCTGCACTCTGGTTACTGCACCGGGCCCTGTCCTCAGAGAACTGCCATCCCCAAGTAGAGGGAAGCTTTTGAATTATGACAAATGCTCTTAGCTCTCACTCTGGGCCAAACACAGTTGTCAGTACTTTGCACATAGTAGCTCGTTATTGGAGCAGCCATGTGATGGGCACCCTGGTTATCCTCATTTGTGGATGGGGAAACTGAGGCAGCTTATTAGTAATGAACCTAGGGTCACATGTGGGTTACTTCAAATGTTACCCAAATGGCTCCAAGCAGGAGCAGCATGTCAGAGCCGAGAGATGCTGGTGGCTGGTAAGGGGGCTGGGACCCACACTCTGGGAAGAGTGCAGGGGAAAGGTATGTGGGGTACAGCTGAGTTGCTGGGTGCCAGGAATAGGAGGGCAGGCTAGGGCGAAGGGGCTGGGCTTGAGAGGTGCGGGGGGAGGACCAGAGCCACTGGATTCAATGACTGACTGGGGTGGGTGGTGACTAGGGGCAGTGCAACTGGTGGGGTCGTGTGCTAGACCTGCAGGGCAGGCAGAGGAAGAACCTGGCCCAGAATTATAGACACCCATGACCATGGAGGGCAGAAGCCTGCAAGTCCATCACTGTGTCCATCTGCACAGGAGAGAGGCCTCGGTGCCTTCTGAGCATGAGTCATCAGGAGGGGCTCCCCAAAGGCACAAGGGAGAGCTGAGTTGATTCCAGGACTTGGGTTCAAGGGGAAGTGTTACCTTCAGGTAGGAGGTAAGGTGAACCACGGGGTGGGTCTTGGGGGCAGAGCCTGGTCAAGTGAGGGACAGACAGGTTAAGATTGAATTCAGAAGCATACCAGGGGATCATGAATTTCAGGCTCAGTCCTGGCCTGGTACTGCCGGCTCCTCCCCCCACCCTCCCCCCATCCTCCTGCCCCTCCCAGAACATGGCTTTGGGCTCATTGCTGGAGCTGGCTGATTGTGTTTCAGAACAAAGTTCTGGACGTGGATGGCATGAAGGTGAAGTTGCAGGTGAGGCAACTGGGGGAGGGTGAGTTGAGGGCACCCAGGAGGAACTGGGTAGCCCTGACCACTGGCCTGTATCTGTCACTACAGATCTGGGACACAGCTGGGCAGGAGCGGTTCCGCAGTGTCACCCATGCTTACTATCGTGATGCACATGGTGAGCTCACAGTGTCCCAGCCCAGGGAGTTGGGGTTGTGGTCTGTGGGTGCCCTGTTCCCTAGGCTTCTGCTCAGAGAAGGGTTGTGGATGACTGGAGGTGTCCTCACTGGCCCTCTGCCCTCAGCACTGCTACTGCTCTATGATGTCACCAACAAGGCTTCCTTTGACAACATCCAGGTCAGTGGCTTCCTTCTGGGCTGGTGAGGAGGGGGGTGGCAGTGATGGGCCATGACGAAGCGCGACCCCAACCCCAACCTTCCTCAGGTAGATGGCATCAGGGTTTCAGGACCCTACTGACAGCAGGGAGGGGGAAAGAGGGCCCCTCTGGGCTTTTGGTAGCCCAAGTTCAGAGTATGAGCCAAAGGTGACCTGAGTGACCTTCCATCTCCATTAGCCCAACCAACACCTTGGACACTTGTCATGGGCACCTCAACATGGCACATGGGGTAAATTCCTGGGCCCTTCCTGTTAGAGGCACTGTGTGGGTTGTGGTCTGGAGAGGGAAGAAGTGTGGGGAACATCAGCCTGGTCTCAGCTCTCCCATGACAGGCCTGGCTGACTGAGATCCATGAATATGCCCAGCACGATGTGGTGCTCATGCTGCTAGGGAACAAGGTGGGCACCTCTGCTTGTCCTTTCCCCCGGGCTCTACAGGGGGTAAGCCCCAGGCCAGTTCTCACCAAGACCCCTGTGCCAGGTGGACTCTGCCCAGGAGCGTGTGGTGAAGAGGGAGGATGGGGAGAAACTGGCTAAGGTGAGTCTGGATGAGGTGGGTGGCTAGAGGGTGCCTCCCTGGAGCTGTAGGGCCTGGATGTCCCCACCAGGATGCCACCTGGCTAGCAGCAGCTGTTTGCAGGAGTATGGGCTGCCTTTCATGGAGACCAGTGCCAAGATAGGCCTCAACGTGGATTTGGCCTTCACAGCCATAGCAAAGTAAGTCCTGGTAGTCACCAGGAAGACCTCCAGATTCAGATCCAGCGTCTGAATCCCCTTATTGGGGGTACAGGCCACAGTGTTCCATGGTCACCCCTTTCCCACAGGGAATTGATGCAGCGCTCCATGAAGGCCCCCAGCGAGCTCCACTTCCAGCTGCACGACTACATCAAGAGGGAGGGCCGCAGTGCCTCCTGCTGCAGACCCTGAACCTGGCTAGGTATAGCCACTGCACATCCTGATGGGAGGCTCAGGCTCAGCCCAGCCCTTGGAAAGCTGATCTACCAGGCCCTCTGACTTGTCACCCAATGGTCAATCCCAGGTTTTCCAGGACTCTGAGGCTAAGCCTAGCCCTTCCCTTGTCTGAGTGGCAATCTAAATAGCCTCAATCCTAACAAATGGGCTCCAGGGAGCTAGCGGGCGTGCAGCTACCCTTCACCTGTCACAGGTAAGGAAGGCCCTCACGGAAATGCAACTGTATGTAGGTAGGGATACACCATGCAGGGCACCTGGTGCTCTCTGCTGTCCCCTCCTGGACAGAACTCAGCTTTGAGTTTTGGCAGTAGTCCCTAACCTCTTAAAAGCCATTTCTTCAGCTGCACATGCTGCCCAGGGAGAGAATGGAAGGACTCCTGCCAATGCTCCAAGTGAGGGCTTCACTGAGAATCACATGCATTTGTGCCAAGGATCAGGAGCGTGTGCTCCCAGCCCATACTAGGAGACTCTGGTTCCATCAACAGGGTCTTCCTCTCAACTTCCCTTGGAGGATGCCAAAACTGTGGCTTCGTAACACAAGGAATAGCATGTGGTAAATTACAGAAATTTCAGGTAAACTAGTACCACTAGCCCTTGCCTCTTGACCAGAGTACTATCTCGGAAGGCCATGGTATCAGGCATGGCATTACCACAGTTGAGGCCTATTCTTGGTGAGGTCAAACTGAGGGGGCTGGTAGTGCACTACATCTTATACTAAAGTCTTTTGATTGAGAGCCTTTGTTTTCAGTCCTAGTGAATAAAGTTGTATTTTCTGGAGTGCCTGTGTCATTCGTTGGAATCACCTTTCAGAGTTCTCAGCAAAGCCCAGGTCCTGACTTCAACAGTTATGAAGGGGCACTCCCTCATAACCAGGTTGGCAAAGAAATCAGATCAAGGCTTCCTGGAACCACAATGCTGTCCAAGGAGCACCTGATAACCTGGGCAGTCAACTGAACTTCCCCCCAGACACAGGAAAGCACTGAGGACCAATTTATCCTGTTAGTGAGGTATTAAGATTTCATGAGCCACCCTAGGACAAAGGCACTAATAACCATGTTTCTTGGCCTTATAGGCAATATGGGAGTTGTCTCAGAAGGTAGGAAGTGTGACTTTCATTTTTATGACTGAACTCCTTCCCAAGGTGGCCCAGGGAAGAGCCAGTCCTCCCATGAAGCCCTATGGTGTGAAAATAAAGACACTTGCACTCCAATCAACTCTTGCCACCTTTGCTTTATTACTAAGCACTTCAGGCATTGTAGATATGGACTACTCCAGCTTTACCACCAGATCCCGGGCCTGATTGATGTTGCTTTACATTCACAGCCTCCGACCAGGTCACCAATGGCCCTGAAAGGCAGACAGTACAGGAATGTAGCCAGAGGGCCACGCTCCCCATTTGTTTTCACCCCTAAACCCACCTGTCAATGGGGGGGTACCCTGAAGCCTCAGTCTTGCAAAATAATCAGACTGCATGTGCAGTTTTCATACGAGGTGTCAGAAATTAAAGCAATTCATCATAGGCTCAGAGCGGCATCGGGAAAGCCAGGCCTGGCTCAGTCTTACCTGAAGGGAGGTGTAGATCTGGAGGTTCGGACTTCCCCACCGGAATTGGGGGGTGGGGGTGGGGGACGGGCAAGAAACATGCCCAACGCTGAGGACCAAGGTGGAGCTCAGGCCGAGGCTGGACCCCAGGGCTACTCTGGCCTGTGTGTTTGGGCGATCTCCTCAGCTTCACTTGGGGCCCAGCTCCTCTCCAGGCGTAGCACACGGAAACTAAAAGTCGGTAACTCCCTACTCCCGTACTTGATCCCAAAAGAAAGAAAAGGTGCGAGCTTCAAGCTTTTATAGAAACTTCCCCCCTCTTCGATTGGATAATCCCGGTAGAGTACCCGCCCCCGCCGCTGATAAGCCCCCGCTCTCTACTCTCCTTGATTTCACCAATAGCACCAGGGCATTTCTTTAGAGGGAGGTCTTCCATTTTGTAGAGGCCATTAAATTTGTGAGCGACTGATGCACAGAGCTAATTAGACTCCGATCTGCAACATAGAGTGATTCTGAAGCCGCCAATCCAGCCCCGCGACATCGGCGCCGACGGAAGTTGTAGTTCTGAAGAATCACGCTCAGGACAGCCTCCCGGCTACGAGAGAGTCGGAGAACTACAAATCCCGATGAGCTCAGCGCCTGTGCACTTCCGGCTCGCTCGTCCCGTCCCTTTCCCCGCCGGCGGCCGTGGGGGCACGATGGAGACGGAGGGTGGCGCTGCCACTCCCGGGTGGCTGCGGGCGGGTGAGTGTCCTCGCGGCGCGACCGGCCAGGGCCTTGCGCCTCGGGGCCGCGCGGTGCGGCGGGGGCTGGGTGCTTCGGGGTCCAGCGAGGGGTTGAGCCTTTGGGGGGCGGGGCTGAGACGAAACGGGGTCTGCGCTCCAGTCCTCTTTGCCTGTCAGCTGGCTTGTCGCTCGCTCCATTCTTTCTCTTTCTTTTTATTCATTCCTTCTTCCTATGTTTACTGAGGGTCGCCGGGGTGACCGGCACTGTTGTAGGCGCCGGGAGACTGCGGAGAGCATGATCCCAGTTCTCATAGGCTCTTCTGATGTAGGATTTCTTAGCCTCGCTGCTGTTGACACTCAGCGCTAGTCATTCTCTGCTGTGCCTTGTAGGGTGTTGAGCAGCATCCCTGGTCTCTCTCTACCTAGTAGATACCAGTAACCTTCCCCACCCCCCAGTTGTGACAACCAAAAATGTCACCAGACCTTGACAGACGTCTCCTGGGGGACAAAATCCTCCCCCATCCAGAGAACCAGTGATCTAGAGAGGTAGGAGGATCTGACAATATACAGACAAAATCATGAGGAATTGTGGTAGGTGCTATGAAAGAAACAGGACGCCGAGAAATAAAGTACTGGAGGCTCCTGAAAGGCTCCGGGTGGGGTGGGGGTACCTACAGCAAGCAGACTGTTATGGAAGTTACTGGAAGAGCATGCCAGGCGGAGGGAGCAATATGCAGAGGCCTGGAGTTGCTGGAGGAGCTGCCTCAAGGCAGGGCTTGGCCTTGAGGGGATCTGCGTCTAGCCACCCAACTGCCCCTGACTTCAGCATAGCCAACTTGGGCCACACACTCCACTGGCTGCTAGCCACAGGTCCCAAATGGGCAGGTACTCCAGCTACGCCTGATCCACAACCCCTCTGAATGCTTCCCAAGGGAAAGTGGGGGCAGCAGATCCTGGGTTCCCTCCAGGGCCGTGGGCTGGGGAGGGGTTCCCAACTAGCTGGCCTGCCCTCCCACGCAGGCTGTTTAGAGAAGGGGTCTGGTGGGTGTTTCCTAAAGAGGAGCTAGAGCATTGCATGTGGTTCTCTGGTTCCTCATGGAACAGTGAGCACACTCCAGGGCCCTGGAAGCCTCTTAGATACAGACATGGTAGACAAAGACCCCAGGGCCCTTCCCCTGGGCTCCCTGAGGCCCCTGGGAACAGGCAGAGTGAGGACTTGGAGAAAGCTGAGGGGAGGAAAGCCTTTTCTGGTCCTCCTGCCCCCAGCCAGGTCTTCCTAGCCTGCCCATTCCAAGGCTTTTCCCAGTTTGGGAGAGGTCAGGCCCTCAGACAGGTGAGGGTTCTTGCTATAGTTGAGAATTTCCTGATTGCCTGAGATCCTCAGGCTGACTGTGGGGTAGGGAAGAGGCCTACTGTTTTGGAGATCCAGGGCATATCCCCAGGATAACTGGGCCCAGCATCCCTGTAGCTGGGGTTTTGGCCTGCAAGACCAGAATATACTGTAACAGGAAGACTATTGCAAAATTCAGCCCTTAGGGGATCTGGCTGAGAGCGTCTTGCTCAATTCTGAGATGCTTAGCAAGCAATCATTGTTCGAGACTGGGCGGGGTGCGCAGATGGGGTTGCTGGATTGCAGCCTCAGGTCCTGCCCACCCAGTCACTGGTTGAACATGTGTGAACCCTGAAATGGTTCCCTCTCTCCTTTCCTGGCTCAGCTTGACTTGTGGGCCAATCTTGTAGGTCCCCCCAACAGGTTGTGTATCAGGTCTGTGGACCTGGCTATTGTTGGCCTCCCAGGACCTTACAGTCGATTGCCCTGCGAACCCTGCATGCCTTTCTGTTTACTTCACTTCATAGTGTGGGACAGCCAGACGCCCGCTCTCCCAGACTGCAGTGACAGGCACTTGGGCACATTGGACTCAGGGGCTGGTGGTCTGGCCGTGGTCTGAGGGGGAGTACCTGTTGGGGTCCCAGTGCTGGACCTTGGGCACTGTTCACTGGCGCCATCATCTGGCCTCTTGGCCCTGGGAGCTTGCAGTGGAGGCGGCAGACAGATAGTAAGGTACAGATCAGTGTCAGCAGTGGCCTCCCTGTGAGTCCCCAGCCTCTTCCCTGCCCTGTGGTGCTGAGACAGCAGCCAACCTTGGGTTTCCGGAGATGACAGAGCCTTTCTTGCTGCTGGAGCCCCTGTTTTGGATTGTCTGGGCCTTGCTCTGGCCAGGTGTCCTTACTCTTAAGCAGGGTGGCCCCCGAGACTTCCTGCTTAGTGTGGAGACCATCAGTGGTGCTGGAGGCGAGGCTTCTGGACATGCCACATTCACACCTCTGCCTGAGGGCCTGGCATTGCCCATTCTCTGGAGACTCTGCCTCTCCCCTAGAGGACAGGTCACACAGCCAGGCCCCTCAAATCACAGTAGGGGGAGCAGTGGATAGGATGCGGAGGGTTTGGACAAGCTCTCGGGCACCTCTACTAGCTGGACCCAAAGGGCAGTCAGAGCATAGGGTGGAGGTGGTGCCTGGTGGCAGTGCCAACTGCAGGGCCTGAGAGCTGTCCTGATGAAGACTGAGTCGTGAAGGTTAAGAGGGTGGTATTGCAGGTGGCATTTGAAGGAGAAGGTGGGGAGAGAGGGATGAAGAGACATCAGGGACAACAGGTAGCTCATGAGCATAGTGGGGGTACACAGGGCTCAGGAGTCAGCCCCTCCCTGCATTGCTGTGGTGTGTGTGGAGCGGGGGGACATTGCCAGATGGGCCAGGTCGGGAGAGCCTGATGGAGAAGGTTCCAGAACTGGCTGGACTCCACAGTTGTTCTCTGTTGCTGTACTCAACTCAGGATGGGGCAGAGAGCATCTCCTGTCTTCTCACATGGTGTGGGGGGCTTAGCAGCCTTCCATCTGGAGCCTTTCTTAGTCCTGTAGGGCTTCCAGACCACAGGGTGCCCCCCCAACCTCCCATGGCACCACTGGGAGTAAGATGAGCCTGGCCTCCCTCCCCATGGGGAGCCCAGCTTCAAGCCTGGGCCTTGTGGTTCAACATGGCCAACTCCACCACAGTAGGGACAGACAGGGCTCCTGGCAACAGACTGCTGTGAGTCCTGGCAGTGGGAAGACCACTGGAGGGGTGCCTGCTGATAGGGCTGCTGGAGGGTGGGTGCTGTTGGGCAATAGTGCAGCTTTTCCATCTATCCTCAGTGTCTCTAAACTCTTCCCTCACCTACAGGCAGGAACGCCTGGGTCTGGTCAGTGCTCCAGGGCCACCCCAGCCACTCCCTTCTGGGGGTGGAGTGGTTAGAGGCCTGGGATGATTCGAATTGTGCCTTCTCCCTGCCATCAACCTGAGACCTCACAGTTGGGGGCAAGGAGGCATCCTTTGTTTCTGTGGTGGGTGGCTTGCAGAAGATGAAGAGTCAGCCCCTCTTGGCCCCTCCTCCCCCTGCCCACAAGGTGCTTTCTCTATGTGATGAGGCTTGTGAGGAGGTGGGCTCCAGGTACATCATTGAACAGGTTCTCTAGGGTGTGGTCAGTGTCCCTGCCATCTCTACCATTGTGGCAGGAAATAGGCATGAAACTTAGTCACTGTGTATTCCCAGCCTTGGCCCCAGAGACATTTGGCCCTTGGACCCAGAGAGGCAGACAGAACATGGGTTGTGGGGGGGCGGCTCTCCACCTCTGGGTTTGAGCTGGGTGGACATTCTAAAGGGTTAAGTCTTAAAGGAAGGTAAAACCGAGTGCCAGTTGCCTGCCTGCACCCAGGGCCTCCTCCCTTCCTCAGGCATGTCACACCTGGGGTGGGAGGGAGGGGAAGAGACTTTGCCCAAGTAGACCTACCCTTGTTGGTACTGCTGATGCGAAGAAATGGAAGTATGCCCCGTGGTGAACAGCCAGAATGGGCCTGCCATGTGGAACAGCGCTTAGCCCGCTGATGGGCCTGACCACCTTCTCTGAAGCCCGCCTTTGTGTTCCACCTACAGGGGATGCTGCCAAAGGACCCTAGATGCCTCTCTAGAGCATGAGCTCGGGCAAAAGCGCCTGGTACAACCGCTTCTCTGGGGGACATACCAATCTTCCCACCCCAGACATCACCACCGGGGTAAGGGGCACCCTTTGGGTAAGGGTCTGCCCTTCGTGCATACCCCACAGGTCCAGGGTCCCCCAGCAGAGCTTCCAGAGCAGCCTCTCCCTACATTGAGGTCCTGTGGACCGGCTGTGATGCACACACATGGTGTGTTAGTGTGAAAGCATGTCAGTGCATGTTCATGTGTGTCCATATCCTCTCTGGAGTCAAAGCCAAGTCTTATCAGATCTCTTTCCAGACCAGAATGGAAACAACCTTCGGACCTGCCTTTTCGGCTGTCACCACTATCACCAAAGGTGAGCCTGTGAGCCCAGGCCAGCCCAGCTAGGCAGAATCTGAGTACCCTTAACTCTACCACGGCCCGTGCGGCCCTTCTTGGTGGGGTGGGGAGTGGGAGCTGGCACTGGAAAGAGGGCAGCTCACTTCAGCAGCCCCCCTAACTAGGCAGGAATCTGCAGTCCTGCTCCCTGTGGCTCTGCTCTTGCCACTGCATCCTTCTCCGCTACCCTCGCATCCCCCTTCCCATTCTTGTGGTGCCTTGCTCATCACCTCTCCAAGGAAGGCTGTCCCAACTTCCCCAGCACCCCATGTACACCTGTCCCTTGTCACGGTGACCCTCCTACTCATCCCTGCCCCAGGTTCCTAGCAGCCTCCAAGTTTGGGCTTGGGGACCGTGTGGGCATGGGTAGGGGATAAGAAGTGCTCATGGGATCCTTTCTCAAGTCTGGTCCCAGAGCTGCAGCTCTAGTGGTGTATGTTTAAGGAGGTCATGAGGAATCAGCACATGAGGGCACAGTCTCCTTTCCAAAGTCACAGGGGCAGGGCTCCCCTTCTGTCAGGGTCAGGGTCTGAGGGTGGTTTGTTCCTTTGCCTTTATGGCACTTGGCCCCTCATAGGAGCATATCCACTGCTAATTAGTTTTTTATTTTTATTTTTATTTTATTTTATTAAAGATTTTATTTACTCCTTTCTAGAGAGGGGGGAAGGGAGGAAGAGAGGGAGAGGGAAAAGGAGAGAAACGTCAATGGTGCAAGAGACACATCGATCAGTTGACTCTCACATGCCTCCATCTGGGGACTTGGCCCACAACTCAGGAATGTACCCTAACCAGGAATTGAACCCGAGACCTTTGGGTTCGCAGGCCAGCACTCAATCCACTGAGCCACACCAGCCAGGGCTGATTGTTTTTTTAATTACTTTTCCCTGGTTTCCTCTGGATGCAAGTGGCAGTACAGTCGCAGGGCCACTACACACCTGCTTATACCAGCTCCTCTTTGTCACTGGGTGACACCCTCAGGGGCTCTGAAAGAGCCCTCTTTTTTTCCTAGGTATTTTTTCCTGAGGGAAAAAGTAAATATCACTCCTAATCTCATCACTCAAATAACTTTCTTTTTATTTTAATTCTCACCTGAAGATATGTTTATTGATTTTAGAGAGACAAAGGGAGAGAGAGAGAGAGAGAGAGAGAGAGAGAGAGAGAGAGAGAGAGAGAGAGAGAGAGAGAGAGAGAGAGAAACATCGATGTGAGAAAAAAACATTGATCGGTTGCCTCCCGTACATACGTGCCCCAACCAGGATCGAACCTGCAACCTAGGTATGTGCCCTGACTGGGAATTGAACCCGCAACCTTTTGGTGTATGGGACGATGCTCCAACCAACTGAGCCACCTGGCCAGGGCCCAAGTAACTTTCTTAACTCCTCATCTACCTGTAGAGATGGCACAGCCTTGTCATGGCAGTTGAAAGCTCGCGGGCAATGAAAGATAGGGGCACCTTGCCCTTATCCCACTCAGCAACCCCCTTGGTGGTAGGGATGGGTCAGAGCCATGCTTGAACAGTTGCCTTGTTTGGCTCCTCTCAGGATAGCCTACTGAAGCCTGTATCATAAATCCAGGCCTTTAGAGCTGGTTTTTGTGACATCTGGGCCTGGCTGGGGCCTGAGGCCAGTGGCAGCCACTCTTAGCTTCTGGCAGCCAGGGTAATGGGCAGTAGGAGAAGGGCATGATCCTCCAGCAGCCTTCCCTGGAGGAAGCAAGAAGGCCAGTGGCCAGTTCCGGGTTGTGACTGAGCCAGGGTAGGAGATGGGAAACAAGTAGCCCTAGAGCGTCAAATTGCTCTCTTGGCCTCCACATGCCAGCTGAGGGGCTTCAGGCCTCTCCTTGCCTCAGTTTTCTCTATGGACTGAGGCTATCAGGGAACCCACCTAGCAGGGTCACCTTGAGGGTTAGATAAGAAAATGTTCTAGCTCCTACCAGGTGATCTTAGGTGTAATCACTTGGTGTTGGCCTTGAGCCTCAGCTGGGCAGTGGCCCCAGAGTCAGGCTGGGTGCTGGGAGTTGTTTGTAGAGGCTGAGAGAAGACCTCTCCACTACCACCCTCAACCTGCCTGAGGGCTGCAGGGCTCAGCGCTAGGACCATCCAGGGCAAGCTGAGCCCTGTGGCAGAACTCTAGTGATTAGACCTGGGGAGGCCACCTGAGCCTGTGCCCTCCCCACCTGCCTTGGCTCTGGGGAGGGCTGAGAGCTAACGATGGTCCACAGAGCAGGCTGGGGCTCTCGCTGGAGGCAGGGGGCCAGTTCATGCTGTGCCCTGCTTAGGCACCTGCCGAGGATGAGGTATTTTACAGTTGCCCGCCAGTCTAGCCCCAGCCAAGTTGCCCAGCTAAGAAGCCTCCTAGAGAGGACTAGCCAGATGTTCAGCCCAGTTTCTGCCCCTGCCTGGCCCACTGTGCACCACAGTAAGTCAGACTTTACCCTGTGGCCTACAGTCAGAGCACCCTGGCCCTCTTCTTTTGGCAGTGGATGGGACCAGCACATACAAACAGCACCGCAGGACGCCCTCCTCTTCCAGCACCCTTGCCTACTCCCCTCGGGACGAGGAGGATAGCATGGTAGGTCTGGGTCATGCTCACCCTTCCCCACCTCACAGGAGCTTCCCACCGTGCCTTGACTCCCAGGGCCAGGTCCCAGGAGAGGATGGAGGCAGGATGCTTAGCCTTGAGGGTCCTTGAGCAGCCTTGAGCTATATATACTCTGTAGTGGGAAGTGAGCCGGTGAAACAGAAGGCTAGCATGTGCAGATACTCTGAGGCCTGGGCACCAAGGCTGGGTTGCATGGGAGAGGTGGCCCTCAGGGTATGGTGTGTTTGGCTCCATCTTGAGTGGGTGGGAGCCAAACAGGAGAGTTCCCCATTTTTTAAGCCCCAGAGGATGAGGGGTGGGTTGCCAGGTAGAGGCAAGAGGCCTGGGAAGAGGCTCCTGATAAGGAAGATGGGCACCAGCAGATAGGGAAAGGAAAACGCCACAGAGTGAGAAAAAGGTTCAAGGCAGATTGGGGGCTGGCTGTCAGGGCCCGGGCCACGTGGCTGGGGTCAGAGTGGACACACCCTGCCTGCCTGTCCACTGGCACTGTGGCTGGGCTCTGGGCCTGCCTGGGGAAGCAAGGACTGGTTCGGGTGGGGGTGGGGGTGTGGCGACACCACCGCGCTTGAGCCCTCCTGCTGCTGTCCTGTCCTGTGCCCTGCTTTCTGCGTTCCCTTGATGGCGACTCCTGACAAACTCTCCTGGTTCTCTTGCCCTCCCAGCCTTTTAGGACCGAAGGCTTCTCCTTGCGCTGGGCCGCCAGACCTTTATTTCCTATTTACTAGGAAGAAAACAGTTTTTAAATTACTTGAACAGACACGTTCATGTACCAGGCACTGCAGTAGGCCTTCCGCAAGGACAAGTCACACAACTGGCCCCACTCCCTCCAGCTGTCTTGACTCAGTCTCCACAACCTCTGACTGGCCCATGGGAGTGTGACTGGGATCAGAAGGCCCACTCTCCTGCCAGGGCCTCCAAGGAAGTGAATTCTCTGTGGTTGTGATCCTGGTGCTTGGTAGCTTGAAGGAAGTGGAAATATGCTGCGAGGGCCCTGATGCCGTGGCCGCCTGGACCCCTTCTCTGTCAGCTGCTGGGCCCCTGGAGGCTGCCCCTCTCTCTGCCCTGGGTGGCTGACAGTGTCAGCCCCCTCACTCAGGAGGGCAGGCAGGCAGGGGAGAGTGGAGCCAGGCCAAGCCTGACTTGCTTGGCCCAGCTCCTGTCTGGACCTGCTCTTGACCTCTGATTTCCACTGTTGTTGATGGGGTGGTTTGACTCACTTCCTCTGACTTGCACCTTGTTCCTCATGTAGCGTTTCTATGTAAACTTGCCACTTGGAACCCTGTGGGCCCAGCACTGGTGAGGGAAGTGCTATCTGTGATCATACCAGGGACACGGGTCACTGCTGCCCTCACTTGGGAAAGCTGGGCCCTGGAACTGGCCAGGCCTCTGTGCAGAGCTGGCACCACCTGGCCATGTCTCCCTCTAGCCTCCGGCGCGTCCAGCACCCTGAGCTGGTGGGGAGGGCCTGGTTCCAACTGCCCCACACCCACAGAGTCTCAGAGGCAGTTGGGCCCCAGAGCAGCCGGGACCCGGAGTGGCCTGTGGAGGCAGGAGGTTTGTGGCTTATGAATGAGGCTTCTGAGTGTGAGGGGAGGAGTGGAAGCAATGCCTCTTGAAGGATCTCTTCTGGAGCATTCTAGGCCTAGAGGGGAGGAAGGGACAGCTCCCCTTGGCAGGATTCCCCCAAATTTCATCTTTAGTGGCTCTGGCAGAGGCCATCCTTCTTGCACTCAGAAACCTGGCCAGGGTTCAGTGGGTGTGTTTCTGCTTTCCCTGGGAGCCTCACTGGCCTGGCTCAGTGTCCCTGGCCAGGGAGACCAGGCACTCCACTGAGCCTTAGTGGGTACCTGGAGCCTCTTCGGCTGGCCTTCCATTCCCTTCGCTCCAGCAGTCCGGGGCTGTGGCTGCCCTGGGATTGGCTGCTGGAGGTGCCCCCTCTGCAGCCCACATTCCCTCACAGGAAGCAGGAAGCAGGCCTACCGTGTCCTAGCAGAATTGAATAGCAGGAAGTCTTTCCATTCACACAAAGAAAGTTGGCAGACGTGAGCGGGTGGCCCAACAGGGCCTGGACCGCTGGACAGGACGGGGCCTGGGCATCGCATCAGCTCCCCATACACACACCATGGCCCCTGCAGGCTGAGTGAGCACCCACTAGGATGGGGTGGCCCTGGGGGTCCACTGCCCTCAGTGTGCGCAGGGGCTTGGCCCTGCCCTCCCCCTGGCTGACGGGTGCTTGTCTCCATGCTGCAGCCCCCTATCAGCACCCCGCGCCGCTCTGACTCAGCCATCTCCGTCCGCTCCCTGCACTCCGAGTCCAGCATGTCCCTGCGCTCCACGTTCTCACTGCCCGAGGAGGAGGAGGAGCCGGTAGGTGTGGTGGCCACAGGGTGGGCTCAGCACAGATAACTCCAAGGGATTCTCACTGTGCTGTGGCAGTGGTCGGGGGGCACTTTCCCCCTGGGCACACTGAGGGCATGGTAGGGTCTGGTCAGGGTCCCCCATCTTCTCTGGTCTACACCAGGGACCCCAGGTCAGGTCCCCTAGGCGTGTTCTTCCTACTCTCCACCCCAGGGGCTGCCCAGGAACCAACTTCAGGAACCCGTGTGGGTCCTTTCTTGTTGCCATCCCAGGTAGAGGGCAGGTGCTGGCAGGCTGAGGACACAGCTGGAGGGGTCCTCTGTGCTTGGGCCCCCTCGTGTTCAGGCCCAGCACTCGGCCTCAGCAGGTTCCTCTCAGGACATACCCCAGCTGAAGTGCCCCGACCCTGAAAGGGCAGCCCAGGCCTGTAGGGGGCGGGGCTGGGTTCCCCCAACCACGTCAGCAACCCTAGGCCCACCCTCACTTGCCCTCCCTGGTTCTAGGAGCCACTGGTATTTGCCGAGCAGCTCTCGGTGAAGCTGTGCTGCCAGCTCTGCTGCAGTGTGTTCAAGGACCCTGTGATCACCACGTGTGGGGTGAGTCCGCCTGTCCCTTCCCTGACCTATGCACCGCCTCAGGGCCGGGCTGGCTGCTAGCCCTGCTCATGTGGAGCAAGGGCTTGGTCCCAGGCCTGGTTGGCTAGCAGGTGCCCTCTACAGTGGGACTGGGGGGGTGGGGGGGGGAGGCAGTGACTGTGGCTATGCCTCAGCTCTCCCCATTGTCTCCACAGCATACATTCTGTCGAAGATGCGCCCTAAAGTCAGGTAGGCCTCTTTCAGACCCACACGTGGCCACCTTGTTTCCCAGCTAGATGGGAGGCCCCTCCAGGGAGGTCCCAGCCCAGACCTAGCACCGATCGTGCCCCTGGCTTCATGGTGGCTTCTCGCTAGTCCTACTCAGTGTCTGTGCTGCAGGTGGTGGTGGCCCCTAGGTGTGCTCGGGCCAGGCTCAAGACATTGACAAGCAGAACAGTGAGACCCACAACTCGGGGTTTCCCAGGCTTCGCATCTGCTCTCCCAGGCGGAGGCTGCCCTCACTGTCCAGGCTGCTGCCTTGCAGTCTCATGTCTTAGTAGCATCCAGGCACCCCTGCCAGGCCTGGGGCTAGGTCCCCTCCTGCTCTGCCCCAACCCTCTTGGCCCTGTCCCATCATTTTTGGTCAGCTGAGAGGCCTCACCCAGCAGTCATTTTTGGTGGCCTGGTCATACATCCCTTCCTATTCTGGGCACCTCAGAGAGGCAGGTAGACAGGTGGATCAAGCACTCGACAGAGGCTCAGCCCACCAGTTTCCGGAGCAGAGTCCAGGCTGCTCACCAGGGAACAGCTGCCAGGGAAGGGGCTGGCTGGGTGGGCCATGGGGTCAGCATGCCTTCCCCTCCAGAGAAGTGTCCTGTGGACAACGCCAAGCTGACGGTGGTGGTGAACAACATTGCTGTGGCCGAGCAGATTGGGGAGCTCTCCATCCACTGCAGGCATGGCTGTCGGGCAGCAGGGGTCGGGAAGCCTACTGTCTTTGAGGTGGACCCCCGAGGGTGCCCTTTCACCATTAAGCTCAGTGCCCGGAAGTAAGTGCCCTCCTCAGCCCCCAGCTCTCCACTGACCAGAGGTGCTAAAAAAACAGTACTTCTGGGAACTTAGCCTATTCTGTGTCTTGACTCATACAGGGACCATGAAAGCAGCTGTGACTACAGGCCTGTGCGGTGCCCCAACAACCCAAGCTGCCCACCCCTTCTCAAGATGAACCTAGAGGCCCATCTCAAGGAGTGCGAGCACATCAAGTGTCCTCACTCCAAGTACGGGTGAGTGGGTGGGGGTGGGCTCAAGGAGGCAGCCCTGGGGCAGGGGTGTGCGGGCAGGAGGGCTGGTGGGCCTGGGTTGGCATTCACAGTCCTTTCTTCAGCAAACCTTTGTTGAGATCCACCTGTGTGCTGGGCACTGGGCAGACAGCCTGGGTCCCTGGGGACATGGACCTTAGCGGGAGCCACATCATCAACTATGTAATTATAAACTGAGGTACAGGTGCTGCGAAGGAGAGACCTGAGCCCCATGGGAACACGGGGGTCAGAGCAGTTGGGGAGCTGGGGTTGGTTAGGGAAGGAGTGAAGTGAGAACTAATGAATGTGTGGGCATGAACCAGGCAGAAACCAGGGCAAGCGTTTCTGACAGCTGGAGCAGCATGGGTGGACTTGAGCAACTGGCCAGAGTTGAGAGCAGATGGGAGGTAGGGTGGGAAAAGAGGCAGACTGAGAAGGGGTGCAGAGGAGCCCATGAAGTGCTTCGAGCAGGAGCAAAATGACTGGCTGTCCCCTGCAGAGTGGCCTGCTGTATGCTGGTGGGAGCAAGTGTGGAGAGCATTGTGGCCCATGAGGGGTGCTGTGGGCACAAAAGTGGAATTTGAGAGAGATTCTTGGGGTTGGGGAGGCAGAGGCAGGATCCTACTGTGTGGGCTGGTGAGCAAGGGGGCAGGCAGCCGTCCTGTCCCTCCAGGTGCACGTTCATTGGGAACCAGGACACGTATGAGACGCACCTGGAGACCTGTCGCTTTGAAGGCCTGAAGGAGTTCCTGCAGCAGACAGATGACCGCTTCCACGAGATGCATGTGGCGTTGGCTCAGAAGGATCAGGAGATCGCCTTCCTGCGCTCCATGCTAGGCAAGCTCTCAGAGAAGATTGACCAGCTGGAGAAGAGCCTGGAGCTCAAGTTTGGTGAGAGCCAGTTTGGTCCAGAGAGGGTGGGGGTGCAGCTCCTCCTCCTGTTCCCTGACACCCTCTCCCCTGCCACTCAGATGTCTTGGATGAAAACCAGAGCAAGCTGAGCGAGGACCTCATGGAGTTCCGCAGGGATGCATCCATGTTGAATGTGAGTGGGCAAGGGACAGATGCAGGGAGGTTGGGGGGGGGGGCGGTGCACAGGACTGTCCCTCTGGTTGGGCTCCAGCAGGAGGCTTGCGCCTGCTCAGGATTAGGTGTCTGTACTGGGGAAGGCTGCTGCAGCACCTGCCCTGCCCTGGCCAAGCTTAGGCTGGTAGGCAGGGCAATTGTAGAGCCATATCCACCATGGCCTTCGCTCTTGGCCTCGCAGGATGAGCTGTCCCACATCAATGCGCGGCTGAACATGGGCATCCTAGGATGTGAGTATGGGCCCACTGCTGCTCCCACCACCATCCCCAAGGACCCCCCCAGTCCCTCACAGCCCCTCCTGTCTCTGCAGCCTATGACCCACAGCAGATCTTCAAGTGCAAAGGAACCTTTGTGGGTCACCAGGGCCCCGTCTGGTGTCTCTGCGTCTATTCCATGGGGGATCTGCTCTTCAGTGGCTCCTCTGACAAGACCATCAAGGTGAGTGGGGTCTGCCAAGGTGGGCCTGGCAGCGTGGAAGGTGGGTACTTCCTCTCATAGGCAGGGCTTTCTCACTGAGGGTGGCTTGCTTCCTCATTCCCTCCATTCCACCCCTGGCACCTGGCTGATCTTGCCAGGACCCACCCTAACTCTGGTCTCTGCAGGTGTGGGACACATGTACCACCTACAAGTGCCAGAAGACGCTGGAGGGCCATGACGGCATTGTGCTGGCTCTCTGCATCCAGGGGTGAGTGCATGCTGTGTGTATCAACTGACACAGGGGCCCACACGGAGCTGGGGACATGAGACCCCATGCTGCTGCCCCATGGGTTCTGAGCACACGTCTGTGTGGCCACGTGTCCACATGTGGCTGTATCTATCTCCTATGAGGCACTTGTGACCTTGAACAGGGCGGGGTCTCTTGTGGCAGCATGTGGGCCCCCCATCTCTGAAGTTATACATTCACAAAGCATAGCCCTGGCCCTGGAGTGCCTCAAGCAGCCAGAGGACAGAGATGGGACATCATAGAGTGGAAGCAGGAGCTCAGCTATCACTGGCCTGGGGACATAGTTCGGGGACAGAACCACAGAGCAGCTGGCCCACCCACCTTCTTGCCCCCATGGTGGCCCCTTCTAGACCTTCTCTCCTGTCTTATGTCATAAAGTTTTGTGTTGTGGGCATGAGTAAGTGAGTATGTGTGAGAGAGAGAGGGATTCTTGATCGTAGGAATCAGCAACTTGACTGCCAGTAGCACTAGCTAGGTATTTACCTCCCAGCTCATCTGTCAGACACTTGCCAGGCAGGCACCAGGGTGTGGGCCTCCACTTCCAATGTCCCCTCACTGAGACTGGATTAGTGAGGCTCGAGGAAGCAGCATTGACCTTGGCACTGCCCCATGCTGCTGATTCCTGGTGGCCAGTACTACGTTGGCCTGCAGGGCAGTGTCAGGACGGTAGCTTCTCCTGCCCTGACACTTAGCTTTGCTTCCTCAGGTGCAAGCTCTACAGCGGCTCAGCGGACTGCACCATCATTGTGAGTGGGGCCTGCGGGAGGGCCAGGCCACATCAGTATCTGGGAGCCCCAGGAACACTGTGCCACTGGGGCCTGGGCTCATGGCAGCAGGGCTGGTGCCTGAGGCTTCCGATCCTCCCAACTGCCAGGTATGGGATATCCAGAACCTGCAGAAAGTGAACACAATCCGAGCCCATGACAACCCAGTGTGCACGCTAGTCTCCTCGCACAACATGCTCTTCAGTGGCTCCCTGAAGGCCATCAAGGTCAGGCAAGGTGGTGTGTGTGCATGTGCCAGGCATTGGGGTGCTGGATGCCTGGCCACCCAGCCCATACTCAAAACCATCCCCCCAGGTCTGGGACATTGTGGGCACTGAGCTGAAGCTGAAGAAGGAGCTAACAGGCCTCAACCACTGGGTGCGCGCCCTTGTGGCTGCCCAGAGCTACCTGTACAGTGGCTCCTACCAGACAATCAAGGTATTCCTGTGCCACAGTCCCAGTGGCAAGTCCCCTCCCTGTACCAAAACTGCCCCGCCTCCTTCCCACAGGCAGGAAGATCCTCACACATACCCTGGGTGGTCAGTGGGCTGCTCATGGTGTCTAAAGTCTCAGGTCCTGGTGTTAAGGCACCTGGCCTGGGACCAAGTAGCCTGCACTTGCCATAGATCTGGGACATCCGGACCCTTGACTGCATCCATGTCCTGCAGACGTCTGGCGGCAGTGTATACTCTATCGCCGTGACAAATCACCACATTGTTTGTGGCACCTACGAGAACCTCATCCATGTAAGGGTGGACACCTAGGGGTAGGGCCTGACTCTGGGCCCCTGTCCCCACCATCTGTCTCTGATTTGCTTGTGCCATCATCTCAGGTGTGGGACATCGAGTCCAAGGAACAGGTGCGAACCCTGACAGGCCATGTCGGCACTGTGTATGCCTTGGCAGTCATCTCAACACCAGACCAGACCAAAGTCTTCAGCGCGTCCTATGATCGGTCTCTCAGGGTCTGTGGTGGCCTGGTGACAGTGGGAGGCTCAGGGCAGTTGCCAGGACTGGGTGGGTCCTCATGTCTCATGTGCCCCCAGGTCTGGAGTATGGACAACATGATATGCACGCAGACCTTGCTGCGTCACCAGGGCAGTGTAACCGCACTGGCCGTGTCCCGGGGCCGGCTCTTCTCAGGGGCTGTGGACAGCACTGTGAAGGTCAGTGCCTTGGCTCGGGTCAAACAAAGGGGCTGGCTGCACGTGTGGAGTGGGGCGTTGGGGGTGAGGAGCCGGTAGTCCTGGGCAGGTGACAGTGGAGGACAGGTATAAACAGCAGGTGCTGTTGGGGCAGGATGGCCAAACGGGCACCTGAAGCAGAGCCTTCCTCTGCAGGTTTGGACTTGCTGACAGAATACAGGCCAGGTCATGGCTTCTTCCAGGCCCACCCTAGACCTGTCCAAGTCAGGCTGGCCACGTGAGTGGTATCAGGGTCTCTGCCTGCCCATTTGGGGGTAGGCAGGCAGGCTCAGCTGGCCAGGCAGTGCCCTCCCGATCCTGCACCTGGTGAGCATCCCTCTGCCTGGCTCTGTCATCATTGCTGCTAGGACAGTGCCCAGCTCCTTTCTCTACACTCCAGGTATAATGCTCGCCCACTCCACCTTCCATCCCCATTCCTGATGGACTACAGGGCCTTTGTACTCAACTTTTCTATTGTTTTTAGACTGTACATAGATTTGATTACTTCCTGATTGAAATAAAAGCTACACAGCTCTGACCAGTGTGGCTCAGTTGGTTGGGCATCATCCTGCAAAATGAAAGGTCGTCAGTTCAATTTCCAATCAGGGCACATGCCTGGTTTGCGGGTTCGGTCTCCATATGAGAAGCAACCAGTTGATGTTTCTCTCACATTGATGTTTCTCTCCTTCTTTCTCCCTTCCCCTCTCCCTAAAAATAAATAAAATCTTTAAAAATAAAAAAAGAAGAAGGAAATAAAAGCTGCACAGACTGTGGCTGTGAGTGGGGATGGTCCTAGGGTGAGGGAGAGGCTGCCTGAGAATATTGGTGTGCCCAGGCACCAGCAGTCAGTGGGGAAGCAGGGATGGGGAGGGGCCACAAAAAGGGTTCCTGTTGTCTCTTAACCCCAGGATGTAGCCCTCGCAGTAACTTCCCCTCCCTGCCAAGAACAGGCTAGCCCCCCATTTTCCCAACACACACCACCAAAACGTGAGCCAGGACATTTTCTGCTGTTTATTGACAGCTGACAGTATCTCTCTGCCCAGACCACCACTTCCCACCTGCTGAAGCCCCAGCCTGAGTCCACCTACTAAGGAGAGGCCAGGTGCATCCACTAGAAGTGTCACAGCATGCCACCTTGGCTGATCCTCTCCACCCACCTATATCACAATCTCTGGTTTTTGGCATTTAAAATTTCTTTTTTTAAGAGATGTCAAAGTTGTGTCCAACACATGTGGATCAGCAAACATTAAATAGAGGAGGCCAGTCAGTACTTTCTGGAGTGGTGGGGGAATAGGAGAGAGGGGGCGAGAACAACCACACGACACAGCCTTGGACCATGAGCAGAAGCATCTGTGAGAATTCTGGTGGGGGTGAGCTGGCTGCCTGCTCAGGGCCTGGAGAGGGGGGATCAGGTACACCTTCACACATGCCATATGCAGTTTGGCATGCACGCCCTGTGCCCACTGCTGTCATCTAGCTGACCTGCCACTTCACACTGTTCACAGAACTCCCCTGAAACCCAGGTAGACCTTCACGGCAGCGCCCCACAGAGGAGAAAGCCCACTGCACCATCTCCATGTCTTGAAGGACACAGCCCAGCAGCAAGGCACATCCTTCCAGTTCTTCAGATGCAGAAAAGTTAGGAGACAGAGCAGAGGAAGGCCTTGGTAGAGCACAGACCCTTCCCCAGACTGAAGCCCCTGTTGTGCTACTGGGCCAGGGGTCTGGTCACTCCTGGATAGAGGCAAGGAAGGACAGACAGTGGCCAGGGCCTGTAATAGCTTTTGTCTTGAGCTAGACTCCAGTGTCCTTGCAGTTGGTAGATGGTTTTCTATAGGATCAATAGTATTTTTTTTCTTCTTTAAATATATATTCATTAAAGTTATACCTTTTTGTTTCTCTGGGGAAATCTGCCTCAGCTCATTCCCAATAAATTAATACTCTTGATAGCTTATATTCTGTGGGTACAGTGGGGCAGGGGTCCGGACCCCAGCCCCTTGTGCTGTGCCAGAGCAGCTGGCAGAGGTCCCCAATGGGCAGTTCTGTGCTGGGCATAGGCCTGTGCTCTGCCACAGATTGGGGAGGGGGCTACAGTGGCTGACCCCTCCCACTACCTCCCAGGGTGGGCCCAGACTGGACACAGGGCAGGAGTGCCTTGGGCTGCCCCTTCTCTATACAGTGGGCAGAGCCTGGTGGTGGGTGGGTGGGCAGGTGGCCCAGCAGTTATTGCACAGGGAGCAGCAGACAGGGATGGGTACCCACAGGGCAGCAGCATCTGTCCAGAGCCCTTGGGTCCCTAGGCCAGGCAGTCTTCCAAGCTGGGCATTTTGCCTGAGCCCAGGGGGCAGAAGTTGTGCTTGTGCAAGGGCTGGGTAGCACGACCCACCCCCGCCTCATGGCCCTGGCAGGCGTCCCCTGCCCTTTGCCCCCCTCAGTCCTCTGCCCTGCCCACTTGGGCTGCGCCCAGAGGTGCCCATCCTGAGGTAAAGGTCAGTGTGCAGGAGGAGCCCAGACAGCATAGGAGGGCCCAACGTGGGCCGCGTCACTCCAGCATGGCGTCCAGTTGGTCCGCCAGGTCATCAAACATGCTCCCGATGTCCTCCAGGATGCTACCCGTGCTCTTCTCCATGGCCGAGGGGCTAGGGGTGGGCACAGCGTGAGTAGAGTGGAGGAAGGTGGGACCTGCGAAAAGCGCCCCGCCCCTCCATAGACTACGCTCTGTTCAAACCAGCAGGTCATGCGTGGAGCCAGCTGAAGACCACACCCCACCCTCGATTCCAGCTGGTGCACAGCAGATTCATAATGTAAATAACTTGAGGTGGCCCGCAAACCCCACCCGCGCCGGACCCAACCACGTTGTGTAAGCTGTGGGTCTGAGGCCACGCCCTTAGGCATAGGTCACGCCCCTCCCTGCAAGACTCAGTCCCTTGCACTGAACCAGGCTGAACACAGATGCCTTCCATACTCACCCCAGACCCCACCCCGCACCTACCGCAGGCCCTGTGCATCCTCCTGCCGGATCTTTTCTTCTACTGCTTGCAGCGCTGCTGCCAGGCACGCGCTCGTCTCTTCCAGCTTCTGCCGGGCACTGTCCCCAGGCGAGGCACCCTCTGACGCAGCGGGGGTACCGGCGGCGGCGGCGGCAGCAGCGGCGGCGGCACGCGGGGGCTTGGCTGGCACGTGCAGCGCGGGAGTGCCGGGAGATGGGGGCTTGGCTGGGCTGGCGCTCAGCGAGGGAGGCGTGCTGGCTGGCTTGGCGAGGGCAGAGGGCGTCTGGCGCGCTGGCGAGGGCGTGGGCGATGGGTTGGCGCTGCCTGACTGCAGCCCCGCGGTGGCCTTGGCAGGCTTGGGCGCTGTGGGCGGCGGCGGTGGCTTGGGTGACACAGGCGGCAGCGTGCTGTGGGCACACTTCACCTCTGCGAGGAGGAGGAAAGTCGCATAGCTGCGGGAGGTCAAGCTGTGCGCAAGCTGGCCACCGCAGCACAAGCCCTACCGCAGCACCCAGCCTTGCGCCGGGAGCGGAGATGAGGTCCTCAGAAGTGAGGCCCGGTTCCAGCAGCCCTCTGCTGCCCCTCCGCCCCCAGTCTCACCGTCCATGGGGCATGCTTCCTGGTCGCATTACTGCTTCCAAATCCCGCCAGATCCACTCCCAACTTTATCTCCCTCCAGATGTGGCCCTTGGACTGCTTGATTGCCACAGGTTCTTTGCAACTCTGATACTTGTGCCTAGAAGCCTCTCCTGTCCCTCTGGTGCTGGGGTCACTCTCCAGCTGGGTCAGTCAGCGTCAGACACCTCCCTGACCCTTCCAGCATCCTGTACCTGTCCTCCCTCCACAGGTGCTATTAGTGGATTCTCTGCCTCCTTCAATGAGCAACCTGAGGACCAGCCACCCCACCCCACCCCAGTTCTGGGTTGGCATAGTTGTCTGATAGGTGGATGGATGAGTGAGGACACTTTCCCACCCCACTCCACCTGGCTGCCATCAAATCCAAAAGAAAAACCCCTCAGGCCATGGAGTGGGAAAGTGGTGTAGAGTGGGGTGAAAGCCCTTCCCCAGCTGGCTCCCTTACCTACCTGGGCTGCCAGGACCTGGCAGTGGCACCTTCTTGGAGGCAGGTGTGGGCGACCCCTGGATCTTGGGCACTGGTTGAGCCAGGACAGGCTTGGGAGAGACAGGCGGCTTGGTTGGCTTCCGGGCATCGCTGTCTGGTGGAGGCAGTGGGGGCAAGTGCATCAAATCAGAGGGCGGTGGCTCGGCAGGTGGAGGTGGTGGGGGCAGCTCCAGGGGTCCAGCCTGCTCAGAGCCCAGTCGGCGGCGCACAGTGCCTGTGCCATTCTGGTACACGGACAGTGATGGGGGTGGCTCTGGACCTATCTCCCGCTCCTTGGCCTTGGGCCGGCGCTTGACTGTGTCAGATTCAGTTAAGATAAACTTGACGTTCTCCTGCTGGCTCTGCTTAGCTCGGATGCGCCTCTTGAGTGTGGCACTGGCCTCAACCCTGGCCAAGGGAGGGCCGTCTCCACTTGCCTCTCCCTTGGCTGGACCTCGAAGCCGCTGCCGGGCAGTGCCATCTTCCAAAAAGTGGCCATGATCCGAAGGCCCCACTGGTTCCCCAGGCCCCCGGCGTGCTGTGGCCAGTAGTCCAGTGACAGGCCCACTGAGCGTGCGACGCCGGTTCACCACCTCTCCATCGGGCCCAATGGCCTCCTTGTGTTTCACTGAGGCGAACACTGTGGCCACGCGGCCTGGCTCTGGGCTGTTAGGGCGAGGTGTGGGGTGGCCCTCTGGGGGCCTACGGGCTGCCCGGCCCCCACCTCCAATGGATGACAACTCAAGCATGGCTGCAATGCTCTTCACACTGCCAGCACTGCCTGTGTCCACACTGCCAGCCAGGTCACTAGCCCGCCGGCGCTGTGCCCGGACCCCCAGATGGCCATCCTCAGTCCCAGCCCCCTTGGTCTCAGCACCTGGTGCTGACTCATCAGCTAGGTTGGCACTAGCTATAGCTGAGCTAGAACGCTTGGGTGGAGGTGGTGGAGGCCCCTTCTTTCGGGGCCGAACAGCAAAGGACTGACTGCGGTTGACATTCTTGTCAGCACCAGCAGGTGCCCTCACTGAGTGACTGCGGCCTACACGCCTCTGGACTGTGGCATAGGACCCTACAGCAGCTGGCACCAGCAGCTCATCCCGCTCTGGCTCGCTGTCAGATGCTGCATAACGATTCAGGCTGTGGGCACGCTTCTTGGGCCTCCCTGGCTCCACATCAGCCTCAGGGGGCAGACACAGCATGGGCACAGGCGCAGGCACCGGGGCAGATGCAGGCCCAGGAGCTGCTGGCCCTGCCTCACTCTCCACAGGCTGGGGAAGCACATAGGCAAAGCCACGGTGTGTAGGTGACTGAGGCAGCGAGCGGGGCGACATAGGTCGCTCCATTGGTGGCAGCAGCTGTGGGGTGGGCTTCACCTTGGCTGTGGCTGGGGCTTGACCATGAGGCCCCCCCAGGGCCTGGGGGGAACCTGGCCGGGCTTTAGTGGGAGTCTGGGGGGGCGTGAAGGGGCTGGCACCTGGTGGAAGGACCTGCCGTGGCTTGCCGGGCACTGGGGGCACACTGGCCCGCTTGATGCTGTGGCCATGGCGGCTGGGTCGAGCCTCCTTAGGTGGAGTACCCGGGGCTGGCCCCTCATCCAGCAGGTATTCCTGGCTTCTTGACATAGGGCTGCCAGGCCCTGGAAACTCGTCACCCAGAAGCTCTTGAGAGCTGCTCATGTGCCGTGCCCGCCCACCCAGGCTGGGCTCCTGACGCATGGAGGCCCTTGGGGTGGACGGCAGGTGGTTGGAAGGCTTCTCGGCAATGGCAGGGGTGGTGGCCCCCTCTGCCGGGCCAGTCATAGCAGCCTGTAGCTCACCACTGAGCTCACTGTCCTGGAAGGTGGTCATCTTGGGAGACTGGCAGTCAGCTGGGGCAGGCTCAGGCGGGGGTGACGACTCAATAGCCATCACTTCAAGTGACTGCGCAGTCTTCTGGCACAGGGGTCCGCCTTCATATTTGGCGTACTCTGCCTTCTGCAGCTCTGCCAATTTCCTCACTGCCAGCATCAGCTTCTTCTGGTGTCCTGAGTAGGGCATGGGGCAGGTCAGGCCAGGGAGGGTGGCAAGGATCAGGAAGTGGTGGGGGCTGGGGCCTCACCCAGCTTGGTGATTCCAATCTCCTGCAGGTCCTCCCAGGTGATGTCGGTGATAAAGTCAATGTTCTCATAGCCGTTGTCCACCAGCACTTTATAGTACTGGGCCAGGCCGATCATGGACAGCCACATGGCCAGGTTAGCCTACAGAGCAGGAGACACAGAGGGCAGCACAAGCTGGCTACTCACAGTCTGCCGGCTACTTGGAGCTGCCTGGGGAGGGGCACCGGGCCAGCCCAGCACAGACAGAGGACAAACAGGTGTCAGTTTCAGAGACAGCGCAGCCTCAGCAGGAGCCCAAGGCTAGCTCATGTGCACATGCAAACACACATACAGGGCGACCCTATCCTCAGGACATCATTAGGGGGAAGAATGCATTTCCTCTCCTGCCCTGGCAATCATGGGGACAGCACTCGGTGGACATGCACCACATGTCGTGGACACAGACACACACCACCACCAAGCAGACATGTGTACACACACATCCTGGATCCCAGCCATACACGGGCACGCACTGACACCACTCTGCGTCATGCTCATGCCCTCTCACCATCTCCCTACCCACATCAAGCACAGTCACACAGCCACATCACCCATGTGTGCAAATAGCCATGACAGTCTTCACTTAGTGGCTCCCTGAATGGTATCCACCTGTCCACACTCCCATTGGGACATCAGTCATACACCAACACACAGCACACCAGCGCAGAGCAAAGTAAGGATGGTGGGACCCAGATGTGCTCACTGAGAGGACCCCTGAGCTGCTGACTGAGTGGGGCAAGGCAAATGAGCGTGAACCTACCTGTCCCTGACCCACAGCCCTGGGGGCTTTTGGTGGTCATGGCATCTCCCCCATCGATGGATGGGGAATCACAGCTCTGCATGAGGACCAGAGAGGCAGCATCGATGCAACAGGCCCTGGGTCTACCTTCTCCTGGCCCAGAACCTGTCCCACCACATGGGTGCCTGATAGTAATAGCACAGCCTGCAGTCAGTGTGGGTGTCAGCCGTCAGCACAGCTGGCACGTACAGTTGAATGTGTGGGTGTGTGCACACAGGCATCAATGAGCACCTTGAATATATTTAGTGTGATTGTGCTGTCTGTGTACATGAAGCATGCTCTCACACACATCTTCCTCATGCATATGCCTGGGTGTGTGCAAGCACATCCCATTAACACAGGCCCCTCTGTGCTAGCTGGGTGGGTGTGCAAAGGGCAGCATTGCAGGGGTGCCAGGTGTTCCTATGTGACTGCCTTGAGTATGGAAGAGGTTTCTGCAAGAACATGTGGTAGGAAGAGGTACTCTCCCCTCACCCTGAGGACCCTCACAGGTTGTCACCCCTGCCCCTGCCTCAGGAAGGCTGGCCCCAGTGCCTGTGATGAACAAAAGCTGTCCAGGTGGGTCACTGCTGGGTGGCTGTCCTCTGGTCTCCTCTCCCTGGAGCCCCAGAGGGCAGATGAGGGCTGTAACCAGGGAGGCAGTCTGTCTGTCTGTCTGCCTGCCCATTCTGGGCCCAGCCATAATGTACAGTAAGCCTTACGGGTTTGTGCTCAGGCAGCCAGTCAGGGATGCTGAGGCTGCTGATCTCTGCCGTGATCTTCTTCCTGTGGCCTGGCTTGGTGACCCCGATGGCCGTGAGGTCCTAGGTAGAGGAGAGGCCTGTTAGCTGGAGGCTGCGGGCCTGTTTCTGGGTCATGACTGGTGGCCAACTTTGGGCAGCTCACCTCAGGGGTCATGCGGCTGATGGTGGGCAGGTCGTAGCCAGCACTGAGGAAGTTGGGGGCATACAGCTGCAGCTGGAATGTGGCAAGCCACTGGCTAACAGCTTCAGCACTCTGGAAGACACAAGGCACCCGCTGCAGGCCCGCCCACCCGCCCACCCACCAGGTGCACACCCCAGCCACCGTGGTGCCTCCTCTGTAAGCTCAGTCTGCTGTCCACTGGTCCATGTGCAGCTGCGCCCCAGTCAGTCTGGCACCGGCGCTCCCTCCTCACTCTGTGGTCCTGGATGCCGCCATCTCGAGCATCACATAGCACTGCAGCCTCATTCCGTGATCTCACCAGGATGGTCCAGCTGCTCCCTGACCATCCCCCCAACCCTGTTCCCACACCAGGGACACCCTACAGTGTGGTCCCATGTGAGGGGCCCTGGGAATGGGGCCTCAGCACAGCCCCTCACTCCCTGGAAGGTGGGCTTTGCCCAGAGGAATGCAGGACTCAGCCAGCAGCTCACACCTTCCCCAGCACGCAGTCTCACACTCAGGATCCATCTCACCCAGGCATACATCTTGTCTCACATCCATGCCATTGCACACGCACACGTGCCCGCCTTGCAGTCACACCCATGCACACCCTCGTTCATCTCACGCCCATGTCACATTTCTTAGACATATCAGCTCACACAATAGACAACACCTACACATACAGACTGAGACAGACAGAAGGATGGGGCTAGCCTGTCAGGAGCCCCCAGAGGTACTGTGGGCAGGCCAGGAAGGCTGCCCCGGGCACCCCTCCCTGCTGCCAGCCCAGGCCCTGTACCTTGCCCTCTGATGCAGGCTCCAGCTTCTTGGGTGGCTGCTCCGTATAGACCTGCCCGCTATGGGCCACTGGAGGCTGGGACTGGGCTGCACCTGGGGATGAGAGGGCATGGGGGGGGGCAAGAGCTGCTCAGGGGCCGCCTCTGCCAAGACAGCAGCGTTGCATCCTTGTTCTTACCTGCAGAGCCCTCTGGAAGCTTCACAGGGCTGTCCCCAGGGCTGGACTCTGAGATGGACTTCTGGGAGAGCACTGTTGCAAGGAGCTGCAACCCAGACAGACCAGCTGGCCAGTGCTGCTCTGGGCGCAGGCCATCCTGGCCCTGCCACCACCCCACCTACCTTGACCCCTTCGGAGCCTGCATGCAGGGTGTGGGCCCCACTGCTCCGGCCAACAGCCACACTGCTCAAGTTGCCACTTCGGTCTCCACCTGCCAGCACAAGGGAGTATCAGCTGGTGCTGCCCCTGCCTAGCCTGGGGGATGCCTTACAGATGTGTTGTCATCCCTGCCCTCCGGAGGCTCCCCACCTACCTACAAAAGGCTTCCTCAGCACCCAAATCTCTTCAGGAGGTGCAGAGGGTCCCGACAAGCTGCTTCTTTGGGGTGGGCTTGGTTCGGCCCCTGCTCGGGAACCTGTGGGCCAAGCATAGTCTCCCTGAGTCCTGAACCAGCTCAGGCCTGGGGGGCCTGACACTGAGAAGAGGGTGTCGCCTGGCTTGACCCTGAGCCTAGGTAAAGGCCCAACACGGGCATGCTTCCAGGGGCCAGCACCACAGTCTCCTCCCGCTCTGAGAGACCCTTAGAAGACCCCTCCCCACACCAGACATTTGACAGCAGGTGAATGAATGTGGCAGAGAAAGGCCCAAGCCAGACTATCCTGCCAGTGGCCCTGTGGTCCTATGGGGTGGGGTGGATTGCCAGAGGGTGCAACCTCCTCTGTGCCAGGGGAACGATGGGAAGGGAAGAGGCATGCAGGAGCCTGAGGCCAGGCTCCCTACCCTAGAAAACTAGATTCCTGTGGGAGGGCTGGTTACACGTCCTAACTGGACCACTCTGCTCTTTCACCCTTCCTGTCTGCCTCTGGGACCTCACCAGTCCCCTGCCTGAAACCATTCCATGGCCCTGTGGCCATGGCCGGCATCCCTCTCCCTCACTCTGTTCCAGCCATGCTGGCCTCCCTTGGACCCTTACACATATCACGCTCTTTCCTACCTCAGCTCCTTCACACATGTGGTCCCTGCAGCCTGCATTGCTCTGCCTATAGCAGGTCCCTCCCATTTCTCGGCCTTCTCTGACTACCCTACCTAAAGCAGGTCTCCATCCACATGTTCCGTCATTGGCTGGTATGTTTTCTTCCATGTTTACTTCACTGTCCCCTATTCCCCTCCCTCCCTGGGAGCAAGCTCCTTGAAAGCAGGAATGATGTCCATCTGAGTCACCATTTGTTCTTAGTGGTTGGTGTGCAATGTCTGTCTATTGAATAAATGAAGAAATGGGCATGAAGACACCGATGAGGAGACAGCTGGCAGGACCCACTTTTGGACAGCACTTTGGACCCCACACCTAGCACTGGCTGAAGCTCAGTCCTTGCCCTGCCATCCAACATGCACGCACACCTACTTTTTTCTGGCTCCAAGCCCAGACCTGGGGTGGGACTTGCCTGCTCGCTTGACAATGATTTCGCCCAGAGAGGATGGGAAGTAGCCCACCCGGTCATTGCCTGTCCGGTTGTCATGGATACAGCCCTTCCACCGGCCATCTGGATGCTGCTCAAGGACCTGCCCAGATGAGGTAGGGGGAGAACACTCAGGGAGACTTCTGGGTCAAGTGGGTGGGTGGCCTGAGCCTCCTGCCAAGACCCCAGACTTCCCAATTGCTGAGGGGAAAATGTTGTGGGGTGAGCATCCCAGGTCCCACCCATCCCTGCTCCAGCAGCCCTAGGCCATCCTTACTGTGATGATATCCCCAGCTTTCACGTTGAGGCTAGTCAGGTCATAATTGTTGCAATAATCTTGGGTTGCCCGGACCTGCAGAGCTGCCGAGGCCTCTGGAGACACAGGAGGTAGACTCCCCAGTCCTTTGAACCAGCCTGGCCCAGGCCCTGCTGCAGACCCCCTGTCCCACCTGGGCCCACCTCGCAGCAGCTGCTTGATCTCCTTGCTGGCTTGGGACGTAGTGAACTGGTGCACAATGTCCAGGGCTGTCTGGCTGTATGTGTTCCTCACATGAGCATTGATCCCATTCTGCATGTGCCAAAGGGTGAGGCTTGTCAAGAGACCCCATCCCCCTACCCCTGCCTGGGCCCAGCTACCCCCGGACCTCCAACTCACGTCCAGCAGCAGCCGAACCACTTCTGTCTTCCCACAGAGTGCAGCCTCATGCAGAGCTGTGCCGGACTTGGTCTGGCGGTTGATGTCAATGCCAGCTTGGAGGAGGAGTCTGGCGGGAAGGCAGGGGGTAACAGGCAGTACCTATAGCAGGAGCCCTCTGCCTAGCACCCCAAAGCTGAGCCGCAATGTTCAAGCAGCACCTAAGGATTAATCAGCCCTACCCGCTTCCCTGACCACACAGTACCTGACAGTGACTGAGCAGTTATAGAAGTGCCTGCCCTGTGCTAACCCTTCACAGCAGTTATCTTGTCTCATTTCAACACAGGCACTGCTATGATACCCATGAGGAAACTGAGGCTCAGAGAAGTTAAGTGGGTCCACGAAGTCACCCAGCAAGTGATAGGACTACAATAGAGCCTAGGCTGTGTGGCTGTGGGTGCCCATGCCCCAGCCCCCTCCAGCATATCCTTCAAGTGTGCAGCTGGAGGTGTCCTCGGCATCCAGAGGTCTGACCACATGCTCATGGCTCCCAGATTGCTCTTGTCTTATCACCAAGCCAGGAGCAGAACCCTCAAGCTGGGAACCCCCGCCCACCCACACATGACCATACCTGATGATGTCTATGTGGCCGTTCTTGGCTGCCAGGTGCAAGGGGCTGGTGCCATTGGGGTCAGTGGTGTCCCCTGGCCGAGGCTCCAGCAAGGCTGTGCACATGTTGCTGCTCAGGAGCAGCTGGACCACCTTGAAGAAGGAATCAGAGTAGGGGGCGGCCCAGAAATGGGCCAGGGGGTTGCAGGTCTGTCCCTGACTCAAGGCTCAGGAGAGGAAGACAGAACAGATAGAGTGCCTCTCAGCTCCTGGGACACTTACCCCGACGCGGCCAAACTCACAGGCCAAGTCCAAAGGTGTCTTCCCAGAGTTGTCTACCATGCATGGGTTGGACTGGTGCTGCAGCAGCATCTCAGACTGTGGGGCCCACAGAACTCAATCAGCCCCAGGGTGTCTGTCTGGCCCCTGCCTCCCCAGGCACCCTGAGGTGGTCCTCACCACATCATAGTGACCATGCTGAGCTGCTAAGTGGAGGGGGATGTGGCCCTCATCCGATGGGATGTTCACTGCTGAGCCTGCCTTTAGCACCAGCTTCATGGGCTCCTTCCGGCCCTGCCAGGCCGCGTAGTGCAGGGGCCGCATGCCTGGGGCAAGGCAGAGGCCATTGGGAGCTGGCCTCTCACCTTGAGCCCACCCCTGACCTCTAGAATGCAGAATCCATGAGGACCTGCCTAGACCCAGCCTGAGACCCTGGCGGTGACCTCAACTGAGGGACCGTCCAGTCCTCAAGAGACCCCTGACCTCATCCCCGGCCCCTTGGCTCTGAGGTTCCTGACAGGCCTTGCCTTTGTTGTCCTTGATGTCCACAGCAGCCTGGGCCTCCAGCAGCAGGGTAATCAATTCGGTGTTGCCGTTCAGGGCCGCATGGTGCAGGGCAGAGAAGCTGAGGCAGGTGACAAACACGTATGGGCAAGGACTCGGGGGCACCTGGCCTTCCCCAGGAGCCTCCTGGCCCCCATTCCAGACTGGTATCTCCCTGGCTTAGAACTCACCCATCCGGGTCCTGAAAGTTGACATTGATCTTCTTGGTGGAGCCCAGGAGCTCTGGGAGTGGGAAGGAGACACAGTAAGGGAGGCTCTGTCCAGTCCCTCCTGCAGCCTGCCTGGGTCCTAGCCCCCTCCAGCAGCTTAAGAGCAGGCAGAGGGTGCTAGCTGGCTCCCTGGCAGGCTTAGAGCCAACGTTATCTAAGTATTTAGTCTAGAAATATTCATTTATTCATTCATTCATTCAACTCTGTTCTCTGCACTCAGCTCCAGGTATCAGTTTTTGGACCTCGGTTTCCCACTAAACTAAGATGTTGGGAGGTTCACCAGGCCAAAGTCTCCAGCCTATCCCTGCCTGGGAACAGAAGCCAGGGTTGTGCACCCACTCAGTTACACACATGTGCACATGTATTCCCTGCTGATAGTGGGAGGGAGAGAGCCAGCCCAATCTGTCTCTCAGAAGGACCCAGATGGGCTGGGGGTGGTCCAGGAAGGCTTGGACACCCAGAAAGAGGGTATCTCTGAAGGAAAAGCTGCATTTCCAGGATACAACCTTCCCCCACTATAGAATGAGCCCCACTCAGCAGGGCAGGAAAGGGAGGCAGGCAACTGGGCCAGTGGCTCTGACTGACCACATGAGAATGGCCACCGCAACTACAGGGGCTATGCTCAGGTCTCAGGATTAACAGCCTGAAGCCCAAGGGGCCAAGCCTTTCCTTCAGAGCTCCAGCCTCTTCTTGGGGCCTCCCAAGTCCTGGCCCCCAGAAGCTGCCTGCCAGAGGAGGGGGACCCACTGACATCCTCCCCACAGGCTCAGGTCCAGCCAGACTCAGGCCAAACCCCTGCCTGTCTACGCCATGGTTACATAACCCATTTGTGGGTCAGTTGTTCCGTGAGGGAGGGAGGGGCTGGCAGGACAGAAGCCCCTTTGTCCAAGCCCAGGACAGGGAAGGGGGCAGGGGGCCCAAGGGCGAGGAACTAGAGGAGCTGAGGGAGTCGAGTCACAGAGGGGCTGCTGTAGGGCAGCTCAGTGCAGGGTGTGGGTCCCCCAATGGCCCACAAAGCCTGTAAAATAGACAGGTCCAAATTTGAATGCTCACTCTGCCCCTTACTACCCCTATGGCCTTGGCCCTGAGCTTGAAGGGGACTAACAGGGCTGACCTCGCAGGCCTAAGAATATTTCCAGACATGAAGCATGATGGGTCTGGCAAGGAGTCAGCTCAGTAAGTGGTGATGACTAATATTAGCTCTGTGGGAATCCTACCCACACCCTCCAGTGATGAGGGGCTTCTCCTGTGCACAGCAGAGGCTCCAGAAAGAGAGGCATTGCTACTCTCTGCCCCTCCCCCTCCCTGTCTGTTCAGGCACTTTGCTGGCGCTGAAGTCCATCTACATTGGCAGCAATGCCCACCCTTCTCTCAGTGGTCCAGGCCAAAACCTTGAAGTCAGCCCTGGGTCCCTTATTGATAGCTTAAATCTTCTCCACTGGTAAACCCCATTGGCTCTACCTTTAATATACTCTCAAAGCACACCAAGGATTTTACCACCACCATTGTCACCATCCTGGGCTAGGCCAGCATCTCTGGAAGGATCATTGCCATCACCTCTCTACTGATGTCCTCATTTCCTCCTTGCCCCGTTCAGTCTATCCTCCACTGAGGTCAGGGGAACCATGGCAGAACATGAATCCGATACCTTTGCTCCTCTCCGGAAGACTCTCCCAAAACACCTGTCTCACCGAACAATGGCTCTGCATGATGCAGCCCTTGGCTTTCTTGGCACCCCTGTTCCAGCTATATGATGGTGCTCCAACATACTGGCCACCTTGCCACAGGGACTTAGCACATATTCTATTGGGTTGACCAAAAAGTTTGTTTTGTTTTTTCCACAGGATGATTCTAGTAGTGCTTAGTTATCTTTAACTTCATTCAAAACAGTTTTGTCAGATTGTATTGTGACATCTGTCACATCAACATGCATTTAAAAAAATCTTATCAAAATTGGCGAATTTTTGTGCAGCCATTTTAATGTTGAAGATGGAAGAAGATATGCGACATTTTTGATGTATTATGCTTTATTATTTCAAGAAAGATAAAAACCCAACTGAGACGCAAAAAGAGATTTGTACAGTGTATGGAAAAGGTGCTCTGACTGATCAAACATGTCAAAGGTGGTTTGCAAAGTTTCTTGGTACTATTAACATTTTGGCCAAATAATTCTTTGCTGTGGAGTTGTCTTATGCATTGGAAGATGTTTAGCAGCACCCCTGGCCTCTACCCACTAGATGCCAAAAGCAGGAGATAGCGGACATACTCAAAATATTCAAATTAATAAAGTTATTGGTGAAAGTGAAAAATGTGTCTTTCATTTTATGGAAAAAACTAAACAGACTTTTTGGCCAACCCAATATATATGTATGTGGGCTTTTCTTCCCTCAGTTATTCCCATGATTCCGTCCCTCATTTCCTTCAGTTCTTCATCCAAATGTAGCCAGCTTGGTGAAGCCTCCCTGGTCTCCCCATCTACAACTGTAAACCCTGCCCTGACCGGTAAGGTTCAGTTGGTTGGGCATTATTCCACAAAATGAAGAGTCACCAGTTCGATTTTAGGTCGGGGCACATGCCTGGGTTGGGCATCCAGTTGGGGTGTGTGCAAGCAGCAATCAATCAATGTTTCTTTCTCACATCAATGTTTCTCTCCCTTTCTCCCTCCCTTGCCCTTTCTCTAAAAATAAATGAAATCTTAAAAATAAAATAAAATGAAATGGTAATTCCCCCATCCCATGTCTGTTGTATTTTTCTCTTTATCCTCCATCACCACCATTGATCTTTTTTATTGTCCATCTCCATCATCTCCATCACTAAACTCCTAGCTCCAAGAGGACAAGGGTTTTTATTTACTTTGCTCACTGCTCCTTCCATGGTGGCTGAAACAGTGCCAGGTACAATACAAGATGCTCAGTAAATTAGAGACTGAAGTCATATCCTAGTCCCACACACTCTGTCCACCTGCGAGGGCCAGTTTCAGGCTAGTTGTATGCTCTGCTGTCATCATCTTAAATTCTTAATTTTTGGACAAGGCACCCATGTTTTCATGTTGCACTGGGCCCTGTGAATTATGCAGCCTGGCCTGTCACAGTCCATTATGAAGTTGAAGAGAGCGAGACATGGCTGTCCTGTAGCACCCCCCCATCCTGTCCAGGGCCACATTCAGAACATTCTCAAACAACTCCCCACGCATACACACAACACTCTGCCCAAGTCTATCGTTTGCTGCCTGTCACTTGTCTTAGTTCCAGTTCTCAGCTTCTCTTGCAAGACTTCCTAGTCTAGACCCCTTTCTTCCCTCCCACAGCCAACGCCTCCCAGGCAGCTGCTGATCCCGGTGCTCCAAGTGGAACACATAGCCAGGCCCACCTGCTCCCCTGGCCATACTTCCTGAAATTTCAGAGGGGCTGGAGGTCAAGGCCCAGTAAGTGACACAGACACCAGTGGAGCAGGAATCCTCATTCCAAAGGGGACAACTCACATGAGGAGGGGCATCATACTAAGGTCATCTCACTCTCTCCCTGCCACTGATCTGCTCAAAGAGGAAAATAACTGGAATTGGATGGAGGAGAGCTTGAGGTTCTGGAGCGCTTCCCCGAGTCCTGTGAGAGACACTCATCACAGAGGCATGAACTCTGCCTGGGACTGTGGAGGCTGAGCCAGGCAGAAACAGGTGCTCTGAATGAAGCTGGAGCAGAGCATGGCTGGAGGAGCTCAGGTAGGTAGGTAGGGGAGAAGGAGGCAAGTGAGGACCAAGCTGGAAGTCTTAGGAGCCCTCCCTTTCCACAAGGGCACTAAGTCCTATGGATTCCACATCAGTAATAGCACATAAACTTCTCCCCTCAACCCACCCCACAACTTGGGCTCTCCTATCTCTCTAGTCACTCCAGTCTCGCTAAACTACTCTCCTGGAACCACCTCTACCTCTGAAGTCAGCTCCAAACTCCAGGCTGTAGAGGCCCCAGCCCCCATCCCAGCCTACCCCCGTGATTTCCCTTGACCCATCTGCCCAAATGCTCTTCCAACCACAGAAGCCATTTATAGGTCATTCCCACAGAGCTACTTCTTCCCTTCCAGGGATATGGTTCTGGTCTTATCCAGTCCCATGTCAGAGTGGCTAAGCCCTATCGCCTCCAGGGGGCAAGGCACCCTCCCAGCTCCTCCAGGGAAACAGGGTAAGTGCAGTCTCTCCCTAGGTACCCCCAGGCAGGGAGCCCTGGGCCAGATGCTGGAGAGACATCCAAGGTGAGAGAGTGCAGGAATGCTGGCCTGTAGTCTTCAGGAAATTGAAAAAGGTAAGGTTGGGCCAGAAGGAAGGGCAGGGTACTCCTCCCCTGCTGATGGAAGGCCAGCTCCCACCCCACATTTTCTCTTCTTACCCTCAAGGACAACTGTTAATGGTACTAGTGCCTGTGTATGTAAAAAGAGGCTCCTTTCAAGGTGGGAGAGTGGACTGACAGAGCCTGGGGCCACACTGGAGGGCTGGGGTCAAGGGGAGGTGCCAGGAAAGATCATGGGAACAAGGATTATGGGTTACCTCTGAAGTCTAGAGGGCCCTAGGGGGTACTGCTGGATGCCCCCCACCCCATGGCCCCAACTCCAGCTGTACTATGCTGAATCGAAATACATCTTACTCCAAAGCAGGCCAGTGTTGCCATGACAACTGAGCTAATTCATGGAGGGATTTCTCTGTCTGACTTATTAAGCCTGCTCCTATGAGTCAGAACCCGGAGACCAGTCTAAGCAGGGATGTATGTAGAAATCCAGGTGAGATACAGGTAAAGGTAAAAGTTCCCACATCTTCCCAAGGGGGCCAGAGTAGAAGGGAAAAGGAACCCCCAAATCTGATGCTCCCACTTCCCTGGCCTGCCCACTCTGGGTTGAAGAAATGGTCCTAGTTAGTGCTTACTGAGCACTAAGCAAGAGCCTGGGCCTCATGTGAACTCTCTTATTGTTCTTACAACAATGCTAGGAGAGAGGGAACCACAAATATCCCCATCCTACAGATGAGGAAACTGAGGCCTGGGGAGCTGGAGTTGTTTATGCCCAAGATGGCATGGCCACTAGGTGGAAGTCTTGACCTTGCCTTCCACTTCTCAATGCCTCCACTTGCTTTTGGGGTTCAACTGAGGCTGCCTCTACCTGGAAGCCCTCTTTTCCTGAGCCCTGAGACCCTGAAGCCAGCCCCAACTGGGTGTGGAAGGCAAGGCAAGCCTGTGTAACTGTGCCTGCAAGGCACAGATGTGCGGCTCTCCAGCTGCACAGAGCAGACAGGACCTGGCAAGGAGGTGCTGCAGCAGGAGGGTCCCTCTGGGGCTCAAGGATGTACCTCCCACCTTCCCTGAGGCAGTCTCACTCTGCAGCAACCTTTAACGAGAGAGGGCAGCAGGGGCCTCCCTGGCTTACACACAGTCCCTGGGGGTGGGGTAGTGAGTGGGGTGCCCAAGCTCCATGTGCCATCCTACAGAGCCCTGCTCACATCCCTACAGGTACCCTGACACACTGACACAGTCATATGTGCGCAGCTGCACGTGTGCCCATCCATCTCCGAGAGCCCCAGGGGAGTCTTCTCCGGGTTGAGCTGGGATGAGTGCTGGGATCAGGGCTCCAAGCTCCCAACCCTTCCCTGGGGCCACAAGAGCACAAGCTCAGGATGGCTAGTGGGAGACCCTTCCCTCTCCCACAGCCCTCTTTCCCATCAGGGAAGCCAGAGAGGACATGGGTCTGTTTCAGGGTCTGCACCTGCTTGAAGCTCAGCCTGGCCTGGGCTGGGCGACCTTGGACCACTGCTTCCTATCAGTAAATGGCCCACAGCCAGCCTTGCCTGGGCAGCCACACCCCCAGCATGGTCCTGCCCCCCCTTCCCTGCAAAGCGTGTTATTAAACATGGGGCGGGAAAGGGGTCTGATAGGGACTGTCAGCCCCCTGGATGTCCCAAACAGCAAGGGGCCCCTCCCTCTCTTCAAGTGGAGGGCATCGCCTTGCCCTTTAAAGGCCCAGCAGAGACCTCCAGCTGTCAGCCTGCAACCCGGGAAGGGAGGAGGACCGAGGCAGGGAGAGACGGATGCGAACGCCTGTGACCAGGAAGGTGGGTGCCGCCTGGTGTCCGCTGGGGGGCTCGGGGTGACAGCCCAGGGCTCGGTGCCACCCTTCCTTCAGGGTTGGGGACGAGGGTTCATACCGAGGCTCTGGGCGCTGTTGGCCCGGCCCCGCCCCGCCCCCAGGGACCAACAACACCCCCCCCCCCACTCCTCCCCGCCCTGCGCCGGGAGGGGTGAGGGGCTCGACGCTGGACGTGGCCCTGAGCTCGCCAGGGTTCCTGCCGCCACCCCCATCCCCACCCCGCGCCCCCTGCACTTACTGGCTTTCCCCGGCCGCGGCCTCTGCAGCAGCCTCTGCGCGGTCCCGACGTCCTCCGCTTTCACCGCCTGCACCAGCTCCTGCTCCTTCCCCATGGCGCGGCCAGAGCCGCAGCGACGCGGCTGAGCTCCGGGCTCTCGGCGCGGCTCAGAGGCGGCAGCGGCGGCGGCGGCGGCGGCTGCCCCTTGGCGCCAGCCGCATCCTCTTCCCTCCCCCGCCGTCCGCGCCCCTCGCCGCCCTCCGGCTCCCGCTCGGGCTCCCGGCGCGGATAGGGCGGGGAGCGCGTCACGGGTGGGGGGCGGCCCGGGGGCGAGGGCCGGCAGCGGGCGCTAGGCAGGGGCGCGGCATCTGGCACCGCCTCCTGGACGCCTGGGTCCCCCTCTGGTGGCCACTGACCTCTGTCCGCCTGCACCAGCCGCGCGCCCGTCTCCTTGGCTCCGCCCCTACCTCAAGCCACCTCCTCCCGAGACGCCCCCTCCCCACGTGCAGGCCGCGGGAGTCTGGCCCGGCGTTGGCGGACACCTTGTAGCCCCCCCAGAGCGCCAGAGGCTGGGGACAGCAGCGGCCAGGGGGATGGAACCTAAGCCCCAACACGACGGCTGCGCCTCGAGGCTGAGCCTGAGAGAGGTTTCCACAGGCTGCGGGACCCAAGCGGGGGAGTAACTCGGCAGCAGTGGGCGGGCGGGGACCCGGGCAAGGAAAGGACCCAGGCACCAGTGGTGGCATTGGAGCCGGCGCGCCAGAGGCTGTCAGACATTTGTGGCCCATGGTTCCCGTGGGAGGTGTCAAGGGATTGGAAAGAGGAATCTCCCAATAATGAATTCAGTGTCAGGGAACCCGTACTCCCCTCCTCCCCCACTGCACCTTCTTCCCCTGAATCCTCTGGCTCTCTCCATAAACAACACAGGGCAACAGCCCCCCTGCCCCCAGCCTCTATCTGAACCCTAATCCCAGTGCAGCACCCCCAGCTGGGGTGCGGCCCCCACCTACCACCAAGGGGGGGCTCAATCTCCTCATCTCCAGCCCAAATGAGGTTACAGTCCTGCCCAGCACCACTTTTGGTGGAGTCCCCACCAAAGCCTGCTTACCCTCCAGCAACCAGCCACAGACTCTGGCAGCCCCAGACAGGGCAGTCCTGCTTGACAAACCCTATCCCCCCCACCCCCCCCACACACACGCTTCACCCTTCTGACCTCTTGGGCCTCAGGCCCTCACCTTGTAATGGCTGCAGCATTCCAGAGACAGCAGTCTTGGACTGTGTCTCCTAGCTCAGGCTGTTTCCTCATTTGTAGGGAAGAAATCATCACCCTAATGGGGCAAGGTTGTTAGGTGAGTTCACACACATGATGACCTGATGCCCCTCTTCTTCCAGGCCAGACCATCAAGCATGTCCAGAATAAGGTGAGCAGAGGGTGAGGGAAGAGGAGTAGCAGGAACTGGGATCTCCTGATCTTGGCAGCAGGTCATTTCCACACCACCATGGGGTCTCCCATGAAGTGTAGGGAGCAAGCCTGGGTCTGGACTGCCAGAAGGATCCCTTAAAGACAAGGGCCATGTCCCCCATCCTTTATGGTGATCAATTCCTGGGCACCTGCTGGGTCAGGAACTGTGGTAGTCCCTTCATAGATGGGCTTGGAATTAATATGCCCATTTTACAGATGCAGGAACTGAGGCTCAGAGAAGCGAAATGACTCACCTGAGGTCCCAGAGTCTTGAGGTCATGAGTCTTTGCTTAGAACCCACATTAGCCTCTGCACTTGTCCCAATTCTGCTTTCTACTGGGTTTGTTTTTCTGGTCACTCTGTCTTTTTTGTGTCTTAGTTTCCCTTCTGTAAAATGTGGTAAGAATGAGACTCCCCTTAGGTTATTTGAAGATATATTTTGATGCAATCAATAAAGCACTTTGCAGTAGAACTTAGTAAGTGCTCAAGAAATGGCTGCTGTGAATATTGTCATATTCTTGGGTCTTTCTACCTGGGCTATCCAAGAAACAACTGTATTTTATTCACCTTTGTATCTGCAGACCCTGGCAGTGTGGCACACAGGAAACACTACAAAAAAAGGGGGTAGGGGGATAGCAATCATCCTTACCATTATTTCTGTGTTTTGGCTGGCTAAGGTAAACCACTCTGGCCTGAGCTTAACATTTGCAGGTCCTGGGGACAGAGTACAAACAGAGGCCAACACACTCAGTGTCTAAATATTTAAATGTTGTAAATCATGCTAATAACCTGTTAAATAAAATATGTTCCATTGTCCTACCTTGACAAATACTCCTTCATCATGACCTGAAAGGCCAAGGTCCAATTTAGAGTTCTCAGATTCCTCTGAGTAATGAACTGGCCCCTGCCTGCAGCTGCTGCACTTTTGTTCTTTGCCTAGCCCCAGCTGCATTTATACCCCTTAGTCTTCCTCACACCTAGGGGTGGGCACTTTGCTGTTTGGTGTACTTTCAGGACAGACCTGGGAAGAGAGCTGTACAGATTCTCCTAGATCACCCTGCTTGGTGAGGCTAACCCTCTAGGAAGGGTCGGAAGTCCTAGATCTGCTGCTGGCGAGCCCAGTGACCTTGGACAAGCTCCTGATGCTCAGCTGTCTCATCTGTAAAATGGGCCAGCAGCTCTGCCTGCAGCCCAGGGCCAATGGGAGGGTCCATATGAATACAGAGATGTATGTCTGCCTGGGGTCCCCCAAGCCTGGGGATGTGGGCTGCAGGGCAAGCTAGCTGATCTAGCAGATGGATTAGGATTCAGAGGTGTGGGACTTGGGCAGCCTTCCAGGAAGTCAGGCCTCCGGATCTTATCCTTGGGAGGAAGGGCCACTGATCTAGCAGAATTGCTGAGGCTTGGCCTGGAGTAGAGTTGGCGGCCACTTCACTGCAGCCTAGGTTGGCCCCCTTCCCAGCTGCACAGCAGCCTCTACCTGCAGACCCAGCCCCTGCTCCAGCCCACCAGCTATGTGACTGCTCCCTGGTGCCCTACTCCTTATGTATAAAATGGGGATATCAAAATGTACCCTCCTCATGGCCTGCTGGGAGCATACAGTATATGTTAGCTCCCATGGTTTCTATCATTCTCCTAGATGCCATCTCTGTAAAGCACTGAGCTGGTGCTTTGTACATCAGAGGGGATCCACCCATGCATCCTGACTGACCTTCCTGCCCAGCAGGGATGCTGAAGCTTCTCAGGCTGGCTGAGGAGAACGGCTAGTCTGTCAGTTACCCCCAGGCATAGGACAGGTGGAGCTGCCATGCTCCACCCACAGTCTCCACAGGAAATGCAGATAGCTCAGGGTCTGTCTCTTGGCCCCATGATGGAACCCCACAGACACCTAGCCAAGTCTTCCAAACTTCTTTCAGCACCATCCCTCTCTTGCTCTCAGGTTCGTTTGCCAGTTTGCTGTGGACATCCTTCAGGTGCTGGGGTTCACAGGATTCTTCCTCTATCTGCCTTTGGAGCCTGCATATTCATCTGCCACTCTCAGAGCTGCCTCTGAGCCTGGTGGAGCTGCCCTGGAGGAGCAGTATAGCTCCTGTACTTAACAGGAAAATGAGAAGGATATACAATGAGATGTGGGGGCTGCCCAGAGAGCGGTCACCTCAGCCAGAGCTGAGAGCAGCAGGATGGGCTCTATCATGTTCCAGCAGTGTGCCCTTAGGCACATGACTCTACATCTCTGAGCCTCATTATTCTTGTCTCCAAAATGGGGGTGGTTTCTCCTTGGCAGAGCCATTGTGAAGATCTGATGCATAATGTAAGTAAAATGGTCAGCACAGTTTGGTGGTTCTTCAAAAAGTTAAACAGGCCCTGGCCAGGCAGCTCAGTTGGTTAATGTTGTCCCAATACTCCAAGGTGGCAGTTCGATCCCTGGTCAGGGTACATACAAGAATCAACCAAAGAATACATAAATGGAACAAAAAATTGATGTCTCTCTCTCTCTCCCTCCTTCCTTCCCCTTCCTCTCTCTCTCTCTCTCTCAACTCAATCAATAACAAGTTTTAACAAGTTAAACAGAGTTACCATGTGATGCAGCAATTCTACTCCTAGGTATATAGAGAAATGAAAACATGTACTCAAAAAGATACTTTTATAGGAATTTTAATAGCAGCATCATTCAAAATGGCAAAAAAGTGGAAACAACTCAACTGTTCATCAACTAATGAACAAATATACAAAATGTGGTCTGTCTACACAATGGAAAATTATTTGGCCAGAAAAAAGAATGAAATACTAATACTTGTTATAATTGGATGAGCTTTGATAACATGAAAGAAGCCAGACACAAAAAGCCATATATTGTATAATTCCATTTATATGAAATATCCATACGGGCCAATACCATTAATGAATACAGATGCAAAAATTCTCAAAAAAATATTAGCAAACTGGATTCAACAATATATTAAAAGGATTACACACCATGACATAGTGGGATTCATCCCAGGGATGCAAGGATGGCTCAATATCTGTAAATCGATGTGATACATCACATTAACAAAATAAAGGAGAAAAACCATATGATCACCTCAATAGATTCAGGAAAAGCATCTGACAAAAGTAAATATCCCTTTATGATAAAAACTGAACAAAGTGGGTAGAGAAGAAATATATCTCAACATAATAAAGGCTATATATGATAAACCCACAGCTAATATCATACTCAATTATGAAAAATTGAAAGCTTTTCCTGTAAGATCAGGAACAAGACAAGAATGTCTATCACCACTTCTATTCAGCATAGTATTGGAAGTCACAGCTACAGCAATCAGCTAAGAAAAAGAAAGGTATACAAAATAAAAAGGAAGAAGTAAAACTCTCATTAATTGTAGATAACATGATGTGATAAATAGAAAATCCTAAAGAGTCCAACAAAAACCTATTAGAACTAATACATGAAGTTAGTAAGGTTGTAGGATACAGAATCAATATATACAAATCTGTTGCATTTCTATACACCAATAATGAGAGCTTGGGAAAAGAAAAGCAATCCCACTTACAGCTGCATCAAAAAGTATAAAATACTTAGGAATAAATTTAAGCAAGAAGGTGAAAGAGTTGTACTTTGAAAACTATTAAGATATTGAAGAAATAAATTGAAGAAGTTACAAATAAATGGAAGGATATACCTTGCTCATGAATTGAAAGAATTAATATTGTTAAAATATCTTTTTTTAAACTTTTTTTTTTGAAGATTTTATTTAGAGAAGGGGGAAGGGAGGGAGAAAGAGAGGGAGAGAAACAGCAGTGTGTGAGAGATACACTGATCAGTGCGATGTCCCCAACTGGGGACCATGGCCGCAACCCAGGCATGTGCCCTGACTGGGAATCAAACCAGAAATCTTTCTGTTTGCAGGCTGGCACTCAATCCACTGAGCCATACCAGCCAGGGATAAAATATATTTACTATCTAAAGCAATATACAGATGATACAGATGCAATGTAGATACTAATAAATACCAATGGCATTCTTCTCAGAATTAGAACTAATTCTGAAGTATACATGGAAGGACAAAAGACCCAGGATAGCCAAAGAAACCTTAGGAAAGACACAAAGTGGAAGATATCACACTCCCTGATATCAAACTATACTAAAAAGCTACAATAATCAAAACAGTGTGGTACTGGCATGCAAACAGATATATAGGTCAATGGAATAGAGAGCCCCAAAACAAATCCTTTCTTATATGGTCAATTAATCTACAACAAAGAAGGCAAGGATATACAATGGAGTAAAGACAATAAGTAGTATTGAGAAAACTGGACAGATACATGCAAAAAAATAAAAGAAAAGAAAAAGAAAACTAGACCACTTTCTTACAGCATATATAAAATAAACTCCCTCTGGATTAAAGACTTAACTCTAAGGCCTGAAACCAAAATCTCCTAGAAGAAAACATAGGTAGTAATCTCTTGGGCATAACTCTTAGCAGTATCTTTTTAGATATGTCTCCTCAAACAAGGGAAAAATGAAAATAAATAAACAGATTTCTGGCCAAGTTGGAGGCATAGGTAGACACACTTGGCCTCCTCACACAACCATAAGAAGGATCACAACTAACCTCAAAACAAAGAACAACCAGAACTGCCAGAAAATTGAACTGTATGGGAGTTTGACAACCAAGGATTTAAAGAAGAAATATTAATCCAGACAGGTAGGAAAGACAGAGCTGGGGAGCCAGGGCAGAGAGGATGTGGTGTGGTGGTGGCAGTAGCAAGGCAGCAGTGGTGGCCAGTGGATGGGAGGTCCCACATTCACATGTGGTGGATAAAAACAGGAAGGACACCTGGAGAGCAATCCCAGCCCCAGGCCAGACCATGCAGCCCAGGGTTCCAGCGCCAGGAAAATGAAGCCTCATATCTTCTGGTTGCGAAAAACAGTGGGGATTGGGGCAGCAGAAGAAACTGCCCGTCTCTCAGGAGAGTTCGTTTAGACGGCCCCCATCCATGGTCCTAGAATTCACACAAACCCATCCACTCTGGGAATCACCACCAGAGCAACAACTAGAGGGGTGCCAGTCACATACAGGAAGTGGGTGAAGTAACTGGAAGCAGGGCGAGTGCCAAGCAAGCAGCATTGTTCCCTCTCTGACCCCTCCCCCACATACAGCACCGCAAAGTGGTGAAACGGGTTGCCCAGCCCCAGCGAATAACTAAGGCTCTGTCCCATACAATAAAACAGGTGCGCCAAGACAGGGAGTCAAAGCAGCTCTACCCAACACACAGAAACAAACACAGGGAGGCTACCAAGTTGAGGAGACAAAGAAATATGGCCCAAATGAAAGAACAAATCAAAACTCCAGAAAAAGAACTAAGTGAGACAGAGATAGTCAACCTATCAAATGCAGAGTTCAAAACACTGGTGATAAGAATGCTCAGAGAACTCATTGAGTATTGCTAACACGTAAGGGAAGAAATGAAGACCACACTAAGCAAAATAAAGAAAAAGCCACAGGAAGTCAATACTGTAGGGAAGAAAGCTGGGATTCAAATAAATGATTTGGAACATAAGGAAGAAATAAATAGTCAACCAGTACAGAATGAAGAAACACAAATTCAAAAAAGTGAGGAGAGAATAAGAAGACTCTGGAACATCTCCAAAAGTGCCAACATCCAAATCATAGGGATGCCAGAAGGAAAGGAGGAAGAGCAAGAAATTGAAAACTTATTTGAAAAAATATTGAAAGAAAACTTCCCTAATTTGGCAAAGGAAATAGACATACAAGTCCAGGAAACACAGAGAGTCCCAAACAAGTTGGACCAAAAGAGGACCACACCAAGACACATAATAATTAAAATGCCAAAGGCCAAAAATAGAGAGAACCTTAAAAGCAGCAAGAGAAAAGCAGAAAATTACCTACAAAGGAGTTCTTATAAGACTATCAGCTGATTTCTCAAAAGAAACTTTGCAGGCAAGAAGGGACTGGCAAAAAGTATTCACAGTGATGAAAAGCAAGGATCTACAACCAAAATTATTCTACCCAGCAAAGCTATCACTTAGGATGGATGGGTGGATAAAGTGCTTCCCAGACAAAGAAAAGCTAAAGGAGTTCATCATCACTGAGCCCTTATTATATTAAATGTTAAAGGGACTTATTTAAGAAAAAGAAGATCAAAACTATGAACATTAAAATGACAATAAACTCACAACTATTGATAACTGAATTAAAAAAATAAAAAACAAACTAAGCAAACAACCAGAACAGGAACAGAATCAGATATAGAGATCATATAAAGGGTTATCAGTGCAGTGGGGGGGAAGGGGAAGAAGTGGGGGAAAAGGTACAAGGATTAAGAAGCATAATTGGTAGGTACAAAACAGAGGAGATATAAAGAATAGTAAAGGAAATGGAGAAGCCAAAGAACTTATATGCACAACCCATAGACATGAACTAAGGGGGGCATTGCTGGAGGATAAGGGGGTACCAGGTAGGGGGGGAGGGCAAAGGGCAAAAATTGGGACAACTATAATAGCATAATCAATAAAATATACTTAAAAAAATGAAAACATGACACTAAAAAGTGATTGCACAGTGAAGTAAACCATCAAAAAAGTGAAAAGACAACCTACTGAACGAGAGAAGTTATTCGCAAATGATAAAGCTGATAAAAGGTTAATATCCAAAATACATAAGAAACTCATACAACTCAACACCAAAAAAGTCAACAACCAATTTAAAAAAGGGCAGAAGAGGGTGAAAAAGATAAAAGAAGAAGTAAAAATGGTAATTCTAAAATAATCACAGGGGTGTGAAAGTGCAGCACAGGGAACATAGTCAATAATATTGTAATAACTATGTGTGGTACCAGGTGGGAACTAGAAATTTCAGGGGGGATCACTTTGTAAAGTATAGTATTAGTTTCAGGTGTCAGCATAGTGCTGACACCTGAAACTAATCCAAAATAATATTGAATGTCAACTGCAATAAAAAAGATAAAAATTTTAGCCCTGGCTGGTGTGGATCAGTGGATTGACTGCTGACTTGTGAACTGAAAGGTCGTCGGTTCAATTCCCAGTCAGGGCAGATTCCTCATTGCGGGTCAAGTGCGCAGTTGGGAGCATGCAAAAGGCAACCAATCAATGTTTATCTTGTTCATTGATGTTTCTCTCTCTCTTTCTCCCTCCTTTCCCCTCTCTCCGAAAATAAATAACCTCTTTTAAAATAAATAAATAAATAATTTAAATAATGAGCAGAGGACCTGAGTAAACATTTCTCCCAACAGGACATACAGATAGCCAACAGACATATGAAAAGATGTTCAACATCACTAACGATTTGGGAAATTCAAATCAAAACCACAATGAGATATAACCTCACATCTGTCAGAATGGTTATCATCAATAGATGTATAAACAAAAAATGTTGGCGAGCATGTTGCGAAAAGGGAAACCTCCCACCCTACTGATAGGATTGTAAACTAGTACAGCCACTATGGAAAACAGTATGGAGCCCTGGGTGGTGTGGCTCAGTGGATTGAATGCAAGCCTGCGAACCAAGAGGTTGCCAGTTCGATTCCGTCAGGGCACATGCCTGGGTTGCAGGCCAGGTCCCCAGTTGGGGATGTATGAGAGGACACCACACATTGATGTTTCTCTCCCTCTCTTTTTCCCTCTCTTCCCCTCTGAAAATAAATAAATAAAATATGAAAAAAAAAAACAAAACAGAAAACTAATTTGAAAAGATATATGCAACCCGATGTTCATTGCAGTATTACTAGTAATGGCCAAGATATGAACGTAACCTAGATGTCCACTAATGGATAAAAAAGATCTGGTATATATACATAATGGAATATGTATATACTCAGCCATAAAAATAATGAAATCTTGCCATTTGCAACAACATGTTTGAACCTAGAGGGTATTATACTAAGTGAAATTAAGTCAGAGAAAGACAAATATCCTATGATTGCACTTATATGTTGAATCTAAAACAAAACAAATGAATAAACAAAACAAAAACAGACTGAGAACTAGCTGATGCCAAAACCGAGGGGGTGGGGGAAATGGGAATTTAAAAAAATATTCAGAATAGGAAAATCCTTAGAGACAGAAAGTAGATTGGTGGTTACCAGGAGCTGGGAAGGGGCGGGGGGTGCTGTGGTTTGAGAGGGGTGGAGAGATGAGGAGCGACTGCGTAATGAGAATGGGGTTTTCTTTTGGGGTGATGGTTGCGCAACCTTGTGAATGTACTAAGTGAAACATATTTTGACAGTGGCTAATTTCATATTGTGTAAATTTCCCTTCAATTAAAACAAAACCATCAACATAATGTCCCACACAGAATAAGCCCTCAAAATGCTATGAAAGGTGCTGAAAACCAAGAGTTCAACAGGTAAAGAGGTGGAGGGGAAAGCATCCGATGTGTGGGCAAGGATTCAGAAGGGAGTATCTGGTGGCGAATCATCTACTCTGGCCAGATGGAGCATGGAGCAAGTGGCCTATGAAGCTAAGAGAGCGAGAAAGCTACACGGTCTTCAGTGGCCAGGCCCAGCGTCTGAAAGGGAACAGAAAACCCCTGAAGGCTTCTAACAGGGCTCAGACGTAAGTTTTTAAAAAGACCATTTTGCAATGTGCAGGATAGCTTGAAGGGGTGCCACAGTGGTGTGGGGAGGCAGGTCAGGAGGCTGTTATAGGAGACAGGGTGGTGGATGCCCCTGGATCACACATAGCTGTAACACCCAAGTGGACCACTTGCACATAGTGATTAACTATCTTGGCTGTGAAAAGTAGAGGTGTCCATGGGGACTTTCATGGACAGTGTCTCACAGGGGGCCAGATCTGAGCTGGAGAAGGGCGTGGAAAGGCACTGTAGCAGGTATGGTGGTACTGGAAGCTCTAGAGAATGGACAAAATTCCCCAGGGACAATGTGGTGTTGGGAGAAGACAAGAATTCTGAAGGGCACCAGCCTTTAGGGGAAGAGAGACTGAGTGCTAGACAAGATCTCAGCAACAGGAGCTTTTCAGGAGCAGGGCTGTCAACTACTGTGCAGACGTGTCAAGATGCAGAAAGAAAAGTATGGTTTGATTCTAGCAGCATGAGAAGGGCAGTGACCTTATGACATTTTCACTGGAGAGCTGGGAGTAAAAGACCTGACATCAAGAGGAGAAGGTGGGAAGTGAGGATGTGGAGCGAGCAAAGTAGCAAAGACAGCTCTTTGAAGGACACAGTGCTGGCTGGAAAGAGAGTTTTGGATTGTTCTATGAAGTTTAAAGGCTGAGGTGAAGGAAGGAGTTGGGGAAGGTACAGGAAGGAAGGTTCCTGGGACCCAGGGCCCCGGTGCATGGGCAGGAGATGTGGCCTTGGTCAGAGGGCCAGATAAGAAAGAGGGTGCGGGGTGCAGCTGCATTTTAAGCATGGTGAGAACAAACAGTGGGAGGGTCTGTCTTAAGGACCCTTTTTCTGTGAAAGAGGGTGAGACCACGTGCAAGGAATGTAGTAGGCATGGAATAGGAAATAAGGTATGTGAAGGACCCCAGTTTTGGAGGGGGTCACTGGACTGAGTTGGAGGAATGGAGGGTTAAGAAGGAGGTAGAAAAAGCTTATAAGGGACCAGACTAGGGTTGCCAGACTTAGCTAATAAAAGCTACAGAACGCCTGGTTACATTTTAATTTAACGTAGGCAAATGAATAACGTTTTTAGTTTATTTCATACAATATCTGGGACATACTTAAATTTTTAAAAAATTACTGCTTACCTGAAATTCATATGTAACTAAGCGTTTGGCAATTTACCTGGGAATCCTACCCGGAATGGGGAGTAGGGGACTGAGGGAATGGAGGGGTTGCTGCAACCTGACCTCGGGACCCAAACCTGGAAAATGAGCAGCCCTTTCACAAGGGTGAGGTGGTCGAGTGAGAATGCCGGGGCCACGGCTTTGCTCATCTACCCTGCGGCACTCGGCAGCACCACGGCTTCTACTGGTTCTTCCGGGCGGGAGGGGCCAACAGCACCACAACTTTGGTCTCGTCCCACCCACCCCCGTACGCCTGTGGTGTCGCCCTAATGGCCCATCGATAACTCTACGCTCTGCCTCGCACTCTATCGACTCACTCCGGCTCCGCTCGCCGTCCTGGACAGCTGCGGAGTGCAGAGCAGCCTGTAAGGTACGGAGGTCGCGGGACGAGAGCTAGAAAGCGGCTGCTGTGTGGTCGAGAGAGCGCGACCGGAGGAAGTTGGCCCTGTGGGACGGAGCCAGGACTGTCGGTGAAGCACCCGGGAGCGCGAGGGTCCAACCACAGAGCGCCTCTTCACATCAGGTCTAGTCGCCGGCCTGCTACGCATGCGCAGTGGTCGCACTCGGCTTTCCCTTTGGCCCATCTGCCGCCTTGCGCACGCGTGGCCCGCCCCTGCGTCATAGTGTCATCCCGGGTGTTACTGCCCCCTGGCGGAAGGTGGGATGGCGTCTGGGGCGAATCTGTGGGGCCAGAACGGAGCACACGCCTTGTAGCTGGGAGACTGGCGCTGGACGGTTCCCACGCATGTCCCTGAACCTCTCTGAGCCTCACTTTCTCCATCTCTAAAATGGGAATAATACGATTCTCTCTGAATGGACCTATAATCTGTTTAGGAGAGGGATTTTCAACTGCTGTGCCGCAAGAATTTTTAAAACATGTGATACCTATTTAGTCAAGGGTACTGACCAGGTTTCCTTCAGACTGTCCAATAAAATAAATGACAATAGCCAACGTAACAATAGCCATCCAGAGTGAATAAATAAAAATTATACCTGTGGTTTGTCAGATAAGCAAAAAATACATCTTTTTGTTGTGCCACAGAATTTTAGTAGTTTATGTGTGCCATGAGATGAAAAAGGTTGAAAATCGCTGATTTAGGACATGAAGAATATACTTGCCTTTCTCTTTTCCAGATGCTCTGACCTTTGACCCCTGCTGAGTCTTCCAAGCACCCCAACATGAACACATCCCCTGGCACAGTGGGCAGTGATCCTGTCATCTTGGCCACTGCGGGCTATGACCACACTGTGCGGTTTTGGCAGGCCCACAGCGGGATCTGCACCCGCACAGTGCAGCACCAGGATTCTGTATCCTCTGCTGGGAAGGTGGGCAGGGTGGTGCTGAACAGGACCCTTGGTGGGGGATAACAGCTTGGGTAAAGGCCTGGGTTAGGGAGGATACAGCAGCAGCTGAGTCATATGGTAGAGGCCTTGAGGATCCCTGACTCCAGGGCTCTGCTGGTCATCCTCCTTAATAGACATAGCAGGTGAATGCGCTGGAGATCACGCCTGACCGCAGCATGATTGCTGCTGCAGGTACCTGTACCCTCAACCTGACCCCTAACCTCTGATAGGTTGATCTAGGCACAGCCAAACTGAAGTCTGGCCTGTGCCTACAGGTTACCAGCACATCCGCATGTATGATCTCAACTCCAATAATCCCAACCCCATCATCAGCTATGATGGGGTCAATAAGAACATCGCATCTGTGGGCTTCCACGAGGACGGCCGCTGGATGTACACGGGTGGGGAGGACTGCACTGCCCGGATCTGGGACCTCAGGTGTGGGTGCCAAGCAGGAGGGGCCTACTGCCTGGATGTGTGGGGGTGCTGGATGTGTGGGAGTGAGCACCAGGCTGGGAAATGACTTAAGTAGGGTGCCCTCTCAGCAGAGGCTGAGATAAGGTTTACTATGGGGGTGATTTATTGAGGTCAGTGAGGAAAGCAGATTAGGGAAGGGATAAAGCTACACAAAGCGCATCAAAGAGCAAGTCCTGCTTTGAGGCAGGGAGCTAGCCTTTATGACCTTTCTGAGTCAGTCATTGGCTTTAGGCTGCCCCTGATGAGTGCCAAGCCTCCCAAGTATTTCCTGTGGGGCAGCTCTTATCAGCAGAGGGCCAAGGCTAAATGGCCAGGGAAAGGGCATCTGGGTGGGACACAAACAGCATATCCCCTACAGACAGTGTGTCTCCCACCCTGAAGGTCTCGCAACTTGCAGTGTCAGCGGATCTTCCAGGTGAATGCGCCCATTAACTGTGTGTGCCTGCACCCCAATCAGGTGAGGGGTATGCATAGGGCTGGGCACCCTGGGGCTTTGGAAGACAGAGGCCCGACCTTACCTCACCTCCCCTGCACCCCAGGCAGAGCTCATTGTGGGTGACCAGAGTGGCGCTATCCATATCTGGGACTTGAAAACTGACCACAATGAGCAGCTGATCCCTGAGCCTGAGGTCTCCATCACATCTGCCCACATTGACCCAGATGCCAGCTATATGGCAGCAGTCAACAGCACTGTGAGTCCTAGGGTGGGTGCAGTGAGGGAAACCAGCTCCCTTAGCTCCCTTATTCTCCACAGGTGGGCTTATTCCCCAGATGTCCCCCAGGCTCCTCCCCTTACCCCACAGTCCTGCTGCTCCCTCCTGGTCTCCAGCTCCAACTCAGCCACCAAAGTCAAGATGACATCTTTCATTACCTGTTGTAGCCCCATCAGCAGATTCCATCTCCTGAATTTTTCAAGTCTGTCCCTACCATCTCATCATTCCTTGGTCCAAGTTTCCCTTGTCTCCTCCTCTCTGTGGCCTCCCTCCCTCCTTTCTGACCTTCCCTCACTCCAGTCCATTCTCTCTGTACCACCAGAGCATTTTTCAGCAGTACCAGCCTGATACTATTGTCCCCCTTCATAAATCTCATGATGCCCTTGGCTCCTTACCATGGCCTCAAGATGCTATGGTTTAGCCCCTGATCTCCTGTCCAGCCTCATTTTCTCCCTTTAATGTGCAATAAGTTACTGGTCTCACAATATCCCCAGACTGCTCTCCTCTGAGCTTTTGCACTGCTGTTCCCTTTCTGGGGTGCCCTCCTCTCATCTCATTCTTAGTATTCCTGTTGACCACCAGCACCCTCCAGGAAGGCTAGACATGGCCTCCTGCTCTCAGCCTGTCAGGTACAGACCTTGGTTGGGGCCAGGCCTCCCAGGTGCTCCCTGCAGGCAGGACCAGATGTCACAGTGTTGGATGGCGGCCCCTGGATCTGAGTCTACCTGCTAGGGCATCCTTATCCATGTGGCAGACTGGAAGCTGTGGTCCTCCCATGACTTTCCTCCTACCCAACAGGGGAACTGCTACGTCTGGAATCTGACTGGGGGCATTGGTGATGAGGTGACACAGCTCATCCCCAAGACCAAGATTCCAGCACATACTCGCTACGCCCTGCAGTGCCGATTCAGTCCAGATTCCACGTGTGTGTGGGGCCTGGGGAACAAGGAGCCCTTAGATGGCGGCGGGGAGGAAGGAACCTGCGTGGGGCTGGGGACTTGACGGGTTGGGGCTTGCTTGGTGGACAGCAAGGGGGTGCAGGGTTGGAGTGGCTGCTGATGACACCCCCACCATGGTTATATCCACTCCTAGGCTCCTTGCAACCTGCTCGGCTGACCAGACGTGCAAGATTTGGAGGACATCCAACTTCTCCCTGATGACAGAGCTAAGCATCAAGAGCAGCAACCCTGGAGAGTCATCCCGAGGATGGATGTGGGGCTGTGCCTTCTCAGGGGATTCCCAGTACATTGTCACTGGTGAGCCCCACCGACCCTGCCTCCCTGCCCTACTAGTTCAGTGGCAGCAGCTGCTGCTTCCCTGCTACCTGGAAGCCAGCCTCCAGTGTGGCCCAGTCTGGGGCCAAACTGAGCTGCTGCCCATTTCCTCCCTCCCTGCAGCTTCCTCTGACAACCTGGCCCGGCTCTGGTGTGTGGAGACGGGAGAGATCAAGAGAGAGTACGGTGGACACCAAAAAGCCGTGGTCTGCTTGGCCTTCAATGACAGTGTGTTGGGCTAGCCTGTGCCTCCTTGGGATTGTAGGCAGCCATCAGGTGGCACTGGCTAAATAGGACTGTTCAGCTGCCAAGTCAGAGAGAACCCCTACAGGCTAGCCTCTACCATCCTAGGCTAGCTGGACCTGACTGACCTACCCTTACACTGTTGGCCAGCCTAGATTGGCCAAGCTGATCTGCCTGGGGCTCTTACCTGGGTGTGACAGGGCCCAGGGGGCTGACCCAAGCCAGCCTGGTTGCTGCCCACCCCTAAGCCAGTGCTTTTCCCTCCTCCCCACCCCTGTTATGTGTCCCAAGGCCACAGAGAACACAATCATGGCCAGGTGGAGGGGTTTATTAGCCCCTGCCCATGGCTGCCTTCCATGGTACTGATGACAGGGCCAGCCAGCAGCTGGTTGGCCTATGGAGCTGGGCAGGATGGGGGCTCAGTCTGGGAGGTAATAAAAGCAGACTGACACGCAGATGTTGCTTGGGAAGCAGATGTCGATGCAGAGGTAGATCAGCCGCTGCCTCAGGGGCCCTGGAGGGAGGAGCCTCCATGAACCCTAAAGGACTCCTCACCCTCTCCCAGGCTGTCCGTGGGAGCCCAGGCCTTTCCCTGGATAGCCATCCCAACTCACCCTCTGCTCGATGGGCCCAATAAATGGGGGTCTTTGCGCAAAAGTGCTGCACTGAAGCCCCCACCTGGGAAGGGTCCACCTCACGGCTCCCGAGAACTGCCAGCAGCTCCTGGGCATAGTGGGTGTCCTGGTTGGGGCTGTGAGACCCCTGGGCCTGCAGAGAAGGCTCTGGTGGGCCACGGGCCAGGGACATGTGCACTGCTTTTGGCTGGGCAGGGCCAGTGAATCTCTGGACATGCCAGTACTGTGCCAGCCCCGCCCTCTGCTCTTGTCAGCAGCCTCAGCAAAGGGAAGATAGAGCTTCTGTTTCCCTGAAACCAGAGCCTCAGCCCACCCCAGGCCTGGGCTATACACAGGACCCTTTGTCTTGCCCCTGGTCTGGGAAGCCTGGCCATGCGAGTATGGGGGCTGCTCACCCTTGAGGTGTTCACCAGAAGCTGCAGGTTCTTGCGATCTCTGGGTTCCATCAGGTGGAGGAAGCAGGCCCCATGCTCTGCAGGGCGGTAACAGACACAGCCCTGGGGAGGCAGGCAGGTAAGGCAGGGACACCTGAACACCTTTGGGCATTGACCTCCTCTCTTCCCACCAGCCAACTCACACTCTGCCCATCGAACAGCACTGCCCAGCTGTGGTTGCTCTGAGCCGGGGTTACCCTGATGGTCGCCACATTCTGGGCCACATCCACCTGCGCGGTTTGGTTGGACCGGTACACCCTGGAGCTCGGGTGGGTCAGATGGAACATCTGCAGCAGTGGCTAAGTGGGAAGCCAGAACTCAGCTGGGCAGGCTAAGGCAGCCCTCAACCCTCTTCCTACAGCCTTGCTTCGAGGCTTCTGACCCCTCCACCTCTCTGTCCTCCCCTTGTCAGCTCAGCTCTGAGCCCTGGCTCCACTGTAGGGCTGGATATGCTGGCCTCTCCACCTTCCCACCGTCTGCACCCCTTCATCTGCCCGGGTCCTGAGGAGCTCACCTTGGGAGGGCTGTGAGCAAAACCAAGAAGCCCTCCAGCCACAGCCCCAGCAGTGGCCAATGCCAGCAACAGCAGCAGCAGGCCCAGAGCTCTCCAGCCCCCATGGCAGGGCTTGGTCTTCACCTGGGGGCACACTGCAGTCAGTGGGGCCTGGACCAGAAACCAGGGAGCAGGATGGCTCAGGGGAAGTAGGGGCTGAGGTGTGGGTGATGGGTGCTGCCCTCTTGTTCCCTGTCCAGGGCATGTCCTGGGTCTTTGTCCCAGGAGAGGGCACTGGATGGTGGGAGGCACTCACCCTGACAGGCTCAAGCCTGGGGTCCTCTGCACAGCAGCTTCCCTGCTCCATGATGCAGCCCTGGTGACAATGCACTGATTATCTGTGGCCCCTTGGTGTCAGCCAGGGAAACTTCAGGAGCCACTGATATGCCAAACAACCGTCCTGGCCCCCTCACCTCCTGCCTCCTCCCCAGCCCAGATACCTGAGCCAGGACAGCCCTCTCCCCTCCACCTGGAGAGAGGGGTGGTGCTTGTCACTGTGCCTGGCTCTTCTGATACCTGGCCTGTGCTAACCAGAGAGCACGTGAGCATGGGAGGATGTAAGAGCTTGGCCGTCATGGAAATCAAGACCTGCTGAATTGGCCTTGGCTGGCGTGGCTCAGTGGATTGAGCACTGGCCTGTTAACCAAAAGTTCGCTGGTTCAATTCTGTCAGGGCACATGACTGGTTGCAGATCAGGTCCCCAGTTGGGGGCATGTGAGAGGCAACCACACATTGATATTTCTTTCTTCCTCCCTTCCCCTCTCTAAAAATAAATAAACCCTGCTGCATGGCAGGGAGGGTAGCCCAGACCTGGCAAGGGTAAGGTAAAGTCAGGTTGGGGGCAGATTTTTTTCTAAAGAGGCCTGTTTCTAGTCTCCTAGGTTACCTCCAGATTCCTAAGGCTGGGCACAGGGCCTGGTACAGCAAGCCATCAATAAATGCCTGCTCTATTGAAGACTGGTAGTGCACTCTCCACCACCATCCTACTTCCCTCCCCATGCACCCCCAGTCACTTCCTAGCCACCGCCCTCCCTGCCCCAAACACAGGATGGGTTGCCTAACATTCCACAGAGCACATGCAAGACTAGGATGGCTTCCAGGAGGCTCTGCTATAGTAAAGGTAGCGTACTTGAACCTCCCTCATGTCCTTCAATGATTAGGTCAGCTTCATGTCCAAAAGCCCTTACCCTGCCCAGCATGGCTTTCTCTACCTGAACCGTGCTGTGGCTCTGGCTCCTAGCTTGCATCTCCGGCCATTTGATACTGGATTGTGACAGGGATCCCCAGGCACTGGAGTTCTTTCCTATTACTGTTTTGCTTTGTGCCTCGTTTTCCCTGGATCTTTAGAAGCTGTCCCTCTGTGATGAGCCTGAGACGGGCTTGAGTTTCTAGCTCTGGAACTGAAATCACAGAATGGTCTTCCACTAAGTCCTCCCGCCCCACACCCACACTAAAGCTAGACAGTTGCAGCCTGTGTGAAGACTGCTGTCAAGGTGAGAGCAAGGAACACTAGTTGGCATGGGTTTGAGAGTTTAATATGCATTTAGATTCACACAGTGCAATAAGGGCAGAGATGGGGCGCAGAAGAGGAACGTGTTGCTGGCAGCTGTACCTGTGTGCTCCTGGTGTGGGTGACAACACCGTGATAGGCCTGCTCAATATACAGACCCACCCTGAGCCACCTTTACAGAGCCACATCAGCACCACTAACCTCATAGGCACCGGCCGCCCTGCTGTTGCCCCATGGCAGAATCCAAACTCCAGACACTCCAGGCCTGGGAGAAGGCTTGGAATATCCTTTATTTCTGAGAACTCTTAGAAAACAAGCAAGAGTGCTGTGACTCTGGGACTAGGAGAAAAGCCACAGGTTGGAGGCAGACACCACTGGCTGTGGGGCAAGGAACAGGAAGGAGTTGGCCCAAAGGAACAGCTTCCCAGGCTCTACCCTACATTGCAGCTGGAGTCTGCTTATCAGGCTTGTTGCCAAAGGTCAGCAACTTAGGAAATAGGCAGAAAAGGCCAGGGCTCCCTACCAAGAACCTGTGGCTAGCTGGTGGACCCAGACAGTCCTCTAGCTGGCCACTGACAAAGGACTCCAGGGCCAAGATAGTTGGCTTCATGGGCTATTGGCATCTAACCCCCACCCAACTAAGGGTACGGGAGGACAGGAACCATTTTCCTGTTCTTGGGGACAATTTTTTCTTCCCCCACCCAGAGGGCGCCCTGGGTAGCCTGAGGCATTCCTTGGCTTGCACATGACTTTAGCAATGCAGCTGGCTTGGATGCAGGGTACTGAGACTTCTTCAACAAGATTTATGCCCCAAGGACAGAGCACAGCTATTAATCAACACACTTAAGATTCAATTCCAACCCTTGACAAAGTTGTTCAAAAGTTAAAAAAAATTTTTTTTTGGTAACAAAGCTGCTCTGAGCTCCCTAAACAGCAGGCCAAAGTTCAGCAAAGGCATCCATGCCCTCCTGGCCACCGAGCCAATACGCTCAGTCCATGTCATCTGGGTTTAAATGCACATTTGAGAAAGCTGAAGTTTAGCTGGACTGAGTTTACAGAGCTTGCACAACCATGTATGAGGAGCAGCAGCCCCGGGCATCTGAAACACGACACTCAATTATGATATCAGAGTGGTTTTAAGGAAGTGTGGGGTGGTGGTGAGGGCAGCACCCCACACCTCAAGGGCAGGGAGACACTACCAAGGGGCAGCCCCCTCCTCCACTCCCATCCTGCAGGCAAGGAGCTGGGATACATCGGCCGGCTCCTCTGCTGATGACCACACCAATGGGGTCATGGGTTGGTGTGTACTAGTTTCTTGTGACAGTCAAAATAATCAGCCCCTTCTCCCCTTTGCCCTGCAAGGGGGTTTGATCCCTGAATGAAATTTTCAATAAAATACCTGACACCTCAGTGCCATCAGCAGGTCTTTAGGTTATCTGAATCCTGGACAGATGTGAAGCCTGCTCTTGCCAACAGCAACCAAGGTCCAGAACTCCCACAATGCCCTCCAGGTTTAAAAGTGCATCTTCAGTTATAAAGATCTGGAACAAAATCGCCCCTCAAACATTTACTTACAAGGTTTACTAGTGCTTTTGCTTAATTCCAAGTATACTCTTCGAAGTCACCTAGCTAAGCAAGAGCTTAAGCCCCACCTATTAATTTGGTTAAGTGGTTTTCTTTTTCTTTTTTTATTCTGTAGATTAAAGACGCTAAATCTTTAACCTTGAAGGGCGGGCAAAAGGTCGGCTATGCTGTCAACATAGAAGTCAGGGACCATTTTCCTCTTAGACATGCAGTCGCTTTCCTGATTACTCTTCACATCTCCCAGAGTGGAGACTCCGGTGAGGGTCAGGATGGTCTTCAGGCCACAGCTGACGCCCAGGAGGATGTCTGTATCCAGACGATCTCCCACCATGACGGTGCGCTCCGGATTGATGCCGTACTCCTGGGACACGCAGTCGAAGATGAAGCGGCTGGGCTTCCCTATGATGTCGGCCTGGCGCTGGGCGGCCATCTCCACGGCTCGGACCAGACAACCTGTACCTGCGGGGCGGAGAGGGAAGGGGAGGAGAGCGCCCGGGGTCAGAGGACCGGAGGGGCCCGCCGCCCACCCTCCAACCTCCCGCCCCCAGGGCGCACGGACCCGCGATGAAGCGGCCGTTCTCGAGCGGGAGCCGGTTGTCCATGTTGGTGCCCACTAATAGGCAGCTGGGCTGCTGCAGGTAGCGCACGGCTTTGGTTAGCTTCATGTAGCTGAAGTGCGGATCGAAGCCCACCACTACAGCGCGCACGTCCGGCTCCAGTGGCGCGTCCAGCCAGGCGCCAGGGCCGTCGCCCTCCAGGGGTTCCGGCCCCACGCCCACGCAGGCGACGCCCACGGCCTCCAGCTCCGCGGCTAGGGCCGCGCTACCCAGCACGTAGGCCTTAGGAGCCGGAGCACCGGTCAGGCGCTGGCGCAGGTAGAGCGCGGTGCAGTAGGCCGTGCCAAAGACCTCGAGGCTGGCGTCGGGTCCCGCGGGGCCACCGAAGCCCAAGCGCCGCAGCTTCTCGGCGTAGGCCTCACGGGTCTTGCTGCTGTTGTTGGTGATGAAGCCGAGGCGCTTGCCACAGGCCCGCAGCGCCGTTAGGGCCTCAGGCGCGCCAGGCACGGCCGTCTCGCCGCGCCACAGCACGCCGTCGCAGTCGAACAGCAGCGTGTCCACGTCGGCCAGCAGCGCTTGGGCGCGCTCGGCGCTCAGCCGCACGCAGCGGGGGTCGTCACCGCCGGCCTCCGCCTGTGCCATGGCCGCCCTCCGCCGTCGCCGTCACCGCCACCGGCAGCCACCGGCCGCTCCTCACAGCCGCCCGCCGCCGTACCCGCCCCACCCCCGCCGTGCTCATTGGCCCCCTCCGCCTCACGCGCACCGCCCATTGGGCACGGCCTGCGCCAATCCGCCTCTGCCTACCGCGGGTTGCGGGAGCTCAGCGCCAATCTTCACGGCCCGGCGCAGGGAAGCTGACGGCCGTTGGCTGCGGGGCCGGGGACGCTCCGGTGACTGGCTGGCAGGGAGCCAACCGGCATTCAGAGTGGAGGGTTCACTGCGGAAACGCTGCGGGGCTGCAGAGCCGGCGCAGGACGTTAGGCGGCTGCTTATTGGGCAGCTCAATGGCCAGCTTGCTCATTGGAGGTGCGCGGTCAGCCTAGGTGACGGAAATCCTTAATCGAGTGACCGTGGGCCGGGCTGGCTTTTCTCCCGTATTGCGCGGGGGCTCTCCGCAGGAGCCCAGTAGGGTTGGGACGATCAGCCTCTGGGAGATAGTTACGTCCTCTCCTTTGCTTGGGCTGTGCCGGACGGTGCCCTCCGCACTGGACGTGTTCCGGACACGGTGTCAGCGCGCGGACTGATTACAGCCCGTCCTGAGAGCAACCTCGGGGCTCCTTCCTAACAATCCTTATGTTCTCATTTCCAGTCCTTTGCAAAAATGCTTTCCCTTTGCCTTAGTGGTTTTGTGAACGAGTTAACTGATACAAGGCAGTGGGATTAGAGTAAGAGAAGGGCACTGCCCTAGAACACAGCACTTAATAATTGGTCTCAATCATCATCATCATTATTAGGCTATTGTTACCTTTTATTGAGATGTAATGTAAAGTGCATAAATCTTAAGTGTGTAGCTTGATGAAATTTTTACGTACCTATATACCTGTGTAAACCAGATCAAGATATAGAATATTCCCATCACTCCAGAAAGTCCCCTCACATCCCTAACCAGCCAGTAGTGGATACCCCGCCCCCAGCCTCCATTCCTGCTTATATCATAGCCTCTTTTGCCTGCTCTTTAAAAACAAGATCTTACTGTGTGTACTTTTCTGGGTCTTTCTTCTTTGGATCAATATAATGTCTGTGAAATGCTTCCTTCGAGTGTGTTTGTTTAGTTTAAATTACCGCGTGGGCCATTGGAAGGATATGCTCCTGTTGATCTATTACCCAGTTGATGGACATTTGGGTAGTTTTCACTTTGGTGCTACTGTAGATAATGCCCCTTATGAGCATTCTGGTTCCTATACATGCTTTTGTGGACATAGATACTTCTTTTGGGTATATACTTAGGAGTGAATTGCTGGTTCATAGGGTAGGTGTATGTTTCTCCTTATTGTAGTACAGTTACGTAAGCATGAGCCGAGGAGGAACTATGGGCCAGATGCAGAGGGTCACCAGGACAGAGCGCCCCTGGGTGCCTAGCAACAGCAAAACTACTTAATGCAAACCCTTGCAGGACCTCTCCCTTAAGCATTAACCCCTGGAGATGACATCTAGGCCTCAGCTGTGTTTCAGCTCCAGGCCCAGAGAAGCAGCAAAACTAGGCAGAACAATGCCAAGGCTGATACAGGACCAACTGCAATGACCAATGACCCCCACCCCAACCCCCCCAATCAGTGCAGACCATAACCCTGAGGAGACACACCAGGAAAGCTGATGAATATTCTGTTGAGATCCTCCTCTAAGACTTCAGATAAAAGCCCTCAGGATGGAAGACCTCTCTTTCTATTGAGCATGTGGTTGCATTTTGTCCCTCAAGGTGGTATCTCTCTCCCTCTTTCTCCTAAGCTCCAAGGGCCCGTCTACTACCTCTGTAACTTTCTAATTTACCCTTGTACTTTGAATTCCTTGGCTGTGAATTATTTCAAGCCAAACTCAAGTACCAAGGTTGATAAAGGTTGGACCTAACTTGTCTCTAACACTAGGTGCCATTATTCCGCAGCTAACATCATTACTTTCAGTAGGACCCCAGGTTCCCCGAGGTTCCCCAGGTTCCCCGAGAACCCACCCTGTGCCAAGCGATCCAGACCCCCAAACCCTACTGTGTCAAAACCCTGCTGCTCTCTTGGGCCCCAGGTCTCCATAAAGTCTTCTCTGGACCTCCACCTAACTGCCAAACTCATGAGGTAAAGCCAGTGAACTCAGTTCCTTTAGGGCTCTGCTTCTGTTAGTCTCTGCTGGCCTGAGAACCCCTGGAGGACAGGGCCATGGTTCACAAAGGCAGGGCATGCAGAGTGTTCCTGTCTGGTGCTTCTAATACCCAAGAGGGAAGCACCTTCCTTCCTGTGTCTTCCCACTCAGTTTTGGCGGTGGAGCTGACCCTGGGGAAGAACTGGATTTGACAACAGATCATAAACCCAACTTTAAGCTCCCAGAAACATCCAGTGTATGTAGTAAATTAGCCAGAATGGGAAACACTGCTGCTGTCCTGCCAGGTTGCCTTGGTTTACTGGACACTCGGTAAGCATCTATGTACTGAGTGCTGCTCCTTACCTGCATTACCTTGTTGGAACCACAGGAAAGCCCTGAGAGGCAGGGACTATTAGTACTCTGATTTATAGACAAGGAACCAAGTTACAGAGAGTCACTAACTGGACAGTGCAGAGTCAGGATTAAACTCAGTTTACCCCAAAGCTGAGCTTTGCTGCACCTGTTTGCTTTAACATCCCTTTTAGGTTGTAGGGACTGAGCTGGCATAGTGGAAGAGGTGAAACAGTCAGTATTGAGATAGAATGGATGGTTGTGGACAAGGTCCTGGAGAAGGCTAGAGGGGCCAGTGTCATTTACTGGGATACATCACAATCATGCGTTCCCAACTCACAGCAGGTGCTCAGTTTTGACAAATTAATCCCCAAAGAGAAAAGTTGCACTGCAAGCAGAATGGGACATGGATGTAGGTGGTATAAGGACAATGCTATTTAATCTTGATAGTGTTGCATGAATTTAAATTGTATTAGAAAATAGAAATAGCTATTGAATCTGAATTTTTAAAGAAGTTATCATGTCTGAGGAGCTAAGCCAAAAAATGGGTCATTGAAAAGATTCAAGTGGCAAAAAAGGAAGAAACTGGATGCAACCCAAATATTCTTCAACATGGGATTAGCTAAATAAAAGAACATCCAGGAAACAGAAATTGAACAGTCATCATAAAGGATGATGGAGTTTCCGTCAGGCTCTGGCCACAAAAAATTAACACAGTAGTGACTGTAAAACACAGTGTGTATTAGGAGCCCATGCTGAGGGCAGGATGAAAAAAGAGGTCATCTGGGGGAAGGGTAATTCTGATCTCCCCGCCTTTCATTGGCCACTTTGCCTTCCAGTGATCTCCAGTGATCCATTCCTATGTCTGCTGGTCTGCCTGGGCTCCAACTGAGGCAGGGCCCAGAGCTCACCTGTCAGGATGACCTTTTCTGACCCCCAGGAAGTAACCAGTCAGGAGCTCTGGCCTGCCCCCTGATAACTCATTTCCACAGACTCTGGAGCATATAGCAGGGCAAGCTCTCTGTCTTCCTGAGTCAGCTCCTCCTTGTGCCTACCGACACCCAGCTGTTCTGCCTTTGAAATCCTTCCCCACCTCAGTTTTCGGGGATGGCAGTGGGGCTTCAGGCTTCCTCTGCCTCTCTTGATGCTGGCTTCCTTATAATTCCTCAGCACCTCCTCAAGTGAGGTGTCTTCCTGGTCCTCCCTTCCCAGAAGCCTCCCAGATCCCATGTGCTCCACATGCTACCACCTGCTTCTCCTGTTTGTTCCTCTCAGAAACAATCCATCATGAATCTTCCTGCCTCTGCTGTGGCCCTGAGGTCCTTTTTCTGCACAGCAGTCAGAGGGATTCTTCTGAAATCTTGTCACCCCCTCTGCTTAAAACCCTGCAATGGTGAGCAAGATCCCTGCAGAAAGCTGCTTCATTGTTACCCTAACATAGTAGAATAGGTGGAAACCGCCCAAATGTAATGCATGAATACATAGATACTAATGTATCCATATAATGGAATGTAATTCAGCCATAAAAAGGAACTGGTCCTGGCTGGTGTAGCTCAGTGGATTGAGAACCAGACTGCGAACTGAAACGTCATGGGTTCAATTCCCAGTCAGGGCACATGCCTGGGTTGTGGGCTGTCCCCAGCTGGGGGTGTGTGAGAGGCAACCAATCGATGTTTCCTTCTCTTTCCTCTCCCTAAAAGTAAATAAATAAAATCTAAAAAAAAAAAAAAAAAAAAAAAAAAAGTAATTGTTATCAGAAAGGGGACCAGGACGGGAGCAGGGCTGCCAACCACCAGTCTATAGTGTATTGGTTCTTGACTTCGCAAGCACAGGAAAGACTTCACAAGATGAGTCCAGGTGATTTTGAGAGTATGTTTATGAAGGCTGGGGACAGTGAAACAAGGAAGCGCCTAGGATAGAAGAAGCAACAGGAGAGAGACTAGGTGGGCTGCTTTGGGTCTCTAGAAATGTTATGGCAAAGAAATGAGCCTAGGCAGAGCTGCTTTTGCTCACTGAGAAGTCAGAAAAAAATGGGGCCTTGGAGACAGGTTCAGGGGGTTAGCTCAGAATGAGCTGCCACTGCCCATTGCTTTCCTGGTTGCATGTCTCGTGGGGTTCCTTAGAGTTTAGGAGGTGCTTGCCTGTGGGAACAGAAGAGGGGAAAAAGAAAGGCGTGGCTGTGCTCTCCAGAGAGCATGAGCTGGGTCTTTTAAGGGTTTTTAAAGGCTGGTAGTTTAGGGGAGATCTCAATAAAATAGTCATCAGCTTTTCCAGATATGCCTTTTTAGGGTTGTGATCTCCACTGATTGGTCAGCACCAGGGCAGTGGGGTCATTAGTCACTGCAGAAGTCCTGGCGTTGCCAGTCTGGTTTTGTTGCTTTTCTGGGTCTGGAGCTGGAATACATCTGAGGCCTAAATGTTATTTCTAGGGAGGTAACCTTCTGCATTTGGCTGTAAATTGCTCTGACAGTTTGTTCAGCTGTCTCAGTTTCCCTTTCCACTTACCAAGGAATTTTCCTAGCTTCTTACTATCCTGCCTCAGGAGTGAAGTCCTGATACATGCTACAACCTGGATGAACTGTGGAGGCATTATGCTAAGCAAAAGAACCAGATGCAAAAGACCACGTGTGTAAAAGTCATCGAAACAGAAGGTGGTTGCCAGGGGCTGGGGTGAGGGGAGAATGGGGAGTGACTGCTAATGGGGAGTTACAGGTTTTCTTTTGAAAAGACAACAAAGTTCTGAAACTAGATGGTGGTGATGGTTGCACAACATTGTAAATATTCTAAATGTCACTAATGATACATTTTATGTGTATTTATCACAACTTTAAAATATACAAAAGAATAAAAGGCTTAGTGAAGCTACCTATACTCGATTTTTCTGCCATGATGCGGGAACGCATCAAGGAAGGTTCTGACACCTGAGGGAGTCGATGGACGGAGGGCACCTAACTACCGGTCCGAGCTGGAGCGGTGTCCCGGCAGCAGCCTTCTCGAGCTCGGAACTCCGGCGGGACGCCTGGGGCCGAAGCACCCGCCCAAGGAGGGCTGGGTGGCGCCGCCGTTCCACCTCAACCCTTTCCTCCAGGTCTGAAGCGTAGATGCAGTTTCCGGAACCCAGCCCCGCCTCTCTCCGCCCCGCCCCAGTCCAAGACCCATGGCCCTCCTCTGGATCCGCCCCACTGCTTGTCAGTCAGCTCCATCGTAACCACGCCCGTGTAAGAAGCCTCGCTCATCACCTTTTGGTATAAGTCCCGCCCACCACCCGTCCATCAAACTCACCCTGGCCCCACCCCTCCATCCTACTTCGTTCTCTCGCCTGCTCTGGCAAGGCCCGTTGTTATGACGACACAGCCGTAAATCCGCCATCTTCCTGCGGCGCGTTGCGACATGGAGGGCGCGATGGCAGTGCGGGTGACGGCCGCCCATACGGCAGAAGCCCGAGCCGAAGCCAGGCGGGAAGCGGGCGAGGGCGGGGTCGCGGCGGCGGTGTCGGCGGCGGCGGCCTTGGCCCCTGCCGGGTTTCTCGGCCTCCCGGCGCCCTTTAGCGAGGAAGGTAACAGAGCCGGATAGGGTGGGGCGCGGCCAGGATGGTGGCTGTTCATCCCGGGGCTGGCGGAGGCTCCGTTGATCAGAGTTGCGGGCGCGACTGACTTTATCAGACCCGGATTCGTTGCAGACCTCCCGGGTCCTTATGGGACCTGTCAGAGCCCTCCATGCCTCGGGTTTGCTCAGATTCTCGGCCCTCGTCTGCGGGGCGCCAATCACCCCCGTGAGCCTCGGTGCTCATTCGTGGATAGTCCTAGTTACCCAAGCCTTCGGGGCTGTTCGTATAGAGACTTCACGAACGCCTACCCTACTCTCTTAGGCCCGGGGCCCGGCCCGTTCTGTCTTGCTGTTTGCGCATGGCTCTGCTTTCCTCTGGGCTCTCTCCTACGGCACCTGGCGGGCAGCTCAGGCCCTGCCTAGAGTGTGACTGGGGGCTCCAGGAGGACAGGGCCTCGGGTTTCTCTAGGATTTGGGTTCTGTTTAGGCTTGCCAGGAAGGAGAGCTGGTGCACTGCAGCCAGCATGCGGGCTATGTCCCAGACCAGCTACTTTCTTGCTATTTGATCCTGGGTAGGTGAGCACACACCTCTCTGAGCCTCCCATTTCCTGTTACAAAAATGGGGATGCTGCTGCTGGTAATAATGTATCAAGCATTTAATCTGCATCAACTTTTTGCACCCTCAAGCCAAACCTGGACACTTACTATTATTGTTATTATTCCCATTTTGTGGGTGAGAAATATTGAGGTTCAAAAATGTGAGTGACCAGGTACCCAGCTAGTAAGTAGCAAGGACTGGATTGGATGCCAGGACTGTGACAGCTCAACACACTCCCTTAACTTCCGTGTTTTGTCATCTCATAGGACAGTGGTGAGAATGAAAATAGAGCGTGTAAATCACTGAGACAGTGCTGGGACACACTGAGAGGGCTCATTCACAGGGACGTAGCTTTTGGAGATAGAACTGTGGTCTCTGCCCTCTGAGCTTGTCCCATGAGGTTGTAGACTGGTCCAGATAGGAGGTGGTTGGCTAGTGATACTGGGTTGGTGGTCTTAGTCCCCACAGCATTCCTGTTCTTGGTACAGTTTTTTCTTACTCCTTATTCCAGCTTGGGGAGGGGAAGTACCACTGGGGATAGGGCCAGTTTAAAGAGGGATCTCTTCGGAGGTTGCTGTGCCCTGCTGGGCTTGCCCATGGCCTTGTCTCAGTGTCACAGCTGGGTGTATTCCCTTCTGTGGCAGGAGTTCCTTCAACAGCAGTGCTCTGTTGCTGAGTCAGACTCACTGAGTGGGCGGGGAGGGTTAAAAGGGTGTCGGTCACCTCAGTGCTTGACTTGTGATTGTGAGCCATCTGGATGGGGACTGCCCTCTATCAGGTGACCTGTAGGTGAGTCATGGCTGTGATTTGGCCCTTTGTTTGCTCATTAATTCAGCAGACATTGATTGCATTCCTTCTGTGAGCCAGGCCTGGGTTTAATCTTAATGTGGGACTGGATATGAGGTGGTGGGAACTGGCAGACTTTTATGGAAGCAGTAGGAGCACCTCCCCATCCCGTGGTATAAAGTGGGGTATTTGGAGTAGACTCTCAGCTTCAGGTTCTGGCCACAACAGTTACCAGCTGGGTGGCCTTGAATCTCAAGTTGTTTTTTTGGAGTGGAAATAGTCATTTCCATTTCTCCAGGGTGCTCTCTGAATTTGGTGACATCCCCAATCAGGTGCCTGGAATGTGGTAGGGACTCAAGCAGAAGGGACAGGCACTGGCTGGTCATCCCAGATGGTGAAGGGCTCAGGTACTGTGGCCCTAAGGCGTGGAGCCCCTCTGAGAAGTTCTACCATGGATGTCTTTACCAGAGCAGGGAAGTGCTGCCTGTTGGAACCAAGGAAGCACCAAGCCAGAGCGAGAAAAGAGTGGCTATGGGTCAGGGTACTCTGTCTTCCATGTTTTCCAAGGGTCTGCCTCTCAGCCAGAGCTCTGTGGGTACCAGCACCCCTTCCCCCTCCATTATACTCTGCATTGGGTTGGCCCATTTTACAGACAAGGAAACAGACCCAGATATGGTTACTTAGGCGCCCATGGGCATATGCAAACCCTATAAACCACTGTTCCCACCCTGGGTTGGGCACATCCCTCTGCCTTCTAACTACTTTCTGGGCCTTCCTCCTTTAATTTCTGAGGTGGGGCCTTTGGGCATGTTAGCCTCAGTGGATCCCTATAGCCTCAGTACAGTCGGGGCTCACCCCTGTTCAGTGCTGCTCTCCTTGGGATAGGTGCTGCTTCTGCAGACCTCCAGAGGATGGGCCCCTGAGAGTGTTCTCAGCCCCTCTAGGAGGGCCAGGGAAGGCTCTTCTGGTTCTGGTGCCACCCTTGGGTGGATTTGGCCTGGGGCTGGAAGTCCTCCCCCCACCCCCTGCCCCACTGACCAAAGGCTTGTTACAGATGAGGATGATGTGCACAGATGTGGCCGCTGCCAGGCAGAGTTCACTGCCCTGGAGGACTTTGTTCAGCACAAGCTCCAGAAGGTCTGCCAGCGGGCTTCCCAGGAGGCCCTGTCTGCCACCCCTGCGGCTGCTGCACTGCTGGGCCAGGAGGTGAGCCCACCACCCATGCACAAGCGTGGGTGTGCTCCCTTCCTCCTTGGGCTCACCAGGCAGCAGCAGGAGGAGGAGGTGGCAGGCTGGGACAGACCTTTGCATCTGGTTCCCTATGACACTGGGGTGGACAGCGGGCAGGTATCCTGGGAGTTTGGCTCAGAGCAGTGGTCCTCTTGTGGGAGATGAGAGCCTCCATCCCAGCCATCCTACATGGACGTAAACCCAAGCCTGCTCTCACCAAACCAAGGAAGCTCTGGAGCCCTGCAGATGAGTCCCCTGTGTCCTCTGTTCCCCATTGGTAGGTGGTCCCGGCGGCTGCAAGCCCAGAGGAGCCCATCACTTTGGCCCACATTGTTGTGGAGGCAGCTGCTCTGACAGCAGACATCAGCCACACGCCTGATATTGTTGGTAAGCTGGCTCCACTGGGCTGTCTACTATTGGCTTTCAGCCCTGAAGTGTGACTGCTTTCCTGCTACTTTCCTAGACTGTTTCGGCCCTGGTCCTTCCAGAATCTTCCCCACTTTTCTGCCACCTCCCTGGTTTCTGTTTCCCCTCCACAGTTGGCTCTGGAGGTTCAGGGTAGGGTGTGTATGGGATGTACCTGCTGCTCCAGCTTGGCCCTGGCCAGCTACCTGACCTTCGCCTTCACCTCCCCAGTGCTCACCCACTTCACCACATGGGGTAGCAATTCCTGCCCTGATTCTCACAAGGCTTTTATGAGCATACAATGCCAAGTCAGCCTCTTTGATGGCTTATTTTAAGTTACACTGCTTCCCAGTATGCAATAGGGGATGGGTTGTTGAGAGATCTGGATTGGATCACACACTTACTCATTGGGGACAGGCCAACATGCACGGGGAATATTCAAAGGGCAGCCCAGGGCTGGGGAAGGTGGAGGGAGGTTGAGTTGGGCCTGATGCCTTGGAAAGTTTGGGAGGAAATGGTGGTTACCTGGAGGGGGCCTACTAGGTAGGGATCTTGACAGGTACATGAGTGGGTGAGCAGCTAGACAGGAAGCAGATTTGGGCAACAGGTAGAACTTGGCCTTGGGAAGCCCTGGGGACTATCTTGGGTAGGAGGAAGGGGTGGTGGAGGAGACCTGAGGGGAGGGGAACCCCAGAGCAGGCTGTTTGGTCAAGACCCCACCTCAGGGAGGTGATGAGACACCTGTTCTTGTCTACGTGCTGTCTTTTCCCTTGACATTTTTGTGGACAAGGATATTCACCTTGTGCCACTCTGGGATAGGAATGTTGTTGTGTGGGAGGCGGGGCCATACTCCTACTTGGTGTGTTTGGTTTGTGGGGTAGGTAGTGTCATATAGAAAAAAACAAGTTACTGGACTGACATTTCAGACGGGAGGGAGAGAGACTGGAAGGGATTATCCAAAGAATATATATGCATGTATGTATAGCCCATGGACACTAGACAACAATGTGGTGGAGGGCAGGAGTGGAGCGGGAGCTGGGTGGAGGGGAGCAGAGTGGGGAAAATGGAGGACAACTGTAATAGTGTCAACAATAAAAAAGAAAGAAAGAAAAACAAGTTACCTGAGTTTGGGCAGCATCTATAGGCTCTAGACACCTGTCCAGTCAGGCCCCTTCCCACCATCCTACTCTCCCACCTTTCCTCTCTTGTACCCACCCTTGGGAATTTATCCCTTTGCAGGCATCTGGGGTGTCCCAAATATCCTCTTGGTATTAGCTGCTCAGTGGTCCAGAGCCCAAGGTTGGCCAGAGTCCTGGACTGCCAGCTAGCTGCTGGCATCCCAGGGCTAGGAGTTCTCTGTCCTTGCTGGGCCAGGGGGCATGGTCATTAGGGGCTGCCTGGGGGTTGGATACCCACTCCTGCCTCTTCCTGGAAAACAGATTTGTATTTTGCTTGTTCCCCCTTCCCTCACCCTTCAGTCTACTGTACCATGTCTGAACTCAAGTCCCTGTCTTTTTGGAAGTTTCTTTCTGGGGTAAAGGAAAAAGTGTCAGGCATGCCAGCCAGAGCACAGGCAAGACATTACCTTATTTGTTTCTGAGTTGGGGGCTTCCATACTGTTTGAAGAGAATGGCTTGTCATAACACAGTGCCAGCATGATTGAGAAGGCTTCAAAGAAGCTATTTCACAACCATTTCCCACTGTCATTTTTATGAAAAGAAATTGTGAAATGTTTACAGCTTAGCTTTACACATAGTCAGATTTCTTCAATACTAGTGAGAGGTGCTAAAACCTCAGGCTGTCCCAGGTGTCTCATGAGCATTCACTCCCAGGCCGGGTCCCTCGCCTGCTTGCTTCAAAACAGATGCCAGTGGCAACTCTGGAGGCATTTTCTTCTTATGTTAATGGGAGCTGTGGCAGCAATCAGTGAGTGAGCTGGGTTGGTCTGTCCACTCTCTGTACCAGGTACTCCATTGCCCGTAGAGGTGGCAAGACCCCTGTGCACGTCTAGTGCTATGCTCCTTTTGGCTTAAGGGAGGGGGCATCTGCTCACTGTGGTCTCCCCACTGGACGTATTCTGGGGGCCTGGAGCTTCTCCAGGCAGCTTCAATGTATCCCAGCTCTGTTCCTGGGCCAACATCACAGGAGGTGGTATGGCCGCCCATGGCATCCTGAGGCTCAGGCCGACCTGCTTTTCTTCAGGCAGTGGACACATCAAAGAGGTCATCGTAGCTGCTGAGGCAGATCCGGGAGACAGCGAGATGGCAGAGGCCTCAGGCAGCCCTGATCATCAAGGGCTCAGGCTGGCTGGGCAGGGTGAGCAGGCCCAGGTCAAGCTGCTGGTGAATGAGGATGGCCGCTATGTGTGCACACTGTGTCACAAGACCTTCAAGACGGTGAGCCCCGGGTCTTGGGCTGTGCCAGCTAGCGGGGGCCAGGCCTCCTACCCAGGGATGTGCCTGAGCCTCGCTGCCCCTTCCCCCCAGGGCAGCATCCTCAAGGCCCACATGGTCACCCACAGCAGCCGTAAGGACCATGAGTGCAAGCTGTGCGGGGCCTCCTTCCGGACCAAGGGCTCGCTCATTCGGCATCACCGGCGGCACACCGGTGAGCTAGCCTGATACATTGGGCACCCCTGCCTCATGGTGAGGGGTGAGGCTATGGCTCCAGGCCTGCTTTCCCCACTCAAAGCTGACTCCATTCAACAGATGAGCGCCCCTATAAATGTGCCAAGTGTGGAAAAAGCTTCCGGGAGTCAGGAGCACTCACCCGGCACCTCAAGTCTCTCACCCCGTGCACGGAAAAAATTCGATTCAGCTTGAGCAAGGATGTGGTTGTTGGCAAAGAGGATGCGCCTACAGGTCAGCGTGGTGAGGGCTCCATGTCCTCGCCCTGGAGCTGCCCTTGTCAAAGGGGTTTCTTCAAGGACTTTTCATGGTTCTGCCTTAAAGGGTCTGGCAATTCCACCGTGGAGACCATTTCGTCATCATCGGTGATAGGCGAAACCATGGAGACGTCGCCCGTGATTCATTTAGTGACAGATGCCAAGGGCACTGTTATCCACGAAGTCCATGTCCAGATGCAGGAGCTTCCTCTGGGCATGAAAGCCCTGGCTCCAGAGGTGGGGGCCTTCTGGGAGGATGGCCTCTGTCTTCTCAGTGCCAGGCTCTGTTCTGAGCACTGGCTCCAGTGGGAATAGGACTGACCTGGGTCTGCCTTCCTGGCTCTGACTGGTTGCAGGGGAGATGGGAGACCACTGGCTGCCAAAGGGCAGGGAGGGGCAGGATGGGGCAGTCAAGTAGATGGAGCAGGCTGTGGAGCTTCCAGGGGCATTCCTGAGTGAATATATTGGTTGTGCACAGTGGTCCTAGGGCCTCTTGGGTCTGCCCTGTGTGTGTGTTTGGGTGGGTGCCATGTGCTGCGCCACCTGGCCAACTTTCCTCCCTCCACCTCCCCTGCAGCCCGTAGCTCCCAAGGAGCTTCCCTGTTCCAGTGACCACAGTCAGGAGAACCTGTTGCACCAGGCCATGCAGAACTCTGGCATCGTCCTTGAGCGGGTCACTGGGGAGGAGGGGGCCGTGGAGCCAGTCCCTCCCACCATATCCGGTCCCCAGCCCCTGGGAGATGGTCCCTCAGAGTTGCCGCTGCTGGAGATGGAGCAGGTGAAGACAGTAGGTACCTGTGCTGCTTTGTGCTTGTTCCTAGGGGCTGCACCTTAGATGAAGCTGTTGATCACACCGGCCTGGCTGCCAGCCTCCCTGCTGCTGTTCTCCCTGCTGTCACTTTCTGATCTGTTCACCCCGGGGCCCATGACGGAGCCTATCTGGGTGGTGGTGCTTTGGGTCTGTCATTGGTACAGCTGGGGCCCAGCCTGCAGTGGATACTGAAGGTGTGCTGTGGTCCCCCAGCAGGTGGCCAACGAGGCCTCAGGTATACCCAGGACCCACCTGTGCCCTCAGTGCAGTGAAACCTTCCCAACAGCGGCCACCCTAGAGGCCCACAAAAGGGACCATGAAGGTGGGTGGCAGGAGGGTGGGGTACTCGTCAGTGGATGGCCTATGGGTGACAAGGATAGTCCTGTGGGTGGTGGGTGGGCAGGCAGCAGACAAGGTGGGGCCCTTGGGGGTTGGACCTGGTCTAACATGGCATGTGGCCCCAGGGCCGAAGCTGTTCACGTGTGTACAGTGTGGCAAGGTCTTCAACAAGGCCTACCTGCTCAAGAAGCACCAGGAGGTGCATGTGCATGAACGCCGTTTCCGCTGTGGAGACTGCGGGAAACTCTACAAGACCATTGCTCATGTTCGGGGCCACCGGCGTGTTCATTCAGATGAGCGGCCCTATCCTTGTCCTGAGTGTGGCAAGCGCTACAAGACCAAGGTTGGCCTTCCAACCCTGACCTTTGATTTCTAGTCCCACTCATGAGCTCCCCACTCTAGGCCAGATCCATCCCTTGTTTCTTCCCCAGCTCCCTTGTTAGCCTTTTGCCCCCAGCCTACTCATTGTTGGCCTGGCCTCATCCCATGGGCCCATGACTTCCACCCCTTCCTTGGCCCTAGAGGTCAGTGGGGAAAGCCTCAGCCTGAGCTGTGGCCAGGGCCAGGTCGATCCTAACAGTGGGTCTCCTCAGAATGCCCAGCAGGTGCACTTTCGGACACACCTGGAGGAGAAGCCGCATGTGTGCCCATTTTGCAGCCGAGGCTTCCGGGAGAAGGGCTCGTTGGTGCGGCATGTTAGGCACCACACAGGCGAGAAGCCTTTCAAGTGCTACAAATGTGGCCGTGGTTTCGCTGAGCATGGCACGCTCAACCGGCACCTGCGCACAAAAGGTTGGGGGCTGATGGGAGGGGGTGAGGGCAATAAGAGGGCAGCTCTGCCCAGTCCTGCCTATCTCTGACTGAGATCCCCATCTCAGGGGGCTGCCTGCTGGAGGTGGAGGAGCTGCTGGTGTCTGAGGAGAGCCCCACATCAGCTGCCACTGTCCTTGACGAGGACCCGCACACTGTGTTGGTTGAGTTCTCATCCGTTGTGGCCGACACCCAGGAGTACATCATTGAGGTTGGTGTAGGGCTGGGCTGGGCTGGGGCCTACGGGTAGGCAAGGTTGACCTCTGACCCTCTGCAGGCCACCGCGGATGATTCGGAGACCAGTGAAGCCACAGAGATCATCGAGGGTGCACAGACAGAGGTGAGGGGCTGGGGGAGGGGTGGTCTGGTGCCTTCACCCAGACTAGTGGGCTGAGCTGTGAGCCATCCACAGGTGGATAGCCACATCATGAAGGTGGTGCAGCAGATTGTACACCAGGCCAGTGCCGGGCACCAAATCATCGTGCAGAATGTGACCATGGACCAGGAGGCAGGGCTGGGCCCAGAAGCAGCTGCTGCTGACACCATTACTATTGCCACCCCTGAGAGCCTGACGGAGCAGGTGGCCATGACACTGGCCTCAGCCATCAGCGAAGGCACTGTGCTCACTGCCCGCGCAGGCACAAATGGTGCTGAGCAGGCTACCGTGACCATGGTTTCATCAGAGGACATTGAGATTCTGGAGCATGCAGGCGAGCTGGTCATTGCCTCACCAGAGGGCCAGCTTGAAGTGCAAACTGTCATCGTTTAACATGGGTGCCCATAGGGTCCTGCGGGGCTGGGTCGGGTCAGGAGCAAGGACCCTGGGTGCCCTATCCACTTATACCTGGCCTAGTTTGGAAAAGGTGGGGCACAGGATTCAGATGTTCAGATATGTGAGAGTGTAAATATAGATTTGTTGTTGCTTTTCAATAAAACATGAAAACCTACTGCTTGTGATGTTGTTGCAGTGGCATCCTTGGGCACTGGTGCCACTGCCCTGGCAGCTTCCCCCATGGCAGCACCTGCCTGCCCAGGCCACTCCATAGATTCCCATGCCTGCCCTGCCCAGTGCTCCTGATGGAGCTGGCGACATCTTGGTGGCGTGTGGGCGTCACTGGCATGTGGACAGGGCAGCCACCTGTGGCTGCCCTGCCCACTTGGATCTGTGCCCCAGATTCCTGAGGCCCAATGTGGTGCCCAGGGCCAGGGGACTGAGGCCTGGAGTCCAGAAACATCTGATGATGTGTACGAGAAGCAGCAGGAGATGGGCTAAGAATGGGGCTGGTCTTTCCTGATTGTGCTGCCTTAGTTTCCCTGAGGGGATGCAGCTCCAGGAGGGAGATTCTGGGTGACCTAGTTTCTGAGGACTGGGGACAAGAACAAGGCCTGGACCACGGGCATGGCTGGCCATCCTCCCATTGCCTCATACAGTTCTTGGGGTGCTGGCAGGGGCTTCTGAGTTCCAATTCTGACAGACTTGGGAGCTGAAGCAGTCTTCAGGGTGGATCACCTGTTGCCTTGCCCTCTGGGGTCTGTGGAAATGGGAGCCAGGAGTTATGGCACCAACTCTGTGGAGGGGGTGGGGCCCAGTACAGTCTGGCCCCTCCCTGAACCAGGACCTTAAATACCTGCCTGTGCCCAGGCACCAGAGCTGTTGTCAGACCAAGTCCTTGAAGTCTGTCTGGTACCACGGACACACTCCTATCCTGGATTTCAGAACCCTACCTGGGCCCAGATCGTGAGCCTCTCACACAATCTCATCCACATCTCAGGTGAGTCTGTGAGCTGGGCTGAGCCTGGGGCTGGATTAATGGGGTCTCTCTATTTGGACTTTGGTTTCCCCACGGAGTAGGAGAATGGCCGAGAGCCCAGCACACCACCCGGAGGAAACCTGGAGAACTCAGGGGGAGGTTGAGCCTTGGCACCAGCCAGAATTGGGCGGCATACCCTGCCAGGCCCCCGCACCAGGGAAAGAGAGGTGGCTGAGTGTGTGTGACTACAGGTCCACGCTCATTCGGGCTGTGTCGTGTCTGTCCCTTCCAGTCCACTCGCTCCGCTCAATGGGCAGGCCCCGGGCCCTACAAGCTGTGCTCTGGGCTCTGGGGGCGACTGCGGCAGTGGCGCTGCGCATTGGAGCCTTTAACATCCAGAGTTTTGGTGACAGCAAAGTGTCAGACTCCGACTGCTGCGACATCATCGCGCAAGTGAGGCCATGGATGTGGGTCAGGGCTGTCACTGGGCTCCGCCGGAGAAACTGCCGTGCATGACCCCACCTCTTTGGTCCCCTTCCCAGATCCTGGCTGGCTATGACGTCATGCTTGTACAAGAGGTGCGAGACCCGGACCTGAGCGCAGTCTCTGTGCTCATGGAGCAGATTAACAGGTGTGGTGGGCAGGGCCCAGAGTCGGGAGCTCTGGCTTGCATCCCAGGCCTCGGCGCGGTGTCTTGACCCAGGACTTGGCTTGTATCTCCGCAGCGTGTCCAGGCATGAGTACAGCTTCGTGAGCAGTGAGCCCCTGGGGCGGGACCAGTACAAGGAAATGTACCTGTTCATTTATAGGTGAGGGGCGGGGACGCGGCATGCTGGGTAGGAGGTGGCCGGCCCAGCGCACCCACCAGCCCTCTGCCTCCAGAAAGGATGCGGTGTCGATAGTAGACACGTACCAGTACCCGGACCCGGAAGACACCTTCAGTCGTGAACCTTTCGTGGTCAAATTCTCAGCCCCCAGCTCCGGTGAGGCCCCGCCCCACACAGACCCCGCCCCTCCTACAGGCCCTACCCTGCCTCTGACACCCAACCCTTCCAGCAGCTGCCAAGGAGTTTGTGCTAGTTCCACTGCACGCTTCGCCACACCACGCAGCAGCAGAGATCGACGCTCTCTACGACGTGTACCTGGACGTGTTCGACAAATGGGGCACCGACGTAAGCCCTGCGCCCACACAGTCTTGGGTTCCCGCAGCGCGCCCTGGGGTTGGCCATAGAGGGGTGGGCTTGGCTGGGCTGGCTCAAACTCCGATATTGCACAGGACATAATGTTCCTGGGAGACTTCAACGCAGACTGCAGCTATGTGCGGGAACAGGACTGGGCGGCCATTCGTCTGCGCAGCAGTGAGATCTTCAAGTGGCTCATCCCAGACAGTGCTGACACCACGGTGGGCAACTCAGACTGTGCCTACGATCGCATTGTTGTCTGCGGCGCCCGCCTGCGCAGGAGCCTGAAGGCCCAGTCAGCAGCTGTGCACAACTTCCAGGAGGTATTTGGCCTGGACCAAACTCAGGTGAGTGGTGAGCCCCATAAGGGAGGGGGTCCCCAGACTGCTGTGCACTGGACTGGCAAATGGGAGGAGACAGCTCCCTTCTGCCCAGGGCCAGGCTCAGCCTCAGTGCACATGGTGCTCCCTTCCCTAGTTTCTAGAAAAGGCCCCTAGAATCTGCTTTAGTTGAATGGAACAAGTCTGGGATGGCAGGTTAGGATGTTCTTTGTCTCTTCTGAGTGCCCCTACCCCACCTGCAGGCAGCAGCAGAGGTGGACAGCTCAGGCCTCACTGGCCTGCTTCTCTGATGCAGTGGTTTGTAGAATCTCAGTGGCCTCCATCCCAGGTGGGGGCAGTTCCCTAAGGTGAAGCCTTAGGGAGGACAGGCTGCCTAGCAGGGCCTCTGAGACTTGGCCCCCTTCCCTTTCAGGCCCTTGCCATCAGTGACCATTTTCCTGTGGAGGTGACTCTCAAATCCCACTGACAGCTCTGAGGACTGACCAGGGTATGCTGCCTGCAGAATGGCCACAAGAACAGCCCCACAAAGCTCCTTCAGGGTGGCTGGCCTACCCTCAGCAAGGCTGCAGGGCAGGGTCAACTGGGCCTGGACAGGGGGCTGTTGACATGTTAATGGGGCCACTCAGAGCTTGTTTCCCCACCTGTAAAATGGCCCACCACCACATACCTCACAGGGGTGTGAGGAACACCCGAGCACTGGGCATGGCTCTGCTCAATAAATGGGAGTGAGTTCTTGGCTAGGACAACAGGTTGGCTTGGAGGCCTCCGTGTCCTTTCTTACAACTGTCTTTCTGTGGCACAAACCTTGCTCTTACAGCTTAGTGAGTCCTTTATGGGTCAGGCACAATCTATCCTGTCCATTTCATGTCCTGCTGGGAACTACCATCTCCAGACCATTGTAAATGCTTTCAAGAACTTGTACTGAATGCAGTGGGGATCAGCACTCACACAGGAGTAGTGTTATCTTGTAAGGCCAACATCCCTCCTGTAGTCAGAATCCCTGGTCCTACAGAAATCCTCAGGCACTGGTCTGTGTCAGGGGTCCTGTCCATCCCTGCAGGGTGTCAGGTGTTAAGTCCTGCCCGTGGAACCTGCACACCTCCTGGTGGTACAGCCCTTCAGTGGTGTATCCTGGATAGGTTCCTTCTCAGGAGTCCTGGGCTGAGCAAGGACTCGTCTAGGGGGACAGTGGCCTGTGTCCCCGGTAAGCCCATCACCTGAGGATCAGGAACAAGCAGAACTGGGGTACACAGCATAACTGACAGGAGCCTGATGAGGTTTCTGGTTTTTGAAACATCTCCTTTGGCAGAATTTGGTAACTGTCCTGAATTGTATGGGAGAAAAAACCTGTGTCAAAGGTTTGAACAAGTTTTTCTTGACAAATCTTTCTAAGATAAGATCTAGGATCCTCACAACATAGAATTCCTCTCAAGTAATAATGCCTCCCTTGTCTCTCAAGTTCCTCCGATTTCTCTGAATTTTCCTAACTCCCTCCATCTAAATGAACAAATGTGGTGGCCAAAGGGTTTTTCTCTAACAGGTGTGTGTGGAGGGGTCTTGTGTGGATCAGCAGGGCCCCTGACTGCCAGCAATCAGGCAGCCCAGTAGCCAGGGAAGGGACAACCTGAGGACTATTCACAATTCTTTGGGAAAGAGACACTCAGTGGTAACCCTGCCAAGGTTGAGAATGGGTTCACTTGCCAGTTCATAATTCCCAAATCCAGACACTACCTGCCAACCCACCCTGCCCACCTGCCAGGCAGTAAAGGCACTCATGTGTGGTGGTGGTCCTTGGGATCCTGGCTACAAGAAACAGGGCCTTCTGGGAAGATCAGCAAAACAAAGAACTGAAAGGACTTTTAAATTAGAAAACACCTTGTTTGAATTTAAGCACCTTGGGACCAGAGGGCCCACCACCCACCCCAGAAGGGTGCATGTGCCTAAACCCTGTGTGGGCAGCCTAGCTATTAGCCTTTCTTTTTTCTTTCTTTTTTTTAATGTTATTTATTTTTTGAGAGGGGAAAGGAAGAAGAGAGGGAGAAAAACATCCATGTGTGAGAGACACATCTATTGGTTGCCTCTCGCATATCCCCAACTGGGGATCTGGCCTGCAACCCAGCCATGTTCCCTGACTGGGAATCAAACAGGCAGCCTTTTGGTTTGCAGGCTGGTGCTCAATCCACTGAGCCACACCAACCAGGGCTGTTAGCCTTTCTTTTGTCTGAGCTTTCCTAAGTACACTTGCAGGGACTTCTGGATGGAGTCCCTGGAGACAAAGCTGACAAAGTTCTGGATGTCTGAGTCACGCTGTTTCACCAAGTGGTCTGCTGTGGGCTTTCGCATCATGTTCTTGGTCAGCTGTCGAGCATGGTCTAAAGAAAAAGGGGTCCACATGTGAAAACTCACACTCTTGAGAAAGTGGCATCATTTCCAACCTTCCCAAGATAGAAATGGTGGTAGAAAACTTAGAAGATACAAGTAAGCAAAGAGAAGAAAATGAAAATCACCTATTTCTCACTGCCCACTGATTTCTTTTACAATAATACTGTAAAAATTCTTTTTAGGGAAGTGGGGAGGGGGAAAAGGTGAGAAAGAAGGGAAAGGGTCTAGTCAAGGAACATGTATAAATGACCCATGGACATGAACAACAGGGTGAGGATTGACTGGCGGTGGGAAGTGGAGAGCAACGGGGGGAAAATTGGGACAACTGTAATAGAACAAAAAGAAATAAATTATTTAAAAATTGCCCTTTTAACCTGTTATTTTCACTCAGCTATATTATCAAGAATATTTTCCAAGTTACTCAATATCCTCTTATAATTAATGGCTGCGTGGTATTTGGCCACTCATGGCCCATGAGCTAAAAACAATTTTTACATTTTTATATAGTATAGTTGAACAAAAAATTGAAGAAAGGATAACATATTGTGATATGTGAAAGTTTTATCAGAACACCAGCATGCTCATTAGTTCACGTATTCTCTGGCTGCCTTCGTGCCATGGTTGTGGCAGAGACTATGTAACCTACAAAGCCAGAACTACCTGGTTCTTTATAGATAGTCTGCCAATCCATATTCCTATATAACCACCCCTATTTCTGTAAATAGATATGTAGGCTGTTTCCAATTTCCAATTGTGTAGTGGGTTGAATAGTGGACCCCAAAAAGATATGTCAAAGTTCTAACCACCCCTCTAAAACCAGTGTGTGTGGCCTTATTTGGAAAAGGGTCTTGGCAGATGCAATTAAGATGAGGCCATCTTGGATTTAGGGTGGGCCCTAAATCTAATGGCAAGTGTCCTTCTAAGAGAAAGGAGGAGATCTGAGATAAGGGAGACCATTTTAAGATGGAATCAATGATTGGAGTGATGAGACCACAAGCCAAAGAATGCCTGGAGCCATTGGAAAGTGGGAGAGGAAAAAGGAGTCTCCCGAGTCTCTGGAGTGAACTTGGCTTTACCCACAACTTGATTTTGGACTCCTGGTCTCCACCCTGTGAGAGGATGCACCTCTGTTGTTTCATGCAGCCCCCATGCCACTTATGGTACTTTGTTGTAGTAGCCTCAGGACACTCCGTGTACATGTTCTCGACTTGCATAGGTGCATTTTTACATGAGAGCTTTCTGGTTTCAGCAGAGGAAAGGGAAAGGGAGGGAAGAAGGCTGTGCTTGCCCATCAGTACCCACAGCAGCTGTCCCTCCCTTTGCTCCTCACCTGGAATGGACATCCACTGGGCCATCACTGAGAGTGCTGTGCTCTGCACCTGGTCCTCAGGTACCACCTTGTCCACCATGCCCACCTGAAGGGCCTCTGCCGGCGGGAAGAGGGTCCCCAGCTGCAGGGCGCGCTCTGAGGCACGGTGCCCAATGGTGTTCACAAGGGTATCTTTGAACCTGGAACGAAGAAATCCACTTACCTGGGGCTGGGGGCTCCCAGGTAGGTTAGTTCATCCCTCAGCCAAGTGAAATATGGGTGCAGTCCCTGGCCTTACCAGAAGGGGGCAACAAGGCCCAGCAGGGTCTCATTCAGCCCAATGACGTATTTGGGGTTGTCAGCCAGGACCCGGTAGTCGCAGGTGAGGGAGATCATGCAGCCTCCAGCAGGGCAAGCTCCCTGCAGGGAAATAAGACCACTGGCCTCCGGGTGCTGCTATTGATGGTCCCAGTAGTATTCCAGAGAGCTAGGATTCTGAGGAACAGCCTGACAGTGGGTGAGCTCTCAAGAATGACAGAGCCCCGTCGCCCCTCCCTTCCATCAGGCTCAGGCCCTCCTTGCACCTTACTTGGGTTGTCACTGCACCTCTTCAGGGCACACCAGTTCTGGAACCTTAGCTCCAGCACCCTGCCTCAGCGACCTGTCCCTGCCTTCCCCAGGTCAGGCCAAAGTGATGTTTTTAAAATGGATCCAGTTCTCCACTCTTGCTCCCTGTACAGCTCTCTCACTGGGCCATGTCAACCACAGGCCCTTAGATCCTGGGCCCTGCCCCCATCCATGAGCAAGTTGACCCCTGTGGCCCCCACCTATTTGTAACCGTGTCATAGTGATCTGTAATGGCATGCTTACCTGTGCATGTCTAAGGGTCTCCTCAAGGCACCCTTCCCCTCTGAGGGCTTCCCAAGTGTAGGACCATGTCTGTACTCCCCTTTCCCCCCAACACCTTCCAAATAGTCAACAAGGCCCCTCGGGAGTGAAGACACTCACATTGATGGCAGCAATCAGCACCAGGTTGGACAGGTAGAGCCGCAGCCACAGCTCCTGTACGGCCTTCCAATATTCAGCATAGTGTGCTGGGTTCTTCCCGCACATTTCCATCAGGTCCAGGCCGGCTGAGAAGACCCCGGGGGAGTCCTGGGTGAGCGAGGGAGTCAGGGCCCCATCAGAGTCCACCTTCCAGGATGTGCCCCTAGGGCAGGGAGAACTCACAGATGCTCAAGGGGCAGCAAGGCTGAGGTAATGCTCAGACAGCAGGATGTGGCCCCCAGGAGCACAGAGCTGGGGCTCCAGGACTCAGCATCAACATCCCTCAGACTCAGTTCCTTCTATGTCCTGGGATGCTCTTCCCTTTCCAAGTTCAAACTGGAAGAGGCAGAACAGTCAGGGAGGATCAAGCGCTCCTTCGGGCTCTGTGCCCACCTATGTGGTATCCCAGGCAAAAAAACTCAAGAGGTATGGGAAAGACTTCTGACAGTCTGTTGGATCACATGTTGATTTACCTCCAAAGGTCAAGCAAACTGCGCACTGGTGCAGACAGGGAGGTGTGCCTGTCGGATTGGGAAAGGGGCAGTGACCAGTCAAGAAGACAGACCTCGCCATGACCAGTGTGGCTCGGTTGGGCATTGTGCCACAAAGCGAAAGGTCACTGATTCAATCCCCAGGGCACATGCCTGGGTTGCGGGTTCGGTTCCCAGTCAAAGTTTATAAGAGAAGCAACTGATCAATGTTTCTCTCCCTTTCTCCCTTCCACTCTCTCTCAAAATAAATAAAATCTTAAAAAACAACAAAAAAGAGAAGCCAGACCTCTGCCCTGGACTGTCAAGTGTGAGACAGAAGCCTGAGGAATGATCTTGAAGGCATGTGTGTTCTGTGCAGATGCCCCACGTCCTGAGACAGCTGCCAAGGTTGGGACGGGGGAGCAAACACAGAAGAGGAGCAACAGGCTGGAATAAAGGGCTGCGGGCACGGTGGTGCTTTCCAGCAGTAGGACCGAGTTCTGCGTGTTCAAAGGACTGTTGGCCAAGAACACAGACAGGGAAGGATGGCCCAGCAGCTGTCACTTGAAAACACCCACCCCTAGAGTTCCCATTTGGTTACAGCACCTCTGAGCAAAGGAAACCCTCCCATGGCTGGTGCCTGGGGCACCTGAGGCTGGCGTGACCACTCATTCGCTAACCAGAGCTGACAACGGCTACCATACTGCTTGCGAGAATGACAACCAGCCACTATCTGTGAGGAGCAGGCAGATAAAGTCACGCTCCATCTTCTCTACATCTGTATATTAAGCTATGAAGGCAAGTTGCAGTGCAAGGTGTCGTACACACATGCTGTGTGTGTGCAATACTTGGAGGCTGACCTTGTTTCCATGGAATGTGTTCTACTCATATAACTTAAAATGACCCAACAGAAAGATTTGTAATTGTTACAATAAGTCCACTGTTCCTCATGGGCCAGATACAGGGACCTGGAAACCAGTCGCTGGTTGTGGGGGAAGAGATGACAGCAGGGACAGAGTTGCTCTTGCTTTAGGGACATGGCAGGACTTGACATTTAGCTTTTCTGCCTTTTCCCTCATTCTTTTCCTACCATAATTCCCTGGCTCCCTCCCCCGACAAAATCCAATACATTTTATGAGCACAGATGTTGGGCAGTATAATAGCACTTGCCCACAGTCCTGCTTCAGGAAATCAAAGGCAAAGCACTATATTCTGGATGTGAGAGAATAAACCACAAGATTCTAACTGGGATGATCTCTGTGAGACAAACTAGAAGAGGTGTGGGGTAGCCTGTTTCTGTGATTTAGCAACACGTCCGTAGTGGGCCAAATTATGTCCCTGAAAAAGACAAGGTCAGATCCTCACCCCAGGATCTGTGAATGTGACCTTATTCAGAATACGGTACTTGCAGATGTGATCAAGATGAGATTATACTGGAGTACGGAGGCCCTATATCCTGTGACTGGTGTCATTCTAAGGAGAAGGAAAGGTATTTGGACACAGAGACACAGGGCAGATGTTTGTGAAAACGGAGTCTGGAGTGGTGGAGACAAGTATGGAACACCAGGAGCCCCAGAGCTGGAGGAGGACACACACGGTGGGTTCTCCCCTCTGGCCGGCAGAGGAGCCAGCCCTGACGACACCTTGTGGCCTCCAGAACTATGAGTATGCTTATTGTTTCACACCACCCTACTTGTGTGTTTTGTGATGGTGGTCACATGACACTGATGGCATCATTCCACACTCATCCGCTGAGGACCCACTGGGCAGGACTCATGCTACACACACAGCAGGCACTCAACACAGAACACAACACGAATACATTGGGGGGGGAGATTACACTGCAGTGGTGAGGATATGGGCTTTGGAGGGACAAATGCAAGTACCCAGGCGAGTGGCCTCGGTAAAATGATGTTTTTTCCTCCTCTTTCATTTTGATGATCGTATGTTTGGTGACACACAGTTCTCTCATTTTAAAGCACAGTAAAGAAAATGTTGCCCTGACCGGTGTGGTTCAGTTGGTTGGGTGTAAAGCAGGTCGCTGGTTTGATTCCCAGTTGGGGCACATGCCTTGGTTGTGGGTTCAGTGTCCAGTTGGGGCATGTAGGAGAGGCAACTGATTGATGTTTCTCTCACACATCAATGTTTCTCTCCCTCTCTCTAAAAATAAATAAATGAGTCCTGACTGGTTTGGCTCAGTGGGTTGGGCATCATCCCACAAACCAAAAGGTCGCAGGTTTGAGTTCCAGTCAGGGCACATGCCCAGGTTGCTGGCCAGGTCCTCATCTGGGGGCATGTACCAGAAATGATGTTTCTCAGTCACGCACATCCATGTTTCTCTTCCTCTCCCCTCTCTCTAAAAATAATTAAATAAAATCTTTTTAAAAAGAAATTAAAAAATAAGTAAATGCAATCTTAACAAAAGTGCCATGCTATGAAATGACATCTTTTAAAAAAACTTTTATTTTTATTTATTTTTAGAGAGAGGGGAAGGGAGGGAGAAAGAGAGGGAGAAAAACATTGATCATCTGCCTCTCGCATGACCTGAACTGGGGACCCAGCCCGCAACCCAGGCACGTGCCTTGACCGGGAACTGAACCGGTAACCCTTCGATTTGTAGGCTGGTACTCAATCCACTGAGTCACACCAGCCAGGGCTGAAATGACATCTTAAATGAAGTATTTTCAGAAATTATTCAGATTGAAAAGTTACCAGGCAGTTTTAGCATCTCCAGGAAGTTTTGCTACAATTGTCAAAAAGTTCCCTGGGATTCTGTCACCAGACCCTCAACAATCTACACCCATGAGTTTCAGTCCCTCCCTTGGAGAAACATAGCATAATCTCTCTTTCACAGGGTGGGGCCAGGCTTTGCTCTGCCAACCCTAGCTTCAAAGGACCCTCCAGGTATAGGCATCACACCCAGTCCCTGGGAGTTCCCTGCTGATCTCTGTCTCACACAGTGCTGCATTGCCCTGGGTCAGAGACAACCAGGCTACTCAGAGCTCTGACAACACCAGACCACCCCTGAGACAACCTGAGGAATAAGAAAGCAGATGCATGCCCACAGTGGATGCTCCAAACCTTGGCTGAAAGAGGCTGGTGGTCTGCTTCCTGCACCTTTACTGATGACAGGGTAAGACATCCCCATTGGTCTCTGTAATGTGGTGGGACATAACTTTGGGGGAAACTCATGATGTCTGTAGCTCCTAACTTGAAAGGTGACCCTAGTTCTCTTCCTAACACAACAAATGACTTGTTATGTTGGGTCCACACTTCACCTCCCCAGCCTGGTCTTATCCGTGTCCTCTCTTGTCACCTGTGGTGCCTGGCAGAGCAGGTGGGCCTGATATCTACTAGAGAGGGGCACCCAGTCCTGAGGGTTTGGGTGTTAAAACCAGCCCAGGCTCTGAGGACCACCCAAGGAAGGCACCTCAGGAATCCACTGCCCAGTTTGTACCGAGTCTTTCCTTCATGAATCAAGGCTTTCCCTGCAAAAATGTCACTGGCCCAGGACCACAAACCCTGAGTCTCTCACAGGCACCTGCATCCAGGGTTACCTAGTTATTCCACACCATGTGATGTGCAGGTCTCCGAGTTTGGACTTTGATCTGGTAACAGGTTCATACTTTGATCAGCGAACTCAGGGCCTTGGGGAGCTAACGGACACCCACCGAAGTTAAGATGATGCCTCGGAAGGTCTTGTCATTCTCCAGTTTCTCCAGGCTGATGACAAACTCTGTCAGCAACTCTAGGCTGAGGCTGTTCACTGGGGGGTTCTTCAACTTCATCACTGCGATCCCTAGTGTGAAAACGAAGAAAAAGCTCATACCCAGCTTTGGAAAAGTGCCTCCAGGCACTCTGTATCCTCAAATTGAGAAGTTACATGGTTTTTTTCAATTGAGGTGAGACTTGCATAACAAATTAACCATTTAAAGTGAACAACTCAGGCCCTGGCCGGGTGGCTCAGTTGGTTGAAGTGTTGGTCCCCACCCCCCACCTTCCCCCACCCCAAATGTTGCAGTTGGATCCCCAGTCAAAGCACATACCTAGGTTTCAAGTTTGATGTCTGGTCGGGGCGTGTATAGGAAGGCAAGCAATTGATGTTTCTCTCACATCAATGTTTCTCTTTCTCTTTCCCTTCCTCTTTCTCTGGAATCAATGACTATATCCTCAGGTGGTAATTAAAAAAGAAGTTCATCCTTGTTGTAACATGCATCAATGCCTCATTATTTAAAAAAAAAAATTTAATTTTAGAGGGAGAGGAAGGGAGAGAGAGGGAGCGTACTGCTGAGGCCTAAAAGGTCAACTGGGGGCATGGTCCCAGACATGATTCGAGAAGGGAAAAGCGCCAAAAGCTATTTATAAGCATCACCAAACAAGACTATACTGACCTTGAAAACCAGAATGGGGATGGGGGGTGGTTCTGTGTACTCTGGGAATCTGGCCAATTCCCAGGGGCCAAGGACCCACCAGGTGCTCCTTGTCACACAGAGAGCAGTTAAATTAGAATTCATATAATTATTTTTAGAAAATCTATATAAGCTGGGGGACGGGGCTCGGACCTCTGAAGCCTCACCCATGAAGTGGACACATGTCTGGGACCTGTGGTGTTTCCACCGAGGCTCTGAGACTCTGAAGAACTGCCACCCGCTTCCTGGAGTAGAGCTCTGTGACTTCGAATGCTCTGCTGGTAACGAATTCCCCCTGGCCTTTCCCTGCATCTTACTATTAATTTATACTCTTCTCCTAATAAAGCATTTTGTCCCCCTCTTTATCACTATCTAGAGTGTCTCTGCTTTCGTTTCGAATCCCTTTCAGCAGTGCTGCGCACTACAGGGAAACATTGTTGTGTGAGAGAAACACCAATTGGTTGCCTATCGTACATGCCCCAACCAGGGACTGAATTTACAACCTAGGTATGTGCCCTGACTGGGGAATGAACCAGCGACCTTTGCTTTGCAGGGATGACACCCAACTGTGCCACATTGGTCAGGGCTGCCTCATTCCTTTTTAAGGTCGAATAATGTCCAGTTGTACACTACATTTAGTTTATCCATTCATGTGCTGATGAACATGAGTTGGTTCCACCTCTTGGCTATTGTGAATAATGCTGTGAACGTTCATGTACAAATTTTTGTTGCTCTTTTTCTCCCAGACACAAGCCCACCATCTGCATGGGAATAGGAAATGGTCTTAGTTTCTTTAAAAATTTTTTTCTTAAATTTATTTATTTTTAGAGAGAGGGGAAGGGAGAAAGAGAGGAAGAGAAACATCAATGTGTGGCTGCCTCTTCCGCACCCCCAACTGGGGACCTGGCCCACAACCCAGGCATGTGCCCTGACTGGGAATCAAACCGGTGACGCTTTGGTTCACAGGCTGGCGCTCAATCCACTGAGCCACACCAGCCAGGGCTGAGCCCTTTTAAAATAATGTGTAAGAGATTCTTCCAAATCTGTTTTAGGAATTCGCCCTTTAAATTTGGAACATGAGTCTAAAATTAAACAATATATACAATACTCAGGACAAATATTAACCATTTTTCACAAGTTTGCTCATTATAGGTCTGTCTATTCTTCTGCTAAGTCCTTACACCCATTCTGACCAGGAGACCAAGTCTTCCTAAGTACCTGGGAGACACAAATAAAATAGGCACTGCTTAAAGAGGACTTGGGCCTTGTTGCTGTGGTTGATGCTGGAAGGGAAAGCTGGACCTGCACACTCCTTAAAATTCCTCTTTTGGGAAGGAACAGCAGCTCTCAAAGCCAAGTCCTTTCCTTTCTCTTTGCATTTCCCAGCTGGTGACTTTCTCAGCTAATTTATTCTGTTGGGGTGAAGGGGAGGTGCCACCCAAAGCCCTATTCCACAAAAAGGATTTAACAAAAAATAGGACTAAAGGGCCTGTGTTTCAAAAAATTATAAAATGTGGGAGATTTCCAGCCAAGAAAGAGGCATAGGTAGACATGCTGTGTCTCCCTCCACAACTAAGAAGGAATACAACTACCGCAAAACGAGAGACAACTGGAAGTACCAGAAAATCGAGCTGCATGGAAGTCCAGCAAACAAAGATATAAAGAAGAAATACTCATCCAGACAGGTAGGAGGGGCAGAGCCAGGGTGGAGAGGACACAGCGTGGTGGCAGCGGCAGCAAAACAGCAGCTGTGGCTGGCTGGCAGAAAGTGCTGTCACACATTTAAAAAAGTAGAGGTCAAGGAACTAGTATAAATGACCCATGGACATGGACAACAGGGTGGGGATTGACTGTGGGAGAGGGGAGAGGTGGGCGGGGCAGGGGAGAGCAATAGGGTAAAAATGGGACAACTGTAATAGAAAAACAATTTTTTAAAAATGGGGAAAAAAAAAGTAGGGAGGGACATCTGGGGAGCGCTCCCAGCACCAGACCAGACCACACAGCTCACGGTGGCAGGGCCAGGGAAAATAAAGCCTCATTGTTTCTGACTGTGAAAACCAGTGGAGGTTGGGGTGGAGGAAGAAACTTCCAGTCTCTCAGCAGTCTGTTTATGAGGCCTCCATGGTCCTAGAACACCCACAAACCCACTCACTCTGGAAATCACAGCCAGGGCAACAGCGAGAGAGATGCCAGTCCCATTCAGAAGTGGGAGAAGTGCCTTGAAAAGGGGTGAGTGCTAAGCAAGTGGCATTGTTCCCTCTCAGACCCCTCCCCCACATAAAGTGCTACAACTGCGGTGAAACTGGTCGCCTTGTTCTGAGGAATACCTAAGGCTCCGCCCCTTACAATTTAACAGGTGTGACAGCTCTACCTAAGACACAGGCAAAGACAGGAGGCAGTCAAGTTGAGGAGACAGAGAGGTATGGCCTCCCAAAAGGGAACAGCTCAAAGTTCCAGTAGGAGAACTAAGCAATGAGGAGACAGCCAACCTAACAGAGGCAGAGTTCAAAACAGTGGTGACAACGATGCTCAGAGACTTGACAGATATACTTGAGTATGGCAAACGCAAAAGGGAAGAAGTGAAGGCTATGTGAAGCAAAACGAAGAAAAATCCACATGAAATCAATGGTGAAGGGAAGGAAACTGGAGTTCAAACCAATGATTTGGAACATAGGAAGAAATAAATAGTCAACCAGTACAGAATGTAGAAACAAGAATTGAAAAAAAATGAGGAGAGGCTTAGGAACCTCTGGGACAACTTTAAATGTGCCAACATCTGAACCATAGGGATGCCAGAAGGAGAAGAGGAAGAGCAAGAAATTGAAAACTTAGGTGAAAAAATAACGAAGGAAAACTTTTCTAATTTGGTGAAGGAAACAGACATACAAGTCTAGGAAGCAAAGAAAGTCCCAAACAAGCTAGACCCAAAGAGGGCCACTCCAAGACACAGCACAATGAAAATGCCAACGGTTAAAGATAAAGAGAGAATCTTAAAAGCAGCAAGAGAGAAGAGAGTTACCTACAAAGGGGTAAGACTATAAGATTATCAGCTGATTTCTCAAAAGAAACTTAGCAGGCAAGAAGGGACTGGAAAGAAGTTTCAAAGTGATGAGAAGCAAGGCCCTACAACCAAGATTACTCTATCCAGCAAAGCTATCATTTAGAATGGAAGGGCAGATAAAGTGCTTCCCAGACAAGGTAAAGCTAAAGGAGTTCATCATCACCAACCCCTTATTATATGAAATGTTAAAGGGACTTACTTAAGAAAAAAAGGATCAAAATTATGAACATTAAAATAACAAACTCACAACTATCAACAATAGAACGTAAGAAAATAAAAACAAAAACAAACTAAGCAAACAACCAGAATAGGAACAGAATCACAGGTATGGGGATCACTTGGAGGGTTATCAGCTGGGAGGGGGTGGGGTTGCTGGAGGGAAGGCAGGTACTGGGTAGAGGGGAGCAAAGGGAAAAGAAATGGGACAACTATAACAGCATAATCAATAAAATATACTTAAAAAATTATAAAATGTGTTTGCAAGTTTAAGAATTTTTAGCTGCCTAATACAGAGTTAGGATATGGTCTTTTCAATTGTTAAAAAGGTCAAGGATTAAAAATAAGTTAGGCTAAAATGGTTATTTCTAAATAAGTATAAAAGGTGTATAAAAATTATAAAAATACAGAAGGCCAGTTTTAAACCTAAAAAAAAACCCCTCAATTCTTGGATACAGTTATTCTTTACTTACTTTTTTATCTTGTGGGGACTTAGTTTGATCTTTGACATTTTGTGTACACTGAAATCCTGTCTCTGCAGACTGGGGCTTCATGCCATGGTGCCAGTTGGCATACTGGTTGGGGTGAAAAACTGTCTCTGCTGTTTGGGCTTTTGTAGCCCAGAGGTCATCTGTGGGACCAGCTGGTGTTTTATTTGGTGTAAGACTAAATTCTCATGCTAGTCTTAATCTTCCTGCCTTTTTTTAAGAAACTCTGTTTTTGCTTTAGATTTTATTTCTTTTTAAAAGAAAAGGTTTGTAAGAATTAAAACGTCAAAGAAGATGAAAAAATTGTATAATTTTAGTAGTAAGAGGAATAAGGCACAGAAACGCAATTTTGGTAAATATCGGAAGAATAAAGATTTTCCTTTTTACTTTACGTTTTCCTCCCTACCTAATCCCTTCAAAATTTGGCATTTTTAATAAGTAATGACATACAGTTTCTTTGCATAAAACCAGTAATACCAGTTTCAAATTATGGTTTTAATAACCAAGACTTTGACTAAAATGTCATGCCGAAAGGAGCACGCCTAGACTCTGGCTGTCAACAGAAAGCCTTGAGAAATCAAGATTGAGTTTCAAAACTAACAAAAGCCCACTGGAGAAATGGCCTAGCACCTCATTTGGTCTTGTGGTTCATGCCAGTCTTTCCAGATAAGAAACGAAGGTTGCTCTCCTAAAAGATGGCAAAAAGGAACCTTAAGACACTTTGAAAACCTCAAGGACTTGAGAGAAACAAATACTGCAGACAAAGTCGGATGGCAGGTATGTGGCTTGGCTTCTATGCTCTAAAGGGCTGACTGAAGCTCAGTCTAAAAATTCCTTATATAAGTACCAACAAAACAGATTTAAAAAGCTTATGTGATTAATTGCTATTCTTGTTACATTTATACGAATAATAAAACAAATAAAAAACTGACAATCCTTTTAATGACAATAAGGATAATCTTTAAAAAAAAATCAAGTTTTGAAAAAAGATCACAATACTATATTGTGAATATTGGACTCGTAATACAACTGTCTTCAAAATTTTGTTTTCACGTGAAAGCTAAATTGCTTTCTGAATACAAATGTTACCTCAGCACCTGATCACATGACCAGAAATGTTCAATTTACAGGGTGTGTGCCTATGACCTAATTACCTGGCTGCTTTTTTACACAATATAGACCTCACTTAAAAAGACCATCTGAGCACTGCAAGAATGCTGGATAAATGCCTTGAAGTTTACAGGGATGTATTTTTTTTTTTTTAGCAAATATGATTTGTATGTCTGGCCAGTAGTTAAGCAAACTCTGTGGGATGTTGGGGAAATATTTTCTTTCTTTCCTTTTATTTTTTGTGGGGTGGGGATAGGGGAGGGCATTGAAGTTCTACAGTTCTGGAATAGTTGGTGATACATAGTTCACTTGGCTTCGGTTACATATTGTACTTGAACAAGTGGAGAATCCACGAGTGTCATTCAAAGAAAAGTTACAGAATTGTGAGAAACACTGGGACACAGGACTTAAGCAGTAGATGAGGCATTGTTTCTTCACAGGTCCGCAGAGCTGGACACACAGCCATATCAGGGACGTGCGCAGGCGGAAGCAGACAAGTAAACTGGTTTTATACTAAAGTGAGTAGCTCCTCCCCCCTCTTCTCCCTTCTATCCTCGTTTCTCCATTTGCTGAATACTCTGGAGTTACAATCTAACCCGATTAGCTAAATTAACTGAGGGTGATAATTAACTCAGGGTAATCTGGTTATAGGTCTCTCTCCAACTCTCCCTTTAAGTTTCCCTAACTTGTCTGCTGGGCTGTCTAGCTACATTTTCCCATTTCCCTGTGTTTGGTGATGAATATCTTCCCCCTTGGATCTCAGAGGCATTTGTGCTGAGCTTCGGAATGTGCCTTCCTGACTTGTAAATGTGCTAATACTGTTAACTCTGGCTTGGAGACCCCCTAATTCAAGATTTAATTACATTTGTCCTTTGCTGCTAATTATTTCCTACCGGTTTGACAGTCACCAGTTTCTGTGTCCCTTAAAGAACGATCAATTGGCTTTAGATGTTAACATGGAAAAATACTCCTGTGTCCATCTTCTAATGTAATTGTATAAGTGGGAGCAAAAATATATTCTGCTTTTCAACTGTAGGTGCTCCAGACTAGCTCTCTTTAACTAACACTAAATGTGCTGTTTTCTTTATTTTTCATCAAACATCTAAAGAGAACCTCTGTACCTTTTTGTAAATTCTCTTTTATTTCTCAGAAATATCTAAAAGGGGAAGAAAAAATTCCATGAAAACTGTAAAACTTCTTATGTTTTTAGCCAGTGAGAAGGTAATAAACTTTGCCAATAGGGAATTTAAAAAGCCCATCTGTGTCACCACCTCCTAAAACGAGACTCAACAGTTTGGCTGAACTAAATGGTTAATAAAATATGGGGCCGTCTATCAATTTCGCTTAAAACTGCTTTCCTTTTCTGTTGTAATGGTTCAGACAAAAAAGGCCCACAATTCTTCAGAAGGGAAAATCTTAGAATATTCCCCTCAGCTTAATTTAAGTTAAATATAGTGGACAAAAGGGCTTCAAACAGGTGTGACACACCTTACACACCTTCCTCCAAGGAAGCCACTCCTTTCTTAATCTTGGACATTATAAAATTACTCCCTACCTATCTTATGGTTCTAAATACGCCTTCCAACCTTCTTGTCGAGTTTGTCACCTCTAAAATACAAAGGTGCCAACCTATCCAATAATGTCATTCTTTGGATATCAAACACGTCATTTCCCCAAAACAGCCAACTAACCTAAACTTCACAATTTCCTCCTCCCTTGTGTGAAGGCTTCCCTTTATTCCCGAACCCCCTTTTTTTGTTCTCTAGACCCGGGGATAGGTAGGACCTTGGCCAACAAAAATTAACTACAGAAAAATAAAACCTCTGCCTTTGTAAAATTACAAAACTCCAGCAGTGTTAAAATGGGGAACTGATATGGAGGGATCTGATCAGATCACTGGGGAGGAGTGAGGGAGGGGCTGTAGGAGGAGGTTGCCCAAGGCAGTGGTAAACAAGCTAGCAAGCTGACAAATCTTCCTACCCATCCAGGAGATAGGGCAGGGGGAGGTACAGATCTGCCAGTCTAGGATGGTATTAGCTGAGAAGCTGGATGTCTCCAGAATGCATGGAATTATGGGCTGGAAGATTTACACAGAAGGAGGGCAAAGACTAGCTATCTTTCTCTTCCTCAGAGATGCCTGGATAATCATACCACAGCTGCCTGCATTTTGCATTTCCCAAGGGACAGTATTTTAAATGGGAGAAGAACTCCAGGCACAGCCTAGGACTCTGGCCTGGCAGAGGGTGGCAGGGTTATTTTTCCTTGTGTGTGTTCGAGGGGATGGGCTCTGAGGGAGAAGCCTGCCATTTGTCCAAATTGTGTAGTTTTGTATCTTTTTTCTCTCCATTTTTTTATTGTTGTTCTATTACAGTTGTCCCATCTTTGCCCCATTGCTCTCCCTTGCACCGCCCACCTCCCCCTTCTCTCAGTCAATCCCCATCCTGTTGTCTGTGTTCATTGGTCATTTATATTAGTTCCTTGTAGCTTTGTATCTTATGTTTAGTTTATAAACTAATCTTATAGAAATAAGATAATTAAAACTAACAGGAAAAATGGTAGGAAAACTCAAGAGCTAAGGATTTTAGCTTTAGTTAATAGGCTTAAATAATTAGTGCAAGTAAAACACTATATGCATAATTCAAGAGTTAAAAGATTTTAGCCTTAGTTAATAGGTTTAAGTGACTAATGCACATGAAAAGCTGTAATTCCAAAACTATGTAGCTTTTGCTCTGTCTGGGCAGCTCAGTTGATTAGAGCATCATCCTGATACAGCAGGATTGTGGGTTTGAGCCCCTATTAGGGCACATGCAAGAATCAATCAATGAATGCATAAATAAATGGAACAAAAAAATCGATGTTTTCTCTATCCCCCCAACCAATTAACAAAAATTAATTTTTAAAAAAGACTTCTTACTTTTTTCTCCAAATCTCTGCCTCCAAAATTTTGCCTAGAGGGTGCACGGGCAACAGGACCCTACTTGCTATTTGGTAACCAGCTGATTTCTCAAAAGAAACTTTGCAGGCTAGGAGGGATTGGGAAGAAATACTCAAAGTGATGAAAAGCAAGAACAAGCACCAAGATTACTCTACCCAGCAACATCATCATTTAGACTCGAAGGACAGATTAAAGAGCTTCCCAGGCAGGAAAAAAACTAAAGGAATTCACTACCAAACCAGTATCATATAAAATGTTAGCCCTGGCTGGTGTGGTTCAGTAGATTGAACACAGGCCTGCAAACCAAAAGGTTGCCAGTTCAATTCTCCATCAGGGCACATGCCTGGGTTGCGGGCCATGTCCCCAGCTGGGGGCATATGAGAGGCAATCAATTTATGGATGCATCTATTGCACAACAATCTGTTTCTCTCTCTTTCTTTCTCCTTCCTTTCCCCTCTCTATAAAAATAAGAAAATAAAATCTTAAAAAAAAAAAGTTAAAGGGTCTCTTTAAGAAGTAGATAAAAAATACAAACAATAAAATGACATATCTATCAACAATTGATAAAAAACAAAATAAACAAGTAAAACTAATCAGATACAGATAATGTTTTGTTGATTGCCAGATGGGAGGAGGTGGGGAGGACGGGTGAAAAAGGTGAGGGGATTACAAAGTACAAATAGGTAGTTACAGAATAGCCATGGGGATTTCAAGTATAGCACAGGGAACAGAGTAGTCAAAGAACATATATGAATTACCCATGGACAAGGACAACGGCATGGGGATTGCCTGAGGGAGTGGGGGGACTGTGCAGAAGGTGGAAAGGGGGAAAAAACTGGGACAACTTAACAGCATAAACAATAAAAATAAATAAAAAAAACCAAAAAAACAAAAAAAATTTCCAGAAGTTTGGAAGGAAGGTGACTCTGGATTTTAGTGGAGCCTAGTGGGGCAGAACTGAGGACACTCGGGGAAAGGTTAAGAGGCTGAAGGCTAACATGAGTCAACAAAAAGTAATTTGCCTGAACTTGGATACCGAGATAATTAACAACACCCCTGGCACAGGGTGAGTACTAAAATGAATGCTAGTTGAACAGAATCTAAAATTAGCTTCAGTAATAGCCTTAAATAAAAAAAATTTTAAAGCACTTTTATTCCATTACTTCATCCAAGCATCAAAATTCCTGAATGATACCTGGTCCTGACAGTTAAGGCAGAACCAGATCTGCCTTTCTGACCCCAAACTTGACTTTCTACCAAGCCAATGAAGCTAGCAAGTTCTTCTGTGATGGGGTGGGGAAGCACTTGATAAAAAATTTATCTCAACAATACTTTTTTAAAACTTACTTGTTCACATAACATAAAATTTACCTTTTTTTTATTGATTGATTTTAGGGAGAGAGAGAGAGAGAGAGAGAGAGAGAGAGAGAAACATATCGATTTGTTGTTCCACTTATTTATGTGTTCATTGGTTGGTTCTTGTATGTGATCGAATTGGCAACCTTCGCATATCAGGATGACGCTCTTGAGATACTCTGACAAAGCTTAAACCACTTTTTAAGTGTAAGATCCAGTGGTGTTAAGTATATACTCACAATGCTGTGCAGTCATTACCCCCATCCATTCCAATACTTTTATATGTATTTTTTTGTTTTTTTAAAAAGTATATTTTATTATGTTACAATAGTTCCAATTAAATGTATTTTTGTACATATATATTCAAATCTGTCACAGAAATGATCCTTTTAGAAACTCAGGTTTATGTTCCACTTGGAGTTAGGCCTAACTTGATGCTAGCCCCCCATCACTTAGCTCAGGCAGCCCTAACCCAGAATGGGGCTAAACAAGAAAACCGAACCAAGGAACATGGTGCCCTGACACTGTTCCAGGCATGGGCAACAGTGTGGAACCTGTGTGTATTTGAGGGTAGAGGAGGATGGCTTCCCACAATGCACATCAGGGCACCGCCTTGAAAGCCTGAGGCCTTACAGCTGGGAGGTCCATGGGACAGCAAGTCCTAAAATCCAAAACTTTGCCCATTTCTTACCCCGAGCTTTCTCAGCACCCAGCTCTGGAGTGCTTTCTGGTAGAGAAAGCACAGGTTTCTCTTTGAAAAGTGCCCTTTCTACATTTTCTATCCCCTTTGGAAAGTTTTAAGAGGTGTTTTGATGGGTGGAGGCGGTGGTGGTTCTAGGAGTGATTCCACTTGTGGCTCCTGGTTTTAATTAGTAAAGTCTCTGCTGGGTTCTGTGCCACGCTGGAGTATTAAGAAAAATTAAAATATTTTATTCTAAAAATACTTCCAATTATTTTCAATTTTCAACTTAATAGCTGAAAGGGGCACAGCCCCCAAACTTTTAAAACATTCTTATCTTCATAATGAACGAAGGGGAAAAACCCATTTAAACTTAACACCTAGATTGATGACCCTTAAGCTCTAAACTCAACAGAAACTTAGTTTAAAGATTTTACTTATTTTTTAGAGACATGGGAAGGGAGAGATGGAAACAGCGATCAGTTGCCTCTCCCACGCGCCCCAGCAGGGGGCGTAAGCGGCAACCCAGGCATGTGTCCTGGCCGGGAAGAGTGCCCGAGACCTTTCGTTTTGTAGTCCCCCGGCCCAACCAACTAGGCCACACCGGTCAAAGCAACAGAAACTGACTTTAAAACTGGGTTTTTTCTCGTTGCCTTCAGAAATTCAATAGCTTTCACATGAAGCTGGAGTCCAGGTCTAGGGAATAAAAATACAACGAACTGCATTATAGAGCATGCTCTGTTGCCAGTACTGCGAGGCATTCAATTTCGTCTTTCTTAGCCCATGGCGGTGGGCACAGGCAGGGAACTGGTTCAGGAGGTTCGGTAACCCTGGCCAGGCGTCAGCACCTTCCTTCGCCAAACCTCCGAATCCGAGGCCGACGCACGGAGTGGAGAAGCCTGGCGTGCGGGATGCCGGTGGTCCAGAGCTCGAGGGCACAGAGGACGGCTTACCTGCGGCCGGGTCCGGTTCCACCAGCACCCGCTGGCCCCCGAAGCGTCGTGCGCCTACACCACCGCTGGCCGCTGACTCCGTCCGCCCGAGGGCCGCGCCCGGGAGCCAGGCCCCTGCGAACAGCAGCGTGGGGTCTGTTAGTTTGCTGCCCCTGTCCGTTCCCAGACTACCAACCCCTGCCCCCAGTCCGCCCGTCAGAGGTCACGCACACTGGCGGAGCAAAGCGCGCGCCCGGCCGCACATTCCTGCCGTCAGCGCCATCTTGACCCGACCGGTCGAGGCCGCGGCACTAGGGTGTGGCCTCGTTGCCGGGGCGGAGTCCGGCCACGCCCCCTGCCTCAGTAGTACCTCCGCTCGCTAGCCACTGCCCGCCCCACCTCCCACCTCCCACCGTCCACCGTCAGTCCGGACGCAAATCCTCAGGCCGCTCCTCTTGTAGGCTGGAGCAGCCCCGCCCTGCTTAGAAATGGGCTTCACTGAGGACACCGGGGCTACAGGGTGGAGGGTTGCAGGGCCTGCCCGTAGACCCTGCTCGGGACAGAGGGGCGCTCCACCCCTCCACCCACACCGGTGCCCAAGGGAGGCCCGTACGCTCCCCATGCTTTCCAACATGACGGAAGGTCGAGTTACCCAGGCAGGAAGGAGTGTTGAAGCTGGGAGTGATTGCACGGAAATCATGATCCCGATTTGTGAGTTTAAGGGGGGGTAATACGTGACTTGGGAAACCTTGGCAAGCTCACACCAGGGCTGTTTCTCAAACTGCTATCCCCAATGGAAAGGATGCTGGAGGAAACGCAGATGGGGGCCAAATGCTCCCTTACATGTGAGCTCTGCGTCCCGCCTCTGGCGGGAAAACGTAATTGAGGCTGGTAGTTAACCACAGGGGTAGGGTTCAGCATAGCCAGGTGACTAAACGGAACAGAACATGTCTTCCCCGAAAGCCCAGCGGGTCGGCACACTTGCTGCAGACAGCAAGGCAGTCATTACTAACAGGACCACAGTTGCTACCCCCACAAGGGAAGGGAGAAACGGTGGGTGTTTTCATTTGCTCCATCCGACTTGGGAGAAACACTGAAACAATACTCAAGAAACAAAGGTGGTCACCCACTCAGGCAGGGGAGATGAGGTGAAGGCACCAGCAGCACGCCTTTGTACTGCCTGACAGCGCATGGGGCTTTCTTATTTTGAACATCGGACATAGTAATTGTCAAGTACAATGTCGGACAATTAAATTTTTTTAACACCTTGTTTCCAAGTCTTCCTCATGGCACAGACCAATTTTTAAGAAGGAAAAACAAAAGTGATAAAACATCTTTCTTCTATTTGTCTATGTGTAGGAGCAACCCAATACTTGGGTACACCAACCACTGTTTTCTTGGAGGTGTGACTTTGAAAATGAAACCAAAACTCAGCTCTTAGGCAGCCATATGTTAATTCCCTCACAACCACAGCTATTTTTTAAGATCGAGGGACAAGAAGGGGGTAGTGAACCCAACACTCAATCTGCATTCTAATCCTAGGTTTATTCAACAGAATCCTTTTATTCTACACAACAAAATGCTACAAAGTTACAAAAAACTCAAAACAAGAAAATTTATAGTACTGACTGTACAATAAAAACCAAAAAGCAATGTACACGTTCCCAAGATAACCCCAAAGACCACCACAAAGGAGGTGGAGGTGGGGTCTGATGACCCTGCAGAGCTAGCTCTCACCTTGCTCACCAATTTCAGATAAAGGAGATGTGGGGTGTGGGTGTATGTGCATGAATACATGTAAAAATAGAACCATTTACAGAAACTAACAGGGGATGTTTGACCCTGGAGGTCAGGACTCAAGCAGGGGAGCAGGGCCAGTTTAATAGAAATGGCAGATGCACAAAAGCATGCCCTTTCCTGAAGGATCCTCAGGTTACTAGACTGGCCCTAGGTCATCAGCGGAATGGAAAACTGCTCCCAGGCTGGGGTGACACTGCTAGCTGGAACCATGTTTGTTCCTGCTGGCTTTGCCACTGAACTGACTGACTCTCAGGGGCTGGAAACATGTGAGCTTCCTAGCCAGGAAACTGGAGGGCATCTTCATAGGCACAACTCCAAACCAACAACAGTTCTGCAGCTGAACTTGGCCTTCAGAGGAAACGTCTCAATGCTGCCTTTGAAGCCTGCCCCTGAGTGAGGATTTGTTTCCTACTGACTCTCCTTTGGCTAGAAAAGTGACAGGACTGAGTTGGATGGGATATAAGTTATGGGGCAGAGCTTCGGTGGCTTGCTTATCGAGAAGAATTGGAGCTGGAGCGGCTCCTGTGGCGGCGGCGGCCGGGGGAGCGGGATCGCCGACGCACAGGGGACCTGCGCCGTGGGGAGCGTGACCTGTGGGAAGAGGAAAAAACCACATCAGACACTGAAGCACACACCATGGAAGCAGCTCTGCATTTTGGACTGCAGGGTTAAGGCTGGCTTCTTCCTGGAACCATTCTGCACGGTTTCCTGGTTGAACATTTCCCTTTGGATGGCAATGACAGAGCCCTTGGGAAGGAAACAGATGTTCTGGAGTTCTGGTACAACCTGTGGTGCCATGCATGCCTCCCGCTGGTCCCTCATTCCAGCAGCTGCCCTTCTCTTCCTTTCCCCAGCTGTAATGAACGTGAGCTTCCAAGGTCACCCATGCCAACACTGCCTTTCTACTCCCATCATGGTGCGTGTGTGTGTGCACGCATGCGTGTGGGGCAAAATTAAGATCCTAAAGCCATTATTGTAAATAAAACAAACCCAAGCTGGCCCCAATCAGTAAGTCCCCTGTGAGACCCCAAACTGACTCACCTTCTCCTCATCCGTGGGGGTGACCGGCGCCACATGGGAGGTGGTGGCAGCATTCTCCTGGGAGGGCTGAATCGCCTGGGGGGTGGCCTAGGCCAGGGGGCCAGCACAGCGGTGGCAGTGATTTCCTGGCCATCAATTTGTCCTGTTGAAAAAAAGGATCAAGTCATAAAATATCTAATAAGCGCCTACCCTATACATGTCAGACGTAGGCATACCCTGGAAAGCAAGACAAACAGGTGCCCTGGAAACAAGGACAAATTCAGCTGGTCAGAGAAATAACCACATAATCACTATCATCGAAGGTTTCATTAAGAAAACTGTAAGTGAGAATGGAACATAACTGGGGACTCAACCTTGATGCACTGGGATGGCCTCTCAGAGAAAGAACCATCCAAGTCAACACTCAAGGAACGTGTTGGAATCTACTCAAGTGAGGAAGAGTTGTGCCCTGGCCCTGAGCTGGACCATGGTATTAGCAATTGGGCTTCCTTCTCAAGAACAATGGGAAGGGAACAGGCAAGACAAGAAAGATGATCAGCACCAGTTTTGGATAAGCTATGATCTCCTGAGACATGGGGTTCAGGAGGAAGAACACCTCAGGGGCAGGGGGACAAAATGAAATGAGGTTCAGGAGATGTCAAGTTTGTCTTACAAGTCTGGAAGAGTGCCCCAGGGAGACAGCTCAGGCAGAAAGCCAGAGAAGCCTGTAAGGGCTTCAGTGAGAGAAGTGTAAAGGAAACCGAGACACAGACCCAGGAACCTCAGGGAAGGATACACCCCTACCTCAGTCTAAGAATTGCTCCGGGGACCAAGCATATCCCTTGTGTGTCCCCAAGGGTGGAGGGCTCCTTTATCTTCTCAGCTCCTATGTTCAATGGAATTTCAAAGGAACTGAGGGGATAACTGAGGCATGAGGACCTGTGTTCAGCAGACTCAAAAGGCTTAAATATTTGCAGCATAAGCTGGCCCTGGATAACTGCGAAAGCCAGCTCTAGTTAGGGAATTTTGGCACTGATTATAAAATAAGAGATGAATCCACCTTTCTGGTCAGCTGCCAGTAAAGGCCAGGTTTTTTCACTTTCTTCCTGGAGACAATATGGAGTTGCTTCATTTGATGGTGCATAGATATGGGGACACACAGATGTCCACCAGAATCTTAAGAAAATGTGTGTGTCTTGGATGTGTCCAAGTCTCCTAAATTTTTAGCAAGTGCTCAGACTCTGTAAAACATGATTGACAATCTCTACTACCTAATACAAAGGTATGATTCACAAAGCTAAAAGCTTATGTATTTCATAGTGATGAACTGTTGTTTATGCTAAACTCCCTAAAACACTTCAGAGGAATATTGATAGACTGAAACAGTTAGCTAAATACCAAGGAAAATGTCCTAGTATCTAAACTCTACCAAGGTTCAAGGGCAATTATCTAGAAAACTGGTAGGCTATTTTATTTATCAAGTGTATTATGAGGTCTTCAAGGACACTGAGGTTCTGGGGTGCTCCAATTCTCCTCTCTACTCAGCCTGGCAGCCCACACAGTGCTGTGGGCAGTCCTGGCTCTCGGCCCCAGGTGCCTGGACTACAGCAGCATTGAGTGTGGGGAAAAACAATTTATATGTTCCTTAAAACACTGACCTAAAGACAAAATGAAAACTGGCCATGTGGCCCTGGCCATCTTCAGTGAATTAGAACATCATCCTAATATGTCGAGGTTGCAGGTCTGATCCCCAGTAAGGGCACATACAAGCAGCAACCAATGAATGCATAAATAAGTAGAACAATAAATTTGTATTTCTCTCAAATCGATTAAAAAACAAAACAAAACCAATGAATGCATAAGGTTTCTCTCTCTTTCTAAAAAAAAAACCCAAACCAACCAACCCTTCCTCCCAAAACAATAAAGCCGTCTGAAACTATTCAAATGTTCAAACCATTCTGCCTAATTCCGAACAGCTACAAATGTCAGCATAAACAGCTTTTAGGAAATGGGTAAAATTTGTGAATTCATCAAAGCAGTCCTAAAATGCTGAAATGTCAACAAAAACAGAAAATGACTCTCAGAATTAAAGAAAACATTCCCATATAAAAGTCAAATGGCTCCATTATATTCATAATGCACTCTGTTAAAAAATTCAATCCTTAAACTTTTAACAGCTGAAAAATTCTTAAAATGCTAATATATTCATATTTGCCAAATTTCCCCCAAGAATAATGTTCCATAAAACATGTTTTTGGTAAACACACACCCACTAAGAATTAAAACCCTGAAAGAGCCCCAAGGAGATTCTGAGGCGTAGCCAGGTTAGAAATTCGTTCTAAAGGTCCCCACGTGTGATTGGTAGCTGGTCTTGGATAGGGGATAGAAAGGGAGTGCTGACAGGGCCACCCACCTCCATCCATATGCTTAAGCGCTTTCTCAGCTTCATCTGGATTCTCAAACTCCACATATGCATAGCCTTTAGATAGATGGGGATGCATCCTTTCTACAGGCATATCAATCATTTTAATTTTCCCATAGGTGGAGAATATCTCCATGATGTGATCCTAAAGGAAAAGAAGGGTCACTCTAATGCTTAAGCACCAGTCACTTGTATAAGAGTCAAAGATAATTCACCACATAACAACTACAACTTTGGCATTTGGGGTAAATCTAGACACATGGGTATACTCCATTAAAAGAAATTAATCAGTAGTATGCTACTTGAATCATGTACCATCACGTAAGTCCTCCGAAAGGCTACAACCAAAGCCATCACCCCCTAGTCCACTGGAAAGATTTGGGATTCCTCACCTTGGTCACATTCCTGGTAAGCCTCCCAATGTGTACTTTGGTGGGTTTAGGCGAAGGGCTCCGCCTTTTCCTTTCCTTTTCATCTCTTTTGGGTGGTTTGGATCTGATTGAAAAAAAAAACAAAACAAAAAAACACTAAAAACAATAAATTTGTCAAGTCAAAGTTTTTTAAAAAATAATTATTTGTTTATTTATTTTTAGAGAGAGGGGAAAGAAGAGAGGGAGAGAAACATCACTGTGTGGTCGCCTCTCACTCACCCCCAACTGGGGACCTGACGTGCAACCTAGTCATGTGCCCTGACGGGGAATTGAACCAGCAACACCTGGCTCACAGGCCAACGCTCAATCCACTGAGCCACAGCAGCCAGGGGTTCAAAGTTTTTTTAGTGGGGATATTAACTGTTAGTATGAGTTTTTTATAAGGAAGCCTTTCCTACTGTTTCATGCATATCATCCCTGTCTCAGAAATACTATCAGGACAGAAAGACTTTTTTTGGGTCTACTTTTAGAATAATTATAGTAACTTTATAGACCCCAGTTTGTAAACTGAAGTTCACAGATAATTCACAAGTTTTGGTGAGAAACAGTGCTGGAGGGGAGCTCACTTGGAGCGGGAACGCCGCCTATTGTCATGTCTGCGCCGAGAAGGACTTGGAGAGCCAGAGGAGCTGCTGGAGCTGGAGCTGCGGGATGTGCTAGAACTTCCCGAGCGGCTTGATGCAGACGAGGAGCTAGAGCCGCTGCTTGAGCCGGTACTGGTGCTGGAGCCTGAGCTGGAGGTAGAGCTGGACCGAGACCTGGGTGGTGAGATGGAAGGGGTCACACAGACAATAAGAGCGAACAGCATTTCTTCCCAGCACAGACAAGCCTGCACATGCTTCCAGGAGTAAACAGTTACCCTCATATTTTCAAGTGGCACTACTTTCCTCAGTGGGGAGAACATTTACCATCTCACCCTCAAGCCAAAGTCCTAGGTAGGGAAGACAAACAGCATTCACATCGTGCAGTGACAGGAAAGGAAGAACAAGCTGCATTCAGAAGCGTTGCCTACTGAAAGGTAGAGGAGCCTGGCAAGTCAGAGCCACCAACTCGGCTTTAAAGGTGACTACTGACTGACTAAGGCAGGTTTTCAATGGAAAAAAAAAAGTTTAGAGAAAAATATAACCCAAGATGTCCCATTCCTTAACATCTCAAGGAAAGAAAAAATAAGAACACCTACTTTATATATAACCAGAGCAAACCCCAAACTAGTCTGCCACAATTAGAATCCCAATTAACAATCTGAAAGTGTGTTTTCTTTATCAAAAATTAAAAAGACAGCACAGCACTCTCTGGGCTCTTCACAAGGGATGTGAGGCCTCTCAACACTCTATCCCGCCAGCCCCACCTGGTGCTGCTGCTACCACTGGAAGCGCTGCGCCTCTTGCGAGTTTTATCCCTGCCACGATCCTTCTCGCTCGACTCCTTGGTGACCCCTTTATCTTTAGAGCGATCCTTGGACTTCTCATCAGAGCGGTCTTTGCGTTTGGTAGGAGAAGGAGCCCTGGATGGTAAGGAAGAGTATGAGATCGCATGCCCCTCTGACTGAACCCTGAAACAACAGCACAACCCAAAAAAGGGAATTTAAGTGGCTACAGAGATCCCAGGCCATCACAGAGCAAAATGATCTGTGGCTTATGACACTTTCACTGTAGAATGCAAGACACTTCCAATCTTCCCCTTTCTGAGGGACACTAGCAATAAGCACCCCCAAAGTAGCACTAGAAGAATCTGACAGAAGGATTACCTAGTGCTGGACTTTTTATTATTTTCTTTGACTCCTAGCAAGCTCTTCTTTTTCACTCCTGATAAATCCATTCTCCCCTTCTGAGGTGTTCAAAGCAGCAATGGCGGCCTCACTTATCTGAACTCTCACTTCTAACTTGAGTCTGAGAAACGATCCCTAATCGATTGCAATTTACGCCAAAGTGCAGCCTAATAACAAGATAAAAGGATTTACAGAGTGAACAAATTGGCAAGGCAACAAATCTACTTTGTAGGCAAAAGCTGAGCACACAAGATGGCGACAAGGATCACAGCAGTGAGCGAACGTCCACAAAGCCAGGAACACGTGGGTATCTTCATTTCCTCAGGGAGGATACCATCTCCACAGGACACACAGGAGAATCGTCACCTCAGCTTGTCTTTTTCTTAAGGAAATGATGATGGTGCTTGTCACTGTTATTTTACAGGTGGTACAATACCAATTTTTCACTTAATTTAACAATGAGCCCTCTATGGTTCCTTAGAATACATACTACAGCACATTTGCATGCAGAACAGAGAAAAACCAAAATGAGTGTGGCTATCCTGATAGGTTTAGATCATGTTTTATTGCTGTGATTTCCTTGTGGAATATTTTATATGACAAGAAACAAACACCACTTAAAAAATAACTGGTACCAGCATCAAATGTGTACTACCCAAACACAAATAGGATAAAATACCCCACATGAACATTTAAAAAGCTGCAAAATATAAAAAGTAGTCATTGTAAACAAGGAACTTCAGTTAATGCTATGCACAAGTGTTATGGGGGAACTATACTGAAACATGCAAATGACTTTGAAATGCAAGAAAAAAATAATATTGATGAGTGTGTCTATATACAGGATAAAGCAAATATGGCAGACATGTGACTTATAAAATCTAGGCAGTAGCAATGTGAGTTTTCACTGTACAATTCTTCCTTTTTTCATTATATTCTTTCAAAAATATATGGAGTGGGAAGTAAGACTTTGCAATTGTATGAGATACCTCAGGTAATGGTTTATCAAAGTGCTTGGACTGCAGCATATGCTCAGTAAATGGTCATTAGAAAGAATTACTCAATAACAAACTACTAATTCATTATGTACCCCATTTCCTGGGGGCTGCTGCAAAGGTCTCAGGATGTTAGTCTTAACTACTTCTATCTCACCTTTTTTGATAAGTCTGTTAAGTAACCTGGACACAGCACACCAATTGGTATTATTTCCATGTGTTTAGGGGTGCCCAAAATGTGAATAATGTCCTGGTTCAAGAAAGAGTACCTGGCCTTGGACAATCAAATCAGAGTAGAAAGGAGCAGAGTATCATCCTTGCTCCTCTTTTCCAGGGCTATAAAATCTTTAAGATATTTTGCCTTAAAATAACAAGGTATTATATAGACACTAAGTCAGCAATACTGGATAAGGTTTGCAATCTTGGACAATCACTGATTATGGTTAAGACCCTGGAGTCATTTTGCCTGAGTTAACTTTGCTGTGTGACCTTGGATAAGCCACTTAACCTTTCTGAACCTCAATTTCTCACCAGTATTATGGTGACAATTACAGTTCCTACCCCTCACAGTTATCAAGGACATCAAATTAACCCATGAAAGGGACCTGGGACCTAGTTAAGGCTCACAAAATGTTTGCTAAAGTTAGAGGAAAAGGCTGTTTCTCTGTGTTTAGAGGCTCTTTTCCCATATAAACCCTTGTCCCCAGTCACACAGCCTTGAATGCTCAACAAGTGGTCCCTGGATAGCCCCCATAAGGAACACTAGGAGCAACACCATCCAATTAAGAGAGCCCCACACATATCCTAAAATTTCCTAGTAGCCACATTACAAAATGTAAACGTTAATAGTGAAGTTAACTTTTGGTAATGTATTTAACACACTACATCCCAAGTATTACCTTTTCAACAGTCCGTATAAAAACTTATTAGGAAAGTTATTTACCCCTTCCCCCCAAGTCTTTAAAACGCCTCAATTTAGGCTAGGCGTATTTCAAGTGTTAAATAGCTCTAGGTGGTCAATCGGTACCTTATTGAACAGTGCTGACCTACAGTGCAGATTCCCCGACCCCACCGCAGTTCTAAAGCTGAGAGTACTTAGTGAAAATAAGCACCACCAGTTATTCTTCAATACTAAAAATTAAAAACCAACAGAGTAAACGAACGCTTTGTTGGGTGTGGCTGAATGCTAAAAAAGCAAAGGTTGAGGTTCTCTGCTCACACAAGTTCAGGTAACAGCACAGGACCTTGGTTACCTCCCCCATCCTCCGGAAAGTGCGCGTCCCACAGCCAGAGAGAGGAGAAAACAATTAGTTAAATCTCGAGTAGATGGCGTTCAGCTCAAATCTTCAAAGGACCTTCCCCATTTGAAAGTACCTTTTAGGCACAATTCATGCAAAAATAAAGTTAGAAAAAGCCACGTCTCTCCTCCACTGACTTTAACCTCCCCTTCTGGGGTAACCCATCAAACTGAGCTCCATGATCTCAGGGATCGTATACCCAAGGGCTAGCACCGAGAATGGCACACACAAGCCCAGCAAACGTTCGTGAAGTTAATGTTTGAATTAATGGTCCCGGAGGGAGAATTAAGTCAGTTTTCCAGGGTATCTCACAGAGCAACTCCGCACCCACAGGGGCACGGGCCCCGCACGCGACCTCGCCCTCCCCCTGCACTCACAACTCCCAGTCCAGACGCCGGACTGCGAGCGCTTCCAGGGCAGGGCCCAGCGTTGCAGGCCTGGGTCTCCAGCCCAGCAAAAGGGTCCTGAAGGCAGAGGCCGCGCTCTCGGCTGCTCTAAGTCGCCCGGGCCTAGCTGGGCCAGCCGCAAAGCGGACTAAGCGAGGCCGCCCTTCCGCCCGCCGCAGGCCCGACTACTTCCGGGCCGCGGTCTCGGATCCTCCCACCCCGGGCCACACTCTTTCTTCTTAGTCCCCACGCTGCGCCACTAGGCCGCCGTCCTCAACGCGGGGCCAGAGAGCGCGCAGGCTCTACGATACGCCCCGCCGATCCCGTGGTGCGCCCCCCGAAGCTCGGATGGGCTCGGATTCCCCCACTTACATCTTCCCGCCACCGCAACCTCCTCCCGCTCTCCTCAGCCGCTGAGGTCGGCGCCGCTCAGTCGTCAGGGTTAGGGAGCGGGAAGACGCCGCAGTTAGGCGAGCAGTGATGACGTAAACACTTCAGCCAATGGGCGCTAGCGCTCAGATTGTTAAAGGGCCAAGGCCGTTTGTGGAGACCGGCGGCGCGGGTTCTTCCTCTGTCACCCCATCTGGAGGGCAGTGTTGGACTACCCCGGGCTGGGAGCACGCTGAATGGGGCCTACAAATAGACTGCTTGTTGGGGTCGGAGGGCTGCACCGCCTGAGCAAATGATGGGCCGGTGCCGAGTGGGTTAATGCGGCCCAGCATCTCTCCCTCCCCCTCCCCCACTTTCCCCCTCTGTATACCTTCCTTCTTCCTCCCTCTCATATCTTCAGGAGAGGATTTTTAAAAAGTCGCGCGTGGTGTGGGGGTTGACCGTGTAGACGTGGCTTCTGCACTGGCGGAACTCGGCCCAGTGAACAAGACGGGGGACATTGCGTCCAGAACGGGGGGCAAAAGGCAAGGTAGCAAACAAGGTGCAGAAGAGGTTTCTGAGGAGGTGACACTGTTACAGAGCGGGGTCCCCAAATTCCCCACAGCCAGTGGTTTTGGGGGATGGGGGAAAAGGGATAGTGCAGTTCTTGAGGTGCTTTGCATATCTATGGTTGGTGGCTAGTTTTTAGTTATGCAGATAATCGTGGCCATTGCCTGGCATCAGGGAGATGGGAGGAACTTTGACACTAGAGTGATGGCGGAGAGCTCACGGGGCCTGCGCGAGATTTCGGGGAGGGGTGGGTGTCTGGCGGGCGACTGGTCTTACCCACTGCCTCACAGGCTCCAGTTAGGATTTAAACGAAAAGTGGCAGCCATTTTGGTGCTGAGCCAACCGTTTTAAAAGGATGTAGAGGGATCCCACCAGCCCACCAGGAAGTCTGATGTGTAAGAAGGTGCAGGCGCGATTCTGGATTAAGAACTGGAGAACGCTGAGACATGGGGCAGAACCAATCAAGCACGGATGAATGGAATTGCTGGGAAAGCTGAGCTGGGACGGGGAGTGCTGAGTTGTGAACTGCTTTTCCGAAAGAGGTTACCTCAGACTGGTGTATTCAGAAACTGGCCTGGTTTACCAAGGGAAGGCAGGATTGTGTGTTTGTGGGTGTTTTAAAGGAAGTGGGACATAACAGCAGAAATCTGCCATTAATCTAAATCTGATAACCTTTAACTAAACAATGCCTTTCCTTTTCACCAAACTCTGGCATTGTGAATTATGCTTCTTGGGGGCAGGCAATTGAGCCCTTCATAACTGAACAGCCTGGGGTTCTGTTTCAACACTGCAGTTGAGAATCAAGTAGAAGTGCTCACCGGCAGAGGGAAGAACAGATGCAAAGGCGTGGAAGCTCCTTGGAAAAAGCAAAGGAAAGCTTGCTGGCTGGGGCTAGGAAGGTGGAATTCAGCTGTGTGGGGGTGGGGGTGGGGATCATGGAGGATGTGCAAGATACAGGCTGCGGCTTCATACCCCCAGTGGATGGTGTAGACTGCGAGGTACTGTCAGAACCTGGAAAAGGCAGAAGTAGGGGTGACGGTGTAGAGGCCCCTGCCCAGCCAGCAGGCTGTTGGAGTAAAACTCAGCGCTGAAAGAGCCAGGCTTTTGGGTTTTGTTCACCTCTGTGTCAACTGCATACAACCCCTCCCCTCCAGTCCCCTCCTCCACTCCCCTGCCTCTGTGTCTGGCAAGCAGTCCTTGCTCCATGATTATAGTGGAGGAGGAAGGAATGTGAACCCAAACCCAGACATTGTCTGTACTAGTAGGTGCAGCAAAGGAAGAGGAGGGAACACGATCCAAGGTACTATATTTGGAGGAAGGAACCAATGTGATTTGGAGACAGATTAGATGTCAGTGGAAAGGACAGGATTGGTGACTGGGTGGATGGATGGTGCTGTGTGTCAGAACACGGAGGCAGCTAGAATGCACACCTGGACTTTTGGTATATGCTAATCAACCTGGCCTTGGACTTAGCTGTTCCCAAAGATAATGCTGATGGACTTAGCAGTTCCCAAAAGATATGTTGATGGACTGAAACTATTCTCAAGGGAAATGGTAATGAACCTAGCCTGATCTGTTAAGTAACCTGGTGGGGGGGGGGCGAGCAATCAGATGTAAATGATTTACTAAATATGTTGATAAGCAAACTCACTCTCACCAAAATGTGTGGTTGACAAGTATAAAAAAGGTGCCTGCAGAAGTGCAGGTAGGACTCCTACAGGCCCATGAGGAGGACCGGGAGTCCCCATTCCCTGTTCCCCATTCCCCTTGCTTCTACAGGCCCTTGAGTTGGTCCGGGAACTGCCTCTCCCCGTCCCCCCTTACCCACGCACCCCATTTTCCTCTATAAACCCATTGCCTAATCCCACAGTGGTCTCAGTGATTTCTCAGAGCAAGGCTGCCCTGACACTGTGGGCATCCTTTGCAAGTCGTTGCTGTGTTCCATTGGGTGTTCCCAGCCAATGATGGTGACTCCTTTCCCTTCTCCGGTCCCTTTGGCCAGTCCAGGGATGTCAAATGTTCCACTAACACCTCACTCTGCTGAGGGGGTATTGAGGAGTCTGGGACAAATGAGGCATGGGAGGAGTAGCCTGCCCTCTGGTTCTCCTTCACTGAGGCACCAACTTGTTGGGGGACGGGCATGTTACTGAAACAGGGGAGTCCAAAAATCCCCAGAGTTTGTGGCTGGGGGATGGGGAGAAGGAAGCATCTTTTCAGAATGCCTCCACATGCCTGAGGCTGGTGGCTAGTGTCTTTCTTATGCAAAATGGCTTTAATGCATCCAAAGCCTCAGGTAGATTGAAGGAGTCTTGAACCAGGGGACGGTATGGAAAAAGCACACAGAGCCTACGTGGGGTTCTGTGAATGGTCAGAACTGTTGGCAACACCCACTGCGTCAGAGGACGCAGTCAGGGATATATAAGCAGCTGCGGACATTTTAGCTCTCTCTCGCTTTCTCGCCTCCTCCATGTGGCTTGGTGAAAGGGCCTTCTCCGTGCGGCATAAAGAAGCTAAGTTCTCCATGTGGCTTGGAGAAGGGGTCTTCAGGCTGCTTTAAGAGGCTCTCGCCATGCAGTTTTGAGGAGAGGAGATCCATGCGGTTTGCAGGAAGAAGACAGTTTGCAAGGAGGCTGAGAATCCAGGCGGTTCTGCATTGAGAGCTGGAGGGCACCATAGCACAGAAAGGACCTCCCCAATCAGACTGAGTGATTGGCAGCTGCTGATAAAGCTGAACTGTGTTTGGAAGATAAGGAAACAGTTTCTCTAACTTTTCTAAAACTAGCCTGGTTTGGTAGGGGGGAGGCAAGGATATGTGTTTATGGGTGTTTTAAAGAACATAAGACTTAACAGCAGAAATCCGCAAATAACTAAATCTATATAACTGTTAAACAATTCTTTTTCTTTTCACTAAACTCTGGTATTGAGAGTTATAATTTTGGCGGCGGGCAATCGGGCCCCTGACTAAAGAGCCCGTGGGTTTGTTTTCAATTGGAGCAGCCCAGGGGTTTTGTAACAGGCACTCAGCAGGCTAAACCAGTCTGGGTCCGGGTCCTCCCTTTGGATTTAGATTTGATGGCAGGGATGCAGGGACATTTAGATTTAGAGCAAGTTAAGTTCTCTGCATCACTGTCACATCTGCCAAGGCCAGGCATGAAGGAGTAAATGGAACAGAAGGGCAGCCTTGGTTCTGCAGCAGTGAAGAGGCCCAGAGGGTCGGCACTGGGGATGGGGAGGCGCTGGTAGCATCTTGGGCCAACTATCAGTGGGTGCCTGAAGGGCCCCAAATCCAAAGCATTTGCCCAGGGCAGCACTGACATCCTAGTTGAGAGGAGGCAGGCCAATGGCCCCACCATGATGAGAGGAGGGTGGGGAAATAACCAGCTGACAGGACAGCCCCCTCTGCTTTTTAAAATGCTCTAAAGTAATATAATTTGGCATGCATATACATTTTAACAAACTTTATCTTTTTTTCTTTTTTAAAATGGCACATCTTATTGAATTTTTTGGGATGACATTGGTTAATAAAATTATAGGTTTCAGGCATACAATTCTATAATATATTGTGTAACCCATTTTATGTAAAATCTAAAAGCATGATTTACTTATGAATTAATCAAGTTTGTTTCTAAATATTATTGACCTTTGTTATCAGCTGGTGAGCTTCAACACTTAAGCATCTTGGCTTTTGCCATTTTGGAGATCAGCAGAAAGTGATTGGAAGGAACATGAGAAAATAAAACTGGAGGCTCCTGGCCTTCCCCTGCACCTAGCCCCCAGTACAAACCTGCTGCGGATGGGAGCAGGGGCCTTTGGGGACCTCAGGAGGTCTTTGGTCTAGATTTGATAGAGGGAGTGGGGCAGATCTGTGGACAGGGCATTTGGCAGCCAGCCACAGGTATCCTTATGGGCTCTGGCCAGTGTCCTGAGGCCCCCTCCCTTTCCTCCCAGTGCTGAGGGCCACCTGTTGCTGGTGTGAGGCTGCTCTCACTTTGAGAGTGTACTCATGCCAGAGCGGAATGTTCCCTCTGCCTTTATCCTCTGTGGGCCTGGTAACCTCTGCAGTGCCTGCCCTTGGAGACAGGTGATCCTGGACACCAAAAGGGTCAGAGATAGCTAAGGTTGTGCTGGAAGTCCTGGTGGGCTACCCAGGACCTTTGAACAAGTATTGCGACCCCATTGTAAGCCATGGCAGGAAGCACTTCTACCCATTGCTAGCAGTCTCTATGCCAAGGGCACATGTGGCCCAGCCAGGTGGAAGAGGGGTTTGGGTGGGGTCAGCGAGGTTGTGTTAACTTAGTGACCTTGGAGCAGACCTTATGAGAGAAGGTAGGTCGCCAAGGCCTGGCTCCTGTCTGGGGGATGTGTACCTGCACCCCATGAAGGAGCCCAGTTGGTGCTGGCTGGTCCTGGCTGGCCAGACTGTGTCTGAAAGGGCCAGCCAGCCAATCAGGGTCTGGAGTTGTAGTGGGACCTCCCCATTTAGTGTCTCCAAGGTGTTGGGCATCAGGTCCTGAGCCATCTCCTAGGTGTTCCCCTCCCACCCATGCTTGCAGCAGGCAGCTCTGGACTCCCAGGAGGTATGGCAGGCTGCCCTCTGGAGGGGCTTCAGGGCCAGATCAGCTGAGCAGTGGGTTTGGGGGCCTGTGCTAGTTTTAATGCCCAAAGTCCCTGTTTGTTTCTGCCCCAAGGAAGTCAAGAGATAGCAACTCCTGAGCTGCTTGCCTTTGGGCGATCACAGGCAACAGGATGGGGCCTAACCAGAGCTGGATACAGAGCAAGTGAATAGAGTGCTGCAGCACTAGGAAAGCCTCCGGCCACGCTATGAGGTTGGCGGGCTGAGCTGTCGTGGCCTGACCTCCAGCTCTCTCCCCTTCTGTTGTGCCTATACAGCCAGTCAACTTGGAGCTTCTCCGACCTCAGGCATCTGCAGCCAGTACCTATGGGGTGTGGGCCAGGCCCCAGCAGTGGGGCCTGGGCAGCAACATATATTGAGGAAGGAAGGCAGGGCCCCACTCCCCTAGCCTGACCCCACAGCTTCAGCCCCTTCCCCTGCCTGCTTGAAGCCAGATCACGTGGGCCCATCATGTGGGTATGGGACTCCAGGGCCCAGTGCTGTCCTGCCTCCTGGCTGCCTACCTGTCCCGGGGGGGCCTGGACCTCCACCTTTTTGCCCCTTCTATGGCAGCCTCCAGGCCCACCCACCCTGACCCCCCTCTCACGCAGGGTCCCCAGAGTGTCCTGCTCTCCATCGGGGAAGGGAAACTGGCTTCAGGAGCTTGAACATTCTGGGGTTTGGAGTCAGACCCGAGCCAGGGTTCAGGGAATGGAGCCTTGTGTCTGGAGGATGGAACTTCGCACACTTGGTTGCCTGCTGGTCTCAGCTGTGGGGTAGGGTGAGCAGCCTAACTTTGGTATTGGAGGTACCTCTCAGTACCTGTGGGCTGTCTCTGCAACACAGGAGTGGATGGAGCTTAGCCCCTCTGGGTCCAGGTAGGGCCCAGGCAGGGCCCAGGCTGTCTACCTAGGAATGTCTGTTCTGTCTGCAGGTGAAGCTCTGTCCCACAGTACAGTGGGCAGGCTCTGGATGAGTGTAGGTGGCACTCACCTTCACACTGACCCATCTGTATGGGAGTGGGGGTCCCAGAGGGCTGTTCAACTTACGTCACGAGTGTTGTGCTGGTCCCCATAGGTGAGGTGAACAGAAGTTGGAATGGGTGTCACTCATATGGAGCAGCAGAAATCAGCTGCCATGGTTGGTGGTCTAATCTTAGGCCAGCCTTTTGGAACATTCTCCCCCTCATCCCAAACAGCTTGTGGCCACCTTTGGACCCATCTTCCAGCCTCCCCTTCCCTCTAGATGCTGGCCTTGGCTCACTCCTCAGTCTTGTCTACTGCTTTGTGAGACCAGGCCAAAGGTCCCTGGGACTCAGGTGACCTTGGCTTCCCTTGGTTTCCTGTACTAGAGATTTGGAGTTGGAATTTGCTCAGCAAGAAACTGTCCAATCCTGGCTGGACTGAAAGGTCATGGGTTTGATTCCCGGTCAGGGCACATGCCTAGGTTGCAAGTTGGGTCCCCAGTTGGGGTGTACATGAGAGGCAGCCGATAGATGTTTCTCACATCGATGTTTCTTTCCCTTTCTGCCTTCCCCCCTCTGTAATTAAAAAAAGAAAAGAAAAGAAATGGTCCAGTTTGTTTTGTTGAGTCCCTGCAACCAAAGAGCCAAGGCACTACATGAGGGATGGTGGTGGGGGGCAGACCCTAGGGTATGGGCACTTTTTTGGGTCTCTGGGGGTACTGGGGCTTCCTGAATGAGGTGAGGTCTCACCAGCTCAGGTGGACAACAAAGGCATACATAAGAGGATCATCTTGAGGATTCGAGCCTGCCTGCTACAGTTGTGGCAGAGACTGGTTGTTTCCTGGTGTCTGGGTTTTATCTGTGTGTCTCAGCTCCTTGTATTTCATGCAGTCATGTGCCTGCAATTTGGACAGTGATGTGGATGCAGAAGTGTCTGACAGCCGCCAAGAGCTGTGCTGGCTTGCTCCTCTCCTGCTTTCTGATGATGCCATTTGGAAGCCTCAGCAGCCCTTGAAACCTGAGAGGTGACCTTGATGGGGGGAGGGAGCTGCTCCTGGAAGGAGCAGGCAGGTGAGGTATGACTCCTTGAGACCTTAATGGTGACAGAATGTCTGGACTGCCTTCTCTAGACTTCATACTTGGCAGAGCAATAAACTCTTGTCTTCTAAACCACTGCAATTGAGTTTTCTGATGTGTTCAGCAAGCCTGTTGCAGTCTTCACTCTGCAGGAGAGCTGTTCTTGTGGCCTGGGGGTGGGATCCCCTTGACCTGTGACCTACTGCCTGGTAGCCCTTCACCACAGTGGAGGCAGTGGAGAAGCTTGGCCTCAGCGCTGCCTCCAAGTAGGGTCTCCCCCACTTCCCCACGTGGCTGCCCTTCTCCCTTGTCAGAGCTCTAAGTCTGGGCTGCCCCCAAGGACAGATGGAATCAGGGAAGGAGATTCCTGATATTCCCAGCTGGGTGCCCTCCATAGATCAGCCCCAGGCCTTCCTGGGACACTACCTCCCAGGAGGAGGCTCCACCAAACTGCTGAAAATACAAGAAGGAGGTACTGCTGGACCATGGTCTGGTCTAGTGTCTGCATTAGTGTCTGCACAAGTCCTGGTTGCAGCTATCAGGCTGAAGAACAACTCCTATGTCCACTATTTCAGCTAAGCCACATCACTGGACTGGGCAGGACTTTTCTAGCCTTGCTCTCTGCCCTGGTGTGAGTGTCTGCCCCTGGGGATCCCTAAACCAGGCCATGCAGGGCAGAGAATGCATGACCTAGTCTCCTGGGCCTCATAATTGCTGCTGGGGACAGGGCAAGAATGAAGTCCCCATGTAGGGCCGTGCGTGCCAGATATTACAGTTGTTTGGGACCAGCATGTCTAGGTACCATCTGGACCTGAAGGTCTAAAGGACCATAAGATAGGAATGGGAAGATGGATGACACAGGCTGACTCTTACGCTGGCATGGGGTGGTCCACAGCTCCTTTCCACACCACTCCCCTGGGCTTAGAGCTGCCACAGTTCAGACCAGCTATGGCAGGATGTGCGTGTGGTTTCTTAGGCCCCACTCCTGCTCTTCTAGGACACTGCTTCCTGTCGGGTTTCCAGCAGCCTTGCACATGACTTGGGGGCGTGTTGGACCCTAACAGTAGTGCCCCTTCCTGCTGCTCCTGGGGTCCCTTTTAACTGTCTCTCCTGCAGTTGTCCAAGCTCCATGCTTTGGTGCAAGTGTGGGCTCCTCTACTGATACAGTCTTCTGGGCTCTTCCTGACTGCTGTGCACCTGCCCCTCTAGTTCCCACTGCTGCAACCTCAGCTGTGCCTGTATCATCCTTTCCACAGCTGCCAGGTCATCTTCCTAAGAAGGATCTCTGATCATGACAGTCCCCACTTTCATCCTGCCTGCCTCCTTCACACTCACCTCTCCACCTCATCTCCCATCAGTGAACCCACCTCTTCCTGAACTGATGCAGTCTGATTTCATATGTGTACCTCACATACACTGTTTCTTCAGTCCTAAAATACCCTTCCTCACATTCCTTTTTTTTTTTTTTGTGGTATCAAAAGATAAAAATTACAAATTTCTAATGTGTGGGCTTAAAAACAGCCCAGGAAGCCCATAGTAGGGCTGTCAAGTGTGGCCATGCGGCCAGGTGGTGCTGGCCTCTGCCCTCCTCCCGCACCCCAACAAACCCTACACGGTGCAGCAACCTCAGGCCCACCTCTAAGGAGATGTTTTCTGTTGGGAACATTTAAGACCACAACCATCCCTAAGTTTATTTTTTATAATGTGGAACTAAATGATGATAGAAGAATTTTAAAGGGAATAAGAGCTACTGGGAACTTTGTGGGGTTTATAAACTGAGAAACTCATAAAATGCTAATTTGAAACTGACCCAAATGAGCCAAAGTGATGGAAACAAGTCTTTTCTAAAACTATAAATTCTAAGGGAATGTAAAAGGCACAGAGATTCAAATCATGGAAATTCAGAAAACTAAGACATAAATAGTACATAAATAAAAAGGGAGCTGATGCTGAAGAAGAATTTTCTGGAAAATGGCTTAAAGCCCATGAGTGGTCCTGGAGCCAGAGGTCTTCTGGCCACCCAGGTGTGCACCCTCCCACACCAGCCCTACACCTGTCTCTGCTCGCTGTAGACACATACCTGTTGGCTGTTTGTATAACCTGTTTTTGCCCTTGCGTTTTTGGCTTATTCTTTCATCTCATGACAGTGAGTTCTGTAAGTTGACTACATACTGGGAAGAATGAGCTCCTGTTCTAGTTTTACGAAACTTGACACAGAAGGCTTGTGTTAGGACTGGGGGTGAGTTACTGGGCCCACGACTCCCATCTTGTGTGCAACTTACAGACTGTGGTCATGTTCCCTTCCAGCCTTTATTTTCTGGACACCGAGTCACTATGTGTTCAGTGCATCCTCCATAGATGGCCCCTCAGTCCCTGACTGGCCTCCTGGCTGCTGGCTTGTCAGAGGCCAGCGTCTGGAATGGAGGATTGCTTGCCCTCCCTGCGCTGGCCGACTCTGGAAGATGCTGGTGGAATGGCACCAGGCGAAGGGTCAGCTCTGCCAGACGTAGTGTCCACACTCTGAGGAGCATGGACTCTCAGGATGCCCCCGACTAGACTGGAAGCTGAGACCTCAGTGCCTAATCACAGTTGGCATCTCCCTCATGGATGGCAACAGGTGACCTTTCTGTCCATTCTGGGCAGCCTGGTGAGCCCTGCTGCTAACTGTCCTACCAGTTTCCTGTTTCACACCCAGAGAAGCTCTGTGCCATGTGTCAACATGGAGATGCCACTGAGTACTCTCCTCATAAGCTGGTAGGGAACTTCACTCCCTGGGTCAGCTGTGGCTTCTTCCTGGACAGCTCTCCCCAAAGACCTTGCAGCTTGCCTAAACAAACTGCTGGACTTGCTCTTGGTTGGGATCTTGAGTTCTGAGAGTGGGGTTCAGCAAACACCTTAGATGTGGATGTTCGCACGCTGACTGCCGGTGTGAAGGCACCAATACACCCAGTCCATATTGTGCCTTGATTTTCACATCCATCATAGAAAACAGTGATTAGAAATAAAGGTGCAGGATAAGATGAACTCGGAGGGAGAGGACGTCCACCTGTGCTCCCACTCATCCCACCTCTGCCAGGCTCCTCATGGCCCCTCATCCTCAGCAGGTGGCTGCAGGTGAGCGAAGCTCAGGAAGACTTGCTCCAGCGAGATCTGGCTCACAGAGTAGTCGTCTACTCCGTACTTCTCCTTGGCCTTCTCCAGGATACCAAAGACCTATGGGAAACAGACAAAAGACCTTTGGGAAAGAGACAAGCTGCTGTTAGAAGTCCAGGGCCCAGCTTTTTGTCTGGCAGGGAGTCCTCTGGCCATAAGGGGTGGTATAGCCCCGAAGATTCTACCCCTACCTAGTCCAGCCCCTATGGCACACACAGGGTTGGCCTCACAGGGTGAGCTGAGATCCCAGAGGGATGAGGTGGGTGGTTCTTGGTGAGCAGGCAGGGGACTGGGTTTCCTGCTGACTCTTAACTCTGACTATGACCTTAGTCAAGCTGTGTTCCTTCTCTGAGTCATTTTCCTTTCCTGCACCAATTTTCTTCCAACTCAACTATTTCAGGTATATGCCCCCCAAATCTAATAGATATTAGGGTGAGTGTTAGAACATAAACTATGAATGATTCCTCCTTGGAAAGAGCCTGGAATCACCACAGAAAGAGTGACCACTGGAGAGAATTTCAGCAGCCCCAGCTGAGGCCCTGTGGGGTCCATGCTCACCTTTGCCCAGCTGAGATCATCGCCAGGCAGGTGGTAATGGACCATCCCTTGGTGCTCATCTTCCAGGATGCTGCCTGAACAAAGGAGAGACCTTGTACCCATGAGAGTTGGGCTGGAGGGCCAGGGGAGGGTGACCTGGGCCCACAGAATTGCAGCCCTTGTCCTAGGGGACAGGAATATGGGACTTGGTAGGGTCAAGGCTCAGATGCCCTCTGCAGTGTCACACACCTGGGAAGGTCAGGTCCACAAATGCCTTGAATTCCTGCAGCGCCTCCAGCTGCCCATCACTCCTGACCTTGGCCCGCAGGGAGTAGCCACTGCCAAACTTGCTCTTGAGGTGCTGTGGGCTGCCCAGGCACTTGAACTGACCCTTGACCATGATGGCCAGCCGGGTGCACAAGGCCTCACATTCCTCCATGCTGGGGAGAGGGGGCAGAGGACTGACACAGGGCTGGGGTATGCTGACACCCACTTTCCATGTACAGATGGGCAGGTGTCAACACCCAGAGCATCCTGCTCCTGATTCCCATGCTCAGAATGTTGCCCGACATGCTATAGCCTGGGGATTCTCCTCACAGATTCTGTACCAGCTGAGGTCAGGTCTTTCTTCACCAGCCTCTCCCAGCCCATCCTTCCCACAGTCCCCAACCAGTCTTATCCACTGACCCACAGAGACCCTGGCTCTACCTATGGGAGGTGATGACAATGGCCTTGCCAGATTCACGTGCCCTCGCCACGGTGTCCCAGAGCAGGCGCCGGGCCACGGGGTCCATGCCAGTGGACGGCTCATCCAGGAAGATCACTGTAGGCTCTCCAAGCAGGGCAATGCCAGTGCTCAGCTTCCGCTTGTTGCCACCACTGGGGGCAGAGGAGGAGAAGGAGGGGGGCAAAGCTGATTATTAGCATTACATCCTTAAGTCCCAACAGATGACAGGGCCCAATGACTGTAGAGTGCCCCAAGTGAAGAAGAATGAGGGAGTGTGCCTGGAAACCCTCCACCTCAGAGAGCTGGAGGCCCTAGAGCAAGCTGTGCTCAGGGAGTCAGTCCCTATCCCCACATGGAGCAGTAACACCATCTGTCTGCACCTAAGGGGGAATTCCTTACATCACCTGAGGTTGGCCTTATCTCTAGAAAGTGGGAGCCAACAGGTCACCCCCTCTGACCTGGGAGCTCTGGCTCCCAACCTGTGTGATTGTCTATGGTAAGGGAGACCCTGATCCCATCCTGGGAAGACCCATGGGTCATCAAGTCATGGGGTGGGGGAGGGGCTGAGGCACAGGTGCACCTGTAAGTCCTGACCAGCTTGTTGGCATGTGGCTCCAGAAGCAGGCCCCGAAGTGTGTTCTCCACACAGGCACTGATATGGCGCTCAGGGATGCCTCGAAGCCGAGCATACATGACCAGAGTCTCCCGGCCTGTCATGTGTTCCAGCAGGGCATCAAACTGGGGGCAGTAGCCAATCCGCTGTCTCACCTTGGGTTGGAAGAGAGCCAGGGAAGTATCAGGTAAGAGGGAGGCTCCTCTGGGTTTTTCTCAGCCAATTTGTCCAGGGTGATCCATCAGCTAGTACACAGGCCTTGGTGCTGGCAGCACTTCAGTGGGGACACAGGAGGGGGTTGGCTAGTTCAAGGAGGCTACAAGTAGCCACGCTGCCCCATAATGAAGGGTCAGAGATGGGCCAGAGCCTTATCCACTATAGGAAGTGTGGGGGCAGGTTGGTACAAGAATGTATTGATTATACAAAGTGATTACTAAATGCAAATATCTGCTGGTGTATCATCCGCTCATTCATCAGATGTTTAACAAACATCTAACATGTGCTAGGACTTCTTTCTCTTCCCTCCAATGAAAGAGAGGTTTGGTGGCAACACTTTTGGGATAGGGCACCCCCTGGTCAGATGGCCACATCCATCAGAGCCAGGGTGCCACATGGCAACTGCCATCTCCCCGCTACCTTCAGCAGCTGGCTGGGGACAGGTGAGCCTAAAGTCTGAATTCCAAAGATGGGGTTTCTTTTCTTTAGCCTCCTTGGGGTTCTTACGCTTCCAGCATTTGTGTTTAGTTGATCCGGGAAAATTCTTAGCTATTACCTTGTCAGTGATTACCTTTCCCTCATTTTGTCCTTTCCTTCTGGAACCCCGATTAAATGTATTTAGGACTTCTCACCCTTTCCTCCATTTTCTAGATCACATATATAACTTTCTTTTTCCTCCATATATTTTCAGTCTCGTTTATTTCTTTAAACACAATGAACACAAATGTTTTATAACCTGGGTCTGGCGATTGCACATCCAAAGTGGTTGGGCTTGTTTCCCCAGCAGGGCCCTCCTGTCTGCAGGTTCTGGCCACAGGGGTGGCCTTGTTTGTTTAGCTGTGCACTGCTCGTGGGCCTTGCAACACTATTTGGGGTGTTCTTCGAGGCCTAGGATGAAGGTCTTCACTCCAGATAGGTTGTGTTCTGTGGTCTGGACCCTGCTGTCAGTTCGGAAGATGAGGTCACTCCCAGGCACAGGCTCTTCTTCATTCCTTTTCCTGCCCTGCTCAGCACACAGGGAATCTGGCGGGCAATCTCCAGGGGTAGGGGAGCAGGAGGTTGGCCTGGTTCATCCTTATCCTGAGGGGCAGCCTTTGGGGTTCAGTCGCATGTGGGACAAGTCTCCTATTACACCCCTACCGTGGGGGCCCTGGTCTTTTTTTTTTGCCCTCTTCACTCAGCAAGGCCCCTAAACTCATGCCCGCTACCTAGAACATAGAGGCCCTCTGTGTCTCTCAGCGTTCCTGGATTTCAACCTGAGTTACTCACCATGTTGTGTGCTCTTCCATGTTTTTACCAACATAGTTTGTTATTGAAATTTTATCCGGCTTTCGGTGTTTGGTGGGATGGCTGGTCTGAACAGCCCAGGGGATCATTATTGTAAATTGATGAGCACAGACTGGAGAGTGCCTGTTCTTTACAGCAGGGCAGCATGCTGTGAGCACCATGCTGCACCCGTTCCAGAGAAATGGCTTCCCTGGGAGGGGTCCAGTCTCAGACCTTCAGCTGGGCCTGGGCCCTTCCAGCCAAGGGGGTCCTTATCTCCCTGTCGTTTCTCTCCTCCCCATCACTGGCTTAACTCTGCCCAAGGTTACTGCCTCATTCTCCTGTCTACTTTCTGAGCCAGTGATGAACTGTGTCCCTGCCTTCAGGGTGTTCCCTCTTACCGCCTTCCTGGCAGCACCCACCTTCCCGATGTCTGAGTTGATGCTGCAGCCCCCGACAAAGGCATCCCCAGAAGTGATGGTCTCCTCCCCGGTCAGCATTTTGAAAGTGGTGGTTTTCCCAGCTCCATTGAAACCCAGCAGCCCGAAGCACTCTCCTTTCTGGACTGCAAGGGAGATCTTGTCCACGGCAAAGAGGGGTGCCCGCTGCTCATACACCTGCAAGGTTCCAGGGAAGAATCACAGTGGGGAGGCAAGGAGCCAGCTTCTGAGCAGCCAGGCATTGGGGAGCAGAACTGGGGCCTGTGCAGTGTGGCCGCCTTACCTTGCAGAGCTCCTTGATGACCAGAGGTGTGTCCAACAGGGAGTCCAGGCTGGGGGCCAGGATTCGGTTCCTCTCATCCACCACATCCTGGTCCTCGGGAAGTGCTGATGGCCGGGTGTGCATTTCCATCTAATTGTTCCAAGAAAAGGCCGCAAGGGGTGAGCTCCAGTCTGAGGGGTCTTTTTCTATGGGATAAGGGGCTGAAGTCTCTGAGACAGCTCACCCAGTCTAGCACACGTGTGCAGGCTCAGGCCTTTCATAGGGAGAGCTGGCGGGGGGCGGACGGGGGGGTGCATAACGGTTGAAATTAACACTAAGCAGACACAAACTGTCTGAGAAACAAGAACAGTGCAAGACTCATGGAGAAAACCAGGAAACTCCACTGAAGGATGTGAGATTTTAATGATATTTTATTGTTTATGCTGTTACAGTTGTCCCAGTTCTTCCCCCTTTACTCACCTCTACACAGCGCCCACCTCCCTCAGGCAATCTCCCCACCATTGTTCATGTCCATGTGTCATGTGTATTAAGTTCTTTGGCTACTCCATTCCTAAGCTGTTCTTTACATCCCCATGGCTATTCTGTAACTACCTATTTGTTCTTCTTAAGGGGATGTGAAATTTTAGTATGTGGATAGAAACTCCTCCTCTTAGAGAAGTCTTAATATTTTAGAGAAGCCAATTTGCCCTAGGTTAATCTGGGCACCCAATGTGTCTCAGCACATTGTTTGTGGGATGGGATGTGTGTGACAAATACGACAGCGCCTGGCAGCACTACCTCTGTTAAGACCAAGGACTCCAAGGCCCCAGGAGGACTTCGACCCCTTCCCAGACTATGAGCCTTGTGGTGCACATACATTCTGGCCACTGCTGGGTCCTGAGGCCCTCCCTGTGTGCTGTCTGAGGAAGCCCAGCCTTAGTGGGAGACCTGCTGGGTACAGAACTGTAGGAGCCACTCACCAGCTCCCGCCTCCTCCAGAAGGCACAGATGCCGGTCTTCAGCCTCCATAGCAGGTCGGTCTCAATGAAGAAGAGCAGGGTGAGGTAGGCGAACCCTGAGGCAGCCATGGAGGTCACAAACCTGCCAATCCCTGGGGCACTCCATGCATAAAAGTTCTCCTGGTACTGGATGTCTGTGTGGGCAAGGGAGAGGCTGCTGCACCACATCCCCTATTGCCCTTCCTCCTCCACCAGGCAGCCAGCCCGCGTCTTTCTCCCTATGCCCACTAGGATCCTGCACCCCAACCTTCTACATGGAGGATGTGAAGGTACAGGGTTCATTAATCTTCTGAGGGTGAATCCCATGTCTGTCACTGCCATACAAGGGTCCCAAACACATTCTGCATTTTGGGGCACTTTCACCTTGCAAGGGACACCTGTGACAAGTTACAGAGTCATGCCCTCACTCACACATACACTCACTTCATCGCTTGGGGACTGCACTAAGACATAAAGATAGGGGAGATGTGCCTCTCTCCCCTTTAGTCAGTTCTATGAAGTAAGTGGTAGGAACAGAGCAAAGACTGAGTGTGCCGGGGGATGCGCAGGGTTCTGCAGACGGGAAAACAAAGCTGCCCGCTAAAGACTATTCCAAGCACAGAAAGGGTGTGTGGCGGGATAAACTGTGGCCCCAGGAAAGATGTCCACATCTTAACTCCCCAAACCTGTGAACGATTGTACTTAGAAATAGGGTTTTTGCAGATGTAATTAGCTAAGTGTCTTGAAGTAAGATCCTGGATTTAGGGTGGGTCCTAAATCCAATGACAGATGTCTTTACAAAAGAAAGAAGGGGCAGGTTTGAGATATAAAGACACACGGCGAAGGCCATGTAAAGACAGAGATGGAGACTAGAGTGCTGCTGCCCCATGAACCAACGAACGCCCAGGAGCCAGTGAAAGCTGGGAGGGTGGTGGGAACGGGAGGGATCAGGTGGGAGCTGGTCAAGGAAGCAGGGGATTGCCTGGTACATCTGAGTGATGCAGAAGCAGTGAGGGGTGCCCAGCTCCCTCAGGAGAGGGAACACCTAGGCTGATCTTACAGAGGTTTAGGGGTCAGCCAGGAAGGAGGAAGCACATACCATTCCAGGGGTGGGGCAGTGAGCACATATCTTCTGAAGACCAGGGACCACGGATATGCCTTGACACACCATGACCCCAAGCCTCCCCAGAGGAGCTCCTTTGCAGGAACAAGGCTCATGGGATGCCCTGGCTGGTCTTGGGGGAAGAGTCAATAAAATGGGCTGCCTGTGGGAGCCTGGCACTCACTGTATTTTTTGCAGTAGTGGGCGGCCACCTCAGAGGAGGTGCAGTACCTCCTGGTCTCGTAGTTCTCATAGAAGCTGCTGACCGCCATCCCCAGGCAGTGGTTGGGCAGTACTAGAAACATGCGGTCCAGGGTTCTAGAAAGTTCTTCTAATTTTACCGCTGTGGGGAGAAGGCATAGACCAGTGAGTGCAGCAGGATACACCACAACTGCCCCCAAGGACAGATCAAATCAGGGAAGGAGGTTTCTGATACTCCCAGCTGGGCACCCTCCAAAGATCAGCCCCAGGTTTTCCTGGGACACCACCTCCCAGGGGGAGGCCCCACCAATCTGCTGAAAATATAAGAAAGAGGTACTGCTGGACCATGGGCTGGTCTAGTGTCTGCATTAGTGTCTGCACAAGTACCCCGCCCGACACCCCCTACACACGTTGGAGCAGAGAGGATCCATGGGTGCCCAGGCTGTGGGAGTAGGGGGCCATCCTCAGGCTCCCACCTGGGATGCGCATGATGGTAACCATGAGGAAGGTGGCGATGCCTGACAGGATGTTGAATATGGTGAGCCTCGTGTAGGCAGTGGCCGCTCCCGAGAAAAAGAAGGTCATCAGATACATGAGGGGTATGATGGCCCAGCCGTAGAGCACGAGCAGCAGCAGGGTGTCAGCCATATGGCCATCCCGTGTGAAGGCATGCACATCAAAGGCTTTGAACACTACCTGCAGTAGCAGAGAGAGAGGGTTGCTTGGCATGTAGAGCAACACAGGAACCCAGGCCCATCAGCCCCACAGGCCGAGTCACCTCCCACGGTGGCTTTCAGCCCTGGGATCTTCCTTGCTGAGGTTCCCTCTTCTCCCCTTTGCTGATGGAGTTGTCACCAGGGTACCTGGCTCCAGAACCCTGCCTACTAAAGGGGGCCAGAAGCTGGGGGCGTGAAGACCAATGAGGGGGGCTGCCTGGCATTCCCAACTGTCCTGGAATCAGGGCTGAGCTGCCAGTGTGAACCCCTGGGCTGGTTTTGGTCTGTGCAGGGGCCCCAGGGCATGCCCACTGGACGTGCAGGGAAGGGTCCCAATACCAGCTGCAGCTCTCACCAGCAGCAGCAGAGCGGGGATGAGAAAGGAGATAAGGTCCCACAGCAGAGCTGAGAGCCAGAAAGTGGCCACGTGGACTCCACTCACAAACTGGACATGCTTGGCCTGGACAGTTCTCTCACTGACTGCCAGGATGGAAAATGTGCTGGCCAAAAATGCCATGGCGAAGAGCAAGTTGAGGGTGATGTCAAATCCCTTCCGGCCCCTGTGGGAGGTTGGGGGAGGGAGACAGAGCAGGTCAGGAACAGAGCACCGCACCTCTGGGCAGCTAGGGGATTGGGTCCTTGGTCACTATGGTTCAAAGTATGCAATGCAGTGGCCCAGCCACTAAAGGGGGTTAAGAGAGAATCCCAGATCTGGAGTGAGGGCTCTCAGCACCAAGGAAGTCTCCCTTGCACAAGAATAGCTCCTTCTCTGGATTTCCTGTCCCCAATGATGGTAGCGCCACTCTCCCAGTCACCTTTGATCTGTCCCCTGTGCCTCCCATTCCCCACAGACATTCAGATATCACACTCTTCCTTTCCCAGATCTGAGAACCCTCTGCACTCTCTCTGTTCTGCCTTCATCAGAACCCCATCTTTAGGTACCTATATCACTTGCAACAGCTCAGATTTCCCTCCCCTGGTCAAGTGCATTCTACATTCAGGTGCTAGCAATACCTTCTACAAACCAGCTTTGATGGTATTCTGTTGCTTAAAAATCTCCTGATCATTTCAATACGTGGTACTGGGACAACTGGAAATTAATTGACCCAAAAAATGAATGCAGTACTGACACCTGCTACAACATGGATGAACCTTGAAAGTGAACAAAGCCAATCATGGAAGGCGACACATTATATGATTCCATTTATACACGATGCCCCAAACAGGCAAATCCATGAAGACAGAAAGAAGACTAGTGGCTGCTAGGAGGTGGAGGAGAGAGGAATGAAGAGTGACTGCCAGTGGTCACAGGTTGTCTTTTTGGGGTGATGAAACATTCAGTAAAATTATATTGTGGTCTAACAGGTACAGGAAAAGATGCTCAACATCCATGATCATCAGAGAGATGCAAATCAAAGCCACAATGAGATATCACCTCACTCCTGTTTGAATGCCTGTTATCAAAAAGACAAAAAATAACTGTTGGTGAGAATGTAGATTAATAGGAACATTTGTGCACTGTTGATGGAAATGTAAATTGGTGCAGCCACTACGCAAAACAACGTGAGGTTTCCTCAAAAAATTAAAAATAGAACTACTGCCCTGGCTGGGTGGATCAGTTAGTTGGAAGACCGTCCCATACACCAACTGGTTGAGGGTCTGATCCTGTGTCAGGGGACATACCTAGGCTGCAAGGTTTGGTGCCTGGTTGGGGAGTTTACGGGAGGCAACCTATTGATGTTTCTCTCTCATATCGATGCTTCTCTCTCTCTCAAATCAATAAACATATCCTCAGGTTAGGATTAAAAAGGAAAAAAGAACTGCTATATGATCTAGCAATTCCTCTGAGTATTTATATGAAGGAAACAAAAACACTAATGTGAAAAGAACCCTCATGTTCATAGCAGCATTATTTATAATAGCCAAGACATGGAAACAACTAAGTATCCAACAATGGATGAATGGATAAAGAAAATGTTATGTACACACACACACACACATGCACACATACACACACATAGCAGAATCTTATTCAACCATAACAAAGAAAAAAATTTACCATTTGTGAAAACATGAATAAACATTGAAAGATTATGCGAAGTGAAATAAGTCAGACAGGGAAAGACAAATACCGTATAACCTCACTTATATGAGGACTCTCATAAAAAAAAACACAGCAGAACTCATAGATACAGAGAACAGGCTGGGTGAGGCAGGGGCAAATGGGTGAAGAGGGTCAAAAGGTACAAACTTCCAGTTATAAAATATGTTAAGTTATGAAAATGTAATGTACAGCATGGTGACCATAGTTAATAATACTCTATTTATATATATATATATATGTATATATATTTGCCCTGGCTGGTTTAGCTCAGTGGATGGAGCGTCGGCCTGCGAGCTAAGTGTCGCTGGTTCGATCTTCCAGTCAGGGTACATCAGAGAAGGAAAACTCTGACTCCAAAAAACCTCCGCTGCCTTGCGGCATACCTCTTCAGGGGAAAGGCTAAGGGAGTAAACCCCGACAGAAAATCCGGAGCCGGAGTCCCTAAGGCGGTTTGACGTTGTAGTCAACACCGGCAACTCCTGCGGCGCACCTGAAGCCAAGCTGTATCGACTCCGTCTTTCCCTTGGATCCTTCAGCTGCGAAGAGAGGGGGGGTCTGCTGCATGGGCAACAGCAGACCCTCCATATCACCCTGCCCAGGCTCTGTAGCTTCAGCTTCACTGGAGAGGACACTCCAGCGTCATCGCAAGATGTCGATTCAACACGGGAGGAGACAGATACCGTGTCACTCCCGAGTCGGACTGCACAGCCATTCTCGGCGGTGCAGATAGACTCTTAAGAAGCTACACCATCGTCTCTCGAGACGGACGGCTGCCGACGACGACGACGATATATATATATATATATTTTTTTGCTATATGTTTTTAAATCCTCAGCTGAGGATACATTTTTATTGATTTTAGAGAGAGAGAAATACCCATCAGTTGCCTCCCACATACGGTTCAACCAGAGATGGAGCCTGCAACACTTTGGTGCATGGGATGATACTCCAATCAACTGAGCCACCTGGCCAGGGCTATATTACCTATTTAAAAGATGTTAAGAGAGTAAATCTTAAAAGTTCTTATCATAAAAAAATTCTGTAACTACATATGATGGATGTTAATTAGACTTATTGTGGTGCTCATTTTCCAACACATGTATCAAATCATGATGTTGTACACCTGAAACTAATATAATATTGTGTCAATTACCCTAAATTATATTGTGATTATGGCTCCATTACTGTGAATATATTAACAATCATACAATTGTAAACTACAAATGAATATTGTACAGTAGGTGAATTATATCTGCTAAGCTGTTAAAACAAACCTTCCTGATGCCTGGTCCACTCTTGAATCTGCTCAGCCTGACATCTGGGTCTCCTAGTTTGGAGCCTGCCAGGAGGGAGATGCTACCTCTTGATGTCTCCAGCACAGCTCCTGCCTGTAGCTGCTGACAATCCTACCCTGGTTTGAAGGCCCCGTAAGCCTGTCTCTCCCTGATGTCTCAATCCAAGGGGGAGCCCCTCCCCAGCACTTTGTGTATCATTTCAAAGCCCTGCCACCTACTCCATTACAGGTATTTATCTTTGTGCTTGTCTATTTCTTGTGTACCAAGGAGAGTAAATGACTGCCACTGTGTCACTTCTTTTGGGGTAGAAATGGGAGGTAGCTGAGGGAGAAGACATGGTAAGGTCCAGGGCATAGTCTAGAATGGGGATGGAGATGAATCCCCCTCCCCCATTAATTAGTTGCCCTGAAGTCGAGGGATTGCTCTGAAATGAACTGATTTTCTTGGCTTCCTCTGGATGGTCCCAGAGTTCTGGGGGCTCTGTGACAGGAATGAGGGAGAGTCTTACACACATGATGGTATGACAAGTCCTAAGGAGACAGACCTCCCGGGCTTCCTGACTTGAAGCTGCCAAGGGGCTAGAACACTTGACCTGGCTGTGTTCTGCTGTCCTCGCTCACACACACAGCCAGGCACTACCCTGAGAATGAGTGTGTGCTGGGACTCCCTGGGGACAGTAGTGGCAGGAGCTGGGTGCAGATTTGAGAAGAAGGCATAGCCACCCTCTAAATCTTCAGGAGCTCCATGCAGGGATCTCAGTGTATGTGGGATGGTCTTGCCAGCTTATCTGCTAAGAAAAGAGGATGGAGGCTGAGAAAGATGTGGGGTGAGGATTCCCTAGCCAAAGAACTGGAAGCTTCCTGAGGACAGAAATTATGGTTTATCCATCTCATGGCCCTTGGTGGTCCCCAGCAGCACTGAGGTGGTCAATTATGATGAATGGTCCTGACAGGATGGGGAAGGGGCCTGATCTGATGAGGATGGGGTCATGCCAGGGGACAGGGTTGGCAGGGCACTGCACATACTCGTTGAACTGGTCCTTGGCGGCCTGCAGTGCGCTCCGGGGCTGTGGGTAGTTGGAGACTGTGATGGAGGCCCGAGGGCCACATAGCAGCTTGAATAGGAGGTTGTCCACAATGGCCAGCGCGGTGGCTGGGGAGTGGTATGCCTGGTTGTTGAACAAGGCAGTGACGACTGTCTGCTCGCTGACATCTCTGAAGGATGCTGACACCAGGCACCTCTCGTTAAAGCCTCCTCCCTCCACCGAGGCCCTGAAAATCAGGAACTCCTCCAGGTCACCTGGGGAGCAATGGCAGAGTCAGTAGTGTGGACGACTTCCCCCTGAAGGCCTGGAGGAACCATGGGAAGAACATATCACATGTCCAGACATGGTTCTATGGCCATTTTATCCGGCACACAGGCTCACTCCTCTGGCCTTGCCTCTCACTCAGCTGTAAAATGGGTACAGCAATGATACCTATACTGCTGGACCCATGGGTCAGCAAGGGGACAGGGATACATCAGTGAATCCTAGTACTGATATTTATAATGGCTTCCATTACGGCCTTTTCTCATTAGCTAAGGAAAAAGGTCAGATGCCTTTAAGTACAGTGTAATAAAACCATGTAGTGAGGTGGTCAGAGACAAAAGGCCCCACATTCTATGAGGAAACAGGAATTCAACCTTTCAGATGGACTCACGCTGACGCATCTATGGCAGTGTTCTGAATCCCCTAGACCCTCCATGCACCATGAGAGCCCTACAATCTTTGGACCAGGCAGGGTGACAACCAGAAAACAGGGTGGAGGGCACATGGGGTGACAAAGGGGGGCACCCACCAGTGTTTGAATAGGGCTAGTCAGGGTCAGGTTCACTGGCAGAGCCAAGTGCGGACTCTGGGCTGTAGGAGCTCCTGCCCAGCAGCGCAGTGCCCATCACAGTGCCAGCTCATTCCAGGTTGCCTATACGTTTGGCTAAAGAGGAACCTAATTCCTGCCAAGATTTTGTGACCATTCAGTATGCTGAATCTGAAAGTAGCTGCCCAGGAAACGAAGTGGGAGGGGAGCAGTAAAAGGAGAAGACTTCAGCGCAGTCCATGTAAGCAGAGCAACGCCAGTCTACACCCAGGGCAGTGTCCAACTGTCACCACTGGGGAAATGAGATAGTTTTGGTTTTAGGATGATGGAGGAAAACACCATGTCACATTAATGCATACTGGGACCAGCCTAGTAAACAAAGATAAGGCAACGTAAACATCACAGAAGTTTCACATTTCGTTTGAATGGTCCTAAATATACAACTTCAGGAAATGACCACTTGGAGAAAGGTTAGCCATAGAAATGACAATTTGTGTCTTTTTCTGACTCAGTGCAACAATTTTCTTCCCCCAGGGAAGACCTGGCAATGTCTGGAGGCATTTTCAGTTGTCATGATGGGGGTGGGGGGCTGGGGAGCAGGGGTCCTACAGTGCACAGGGCAGTGAAAAACTAACCAGCCCAAATGTCTACAGCATCCTGGTTGAAAAGCTGGGCTCTGACAGAACAGTTTGGGTCCTGAGACCCCAGGTATGTCCCTTACCTAACACTTCACGGGGCTCCTGGCCCTCGGCCTGCAGCATGTCCTTCAAATGCTCAGAGAGCTGCTGATCCAGCCGAGAGGTCCCGGGAACTGAGAAAGGCACAACGGTTCTGCCGTACTCGCCCAAGGTCAGCTTCAGGATGGGGTCGTCAAAAATCTCGGAGGAGTAGTTGATGGCCAGGAGGGCCAGGGTAATGCACATCACAGGGACGAGGACCTGGGCTGCCACCATCTTCCATTCCCGCCAGCTGTACGAGGCCTTCTTCAGGAACATAGCCAAGAACTGTTGGCAGTGGAGGGTGAACTGCAGCAGAGGGGACAAGGTGACATGGCTGCCTCTCAGGAGCCAGCATCTGACCAGTAGCAGGCATGGTTCCCACGTGAGTCTGGCCTTTGGCTGACATTTGTGCCCTGGGGCCCTTCCGTGGGCTTTTCAGAGGACTTGGTCAATGACACACAGGACCTGTGTGTACACCTCCCTATACGTCCTGATGTGGGCCTCAGGGGATCTTGCAACAGCCATGAACGCAGGGCAGATACTGTTTGCTTGTCACAGGACACTGGTGGACTGGCTGTGATCCCACAGCTCCTCTGCAGAGGCTTCTGACTAGGCCTGCTCCTACTGTGCTTGCAGACAAATGTCCCTCAGCTGCCCATATTCTCAACCTCACCTCTTCACTGTCTTAAGTGTGGGGAGTGTCACAGGGACCAATCCCCAGGTCTGCCACAGGCCGGCCATGTGACCTTGGCTCAGGCTTTAGTTTTCTGTCTATAAAATGGGACCAGTGCTGCCTCTACCTCATCTAATGTCAGCACACACCAAGATCTTGGAGCACTGTTGGCATCATAAGCAAAGATTTGCTCCTAGTCTTGAGTGGCCAAGTTAGAACATTAAGAAATTACAATTGCTCAAGAAAAATGCTCCGAGTTTTCCTTCTTCCTGCCAACTCATGGAAGCATGAGCTGTAATCTGCCCTCTTCCTGGCACATTGATTCTCCTGAAGTCCACATCTGCCCTCATAGATCCATAACGTGTAGGGCTTAGAGGTCTCTTAATCCTGCACTGCCCCACTCTGGCCCTTAGCACTCACCCCTGTGTTGAGCTTGATGGTGGTGCATTCCTCCTCGATCAGGGCACCGAGGCCATTAGTTGGGTCCATTGTCCCACACAGGTTGCTGTCCACTGCCCAGTCACTAGCCCGCCTCTCATGCTGGTACTGCAGGGCCGGCAGCTGAATGGCCTGGATGTCCATGCTGCTGTCTACCAGCTTACCCACCCTGCACCAAAACACACAAGGCCTGGTCATAACTAGGCTCTCCAGAGAGGGAGAAGCTATTGTTCCACAGAAGAGAGAAGCAGAGGAAGAAGGATGACTGTCAGAGGCACTCAAATAGAATGCCATCAGCTTCATTGGTTGGTTTGTTCATTCGTTCATTGATCGATAAATATCTCCAGAACATCAGCTATTACAGCCAAGGAAAGTTCAGGAGAGAGAGAAAGCAGACAGGGACCCTGCCCATGGGTATCCTGGTCTCAAGGGGAGACTGACCAAGGTCAGCATTTATAACAAGGGCTTTCCAGAGGGACAGGAGGAGGTTTGGGGCATGACAGCTACACCGTTTACATTCACTTAATTCTGTTGCCTGCTCTAGGCCATGGGTACTCAAGGGAAAACACCTACCTCACATTCTATTTTTGTATTTCTAGTTCTTAGCACTATATCTACCAAATAAGCGTTCAACAAATGTCTAATATGAGTGTCAGTTGAATTGAGCTTACCCTGCAGTTCTGAGGATCCGACTGCTAAATTTTGCACCTTCGTTACAGACAAAGGCACGCTCTGGACTACTATCTAAACCTGAGAGGAGTTTAGCAAGCCTGTTGCTGGTGTGAGGGACCCTAGGGAAGTGCACACACTCCCAATATGATCGATCAGAGCACAGCTGCTCCCTGTTTTCTAAATTGCTGTGCAAGTCAGAAACCTCACTGGATTTGTGCAGGTGATAATAACAGAGTCATAATTCCAAGTAGGACCCACTGTAATGCTTCCACCCCAGGCATATGTCCATTGTCAGATGGGTGTTACAGATAATTGAGGGGACTGCTTTATCATTCGACTTTTGAAAAAATTATCCACATTGCTGAGTCCTAGACTAATGAAAATACATTTACTGACCGTAAAAAGACTTCCTCCATGGTGGTGACAGAGGCCCCAAAGCTGGCAATGCCCAGTTCCTTCTGCTTCTTCTCCAGTTTAGCAAAAAGACTTTCAAACCTGAAAAAAAAGATCCCGAGTGATGAGTCCCTTTTCAGTGACTTTCCGGATAATTCATTCCTAAATAATCACTTTCATGTAGTATGGATGTTAGAAACAAGGACATAGTGACTCCCGAACCAGTAAAAAGTCATTAGTAACAAAGGGCAAATGTAATTAAAGGGTTTTAAGGGCAAATGTAATTAGAGCATCTCTGAGAAGGGAGTTGACAGCACTGGCATATCTACAAATCACAGAAGGGGCAATAAAATAACCGTGTTAGATTGTAACTCCAGAGTAACCAGTAATGGAGAAACGGGGAAGAAGGAGAGGGGAGGGGGAGCTAATTGCGTTAGGGCGGGGAAGATAATCACTTTAGGGTGGCAATTTCAGGGTGAGGAAGCTAAGACTATAAAACCAGTTTCCTTTGTCTACTTGGCGCGCACATTCTCCTGGCTGTGAGGGTGCGCCCGGCTCTGCAGACTCGTGAATAAAGGCCTCGCTTTACTGCTCAAGTCCTGTGTCCCAGTTTTTATTGTGAGCGTTTCTCACATGGAGGAGGGGTAAAGGAAGTAAGCTCTTTGAAATGCCATTTCAAAAAAAATAAAAGTCACATTTTGTTCCCTGCCATTTTTTCCCCATGTAACATCTTGTGAGTACAAAGGCATTCTTCAATAGAATACCCTTACATGAGATCACGAAATCAACCAAAAGCAATTGGTGAATATTCATTTGATTGCAGGGCAGGGAAAAAAATTTCTAAAAACAAGCCACAAGAAAAAAGATATGACCCATTAAATATAAAATATCTGCATAGAAAAATAATCCCAGAAAATTAGGCAACAACAAGTTGGAAAAAGTTGCAACATACGGTACTATAAATGTATTTTCTCTGCCTTATGCTTTTCTTAACATTTTCTTTTCTCTAGCGTATTCTGTTGTACAAATATAGTACATGCGTTTAATACATATGACATAAAAATATGAGCTAACTGACTGTTTAGCTTATTAGTAAGGATTCTGGTAAAGAGTAGGCTATTAAGTTTTGGGGGAGTCAAAATTTATACGTGGATTTTTTACTTTGTTGGGGGACAGGGGGTGTTGGTGCCTCTAACCCCGCACTGTTCAAGTGTCAACTACATATAAAATACTCTGACTGATACGTGAGCAAGAGATATGAACACACAATATCCAGAAGAAGCAAGGCTTAAAGACCACTAAGCAATGAATATGTTCAACCTCCTGCCAGCAGGTATAGAAGAAATACAAAATGCCAATTAAGTGATATGTGCTGTTTTTTGTTGATCAAATACAAAAATATTAAAAATTTACTCAAACCTGGCATCCGTGGAGTAAAATGGACACTCGCCTGTCCTGCTGATGAGGAAACTAAACACACCACCTTTGTAGAAGTAATTTGGTCCTATTTACCCCACTTTTGGGAATCTACCCTAAGGGGATCACTGGAAGTCTGGACAAAGAGTTTTCTAGAAGGATGTTCATTAGCATAATTTTTATGAAAATCATGAGCATGTGATAATAGAGTAGATTTTTAATATAAATTATGGTATATCTGTGTCAGGGAGCAGTTATTAAAACCAAATTACCCAGTTGGGCTTGTAGCAAGATTAAATGTACTTTTAAGATTTATGTCCCGAAGTTTCAGAATGTGAATCAAGTTTGGTTTTTCATCTCCCCACACTGATAGTCTATTCCATTTATTAGGCATGTGTACATGACCCAAATTCTAAGACAAAGAAGACATACAAATTCACAATTCCACAGAGAACTCTGGATGGGTTGCTGTACATGCTTCACTCAGGGTGACCAATGCACTGAGCTCCCCTTTGATGAGTCAGACAGTTTTCTGCTTCTCAGGTACAAGTGATGTTTCTCCAGGCTCCACTGCACAGGGAGGCCTGGCATCCTAGACTTAGCAAGCAGATTCACCATGCACTGACTGTCACGGGCCCAGGACCTGGGATATACTGACTGGCCAGTCTTGACAGGTGTAGGGTGGGTGACTCTAAGCAAGGAGCCCTTAAAGCCCACTGAGCCCCTTTCTTGCATCTGTACCTGTGTGTGCTCTCCTTGGGAAGAATGAACGACAGCTCTGCTCCGGCACTGCTCTCCAGGAAGGCGTTGGGGACATGGTGGTGGACCAGCTGGGAGATGCCCTCAGGGTTGCAGTGAGGCTCCTTCACCAGTGTCATGTGGTAGCCTGCACCTGGAACACATAGGAGCCCCACATGAGGCTGTCTCTCATGTCTCTTGGCCTACCCGGTGCCCTTGGGCTCATGACCGTGGCAGACTCATGGGAAAGGAGCTGAAGAGCAGGGGGCAGCTGAACCAGAATGAATGCATCTTGGAACTCCTCAGAGCTATCCTGAGTGTCTTGATTCCTGCTCCCTAGCCTGGAAGAGATGCTGGAAAACTTGGGTTCTGGGCATGATAAGGAGGTAAAACCCAAGCCGGACTTTGGAATTCAAGGCTCACAGGCTGTGGTAGGTACTGTCCCAAGACCTGTTCTCCTTACTTTCTCAGTAATGGAACCCCATGATGAAGGCTACACTGCCTCACCTCCGTCAGACCGATGGTGACTACATTGGGTCACCACCTAATTGACAGGGCTGTGTGCTGGTCAGGGGAAGCCACAGATGGAGGGTATGCAACTCCTAGGGTATCTTGTCCTTCACACTAGCAGAACATGGATGGGACCTGGCATACTGGACCATGAGCTGCCCTTGAGAAAGGAAGCCATACCTACATAGCAAAGAAGTCTTGATTCCACATGTGACCCACCAGCCCTGGACCATGTCACAGGCCACTTGTGGGCCTAAGAGCAGTAACACTGACAAATGTGCCTGGCCCCTGTAAGGGTGCTGCTACTCTTGGCAGCCCTGGTTCTCAATGGCCATTCCATTGGCCATGACTAACTGATTGTCATTCTAATCAAATCAAGACTTTCTATTCCACTTCCTTCCCTCTTCATTCTTACAATCCCCTCTGCAAGGGCCTTGGAGGGTAGCAGACAGGAAGTCTAGGGAAGGTCACCCTAGACTGTCTGATCTCAGGCACCCTTCATGAAAGTTAACAGTGGGCACTTTCTTCAGCACACTGGGTCAGTGACACTGACTCCATATGGAATGGAGGTTGGGCTGCTCACCCACTTCCTACCCTCGGCCACTCACCATATTTCTGTTTGAGAAACAATGAAGACCCACAGCACTGCAGCTCCCCCTTGGCCATGATGGCAATGCGGTCCCCGAGCAGGTCGGCCTCATCCATGAAGTGGGTGGTCAGCAGGATGGTGCGGTCACTTTTCTGCTGTTGAAGAAGGTCCCAGATGGCCCTCCTGGAGATGGCGTCCATGCCAGAGGTGGGCTCATCCAGCATCAGCACCTGGAGGGCAGAGGAACAGCCTTGTAAAAATGGCAGAGTCACATTCCAGGGCCAGGCTGGCTCAAGTGCCACAAAGATGCAGCAGTTCCGTCCCTGCCAAACTAACTGTCCAGGGTGCCCAGGGCCAACTTCCTGGGCCATGGCTGCAGTCAGCAGTTGGCCCAGGCCAAGTAGGAGCTAGAGGGCAATACCTTTGAACCCTGCTGCCCCAAGTGTTTGTCCACTGCATATGGGGGCCCTGACTTGTGTCCTTTAGGAGGCCGGGCCCACTGCCCTGTACCTTGGAGCCCGCTATGAGGGCAATGCCGATGGAGAGCTTGCGCTTCATCCCCCCGCTCAGGAACTTGCACCGGGAGTCTTGCTTGTCCTCCAGACTGAGGATGTGTAGCATTTGTTTGACTTCTTCAGGGCACTTCTGGCGGGACAAGCCTTTCAGCTGAAATAGCAGGGACACAGAGATCTGGCAGGGACTTCCAACGGGGCCACCCAGTGAGCCACTTAGCCTTGGCGTTCTCTCACCCTTTCATGTGCAGGCCTCCAAGTCCTGACTTCCCCCCCACTTCCCCTACTCCAAGTCTATGGGAGGGGTTGTAGGAGCAAGCTTTGGTTTGCTGGTTTGCCAGGAGGCTAAGGGCTCAGCTGGCTGCCTCAGGAACCCAGCATGTAGGCTAAGAAGCAAACGTGACAAGGACAGCCTCTGAATCCCACCCCTCTGCCAGCTCACCTGAGCATAGAAATAAAGGTGCTCTGTAACTGTTAGGTTGTCAAACAGGACGTCGTGCTGCGGGCACAGGCCCAGGCTCCTACGGATCTGAACCATATCTTGTGAAATTTCGTACCCATTGATATATGCCCGCCCACTGGTCGGGGGAAAAAGACCTACGGCCAAAGAGAAGACCAAAGGCTTAGGTTCAGCTGATCATCCTGCCAGTCAGCACGAGGTGTGATGGCCTGGCCACATTCATGCAGTTTCGCTTCAATTTACCCGAGAGTGGGTTTGCCACTCACCCCGCTCCTGCCACAGTGGCCATGTGGCCCCTCACCTGTGAGCATGGAGAGGGTGGTGGTCTTTCCTGCACCATTGTGGCCAAGTAGGACAGTAATCTGCCCCTCATACAGGTTCAGGTTCAGGTCTCTGACAGCTGCCCTGTCCTTGTTCCCCACTCTGAACACCTGTAGGAAAGGCAGAGACCGCCCTGGACTTCAGGGGTCTTCAGGAACTTACTTTACAGTTCCCTCCCATTCTCTTCTGGAATAACCACTGAGGGTCTCAGAGGCGACCATCCCCAACATCACTAGTCAGCAGGCTGAGAGGTGGGAAGTGTCAGACAGAATGCTGATTGAAGGCCATGCTGCTTCCTGTTATTCTCTGCCTCCTCCACCCCCAACAGGTCCTCAAAAGGTCCCTAACATCCCTGGTGTCTGGCATCAAAGGCCTGTGAAGCTGAGGCATCACTGTGTAGCCAGCACAGCAAGCATTCACTGCAAAGCTGCTGAGAGGTTAAGTCTGAGCAGTGGCACCGAGTTATTCACTCAACCCTGAGTCTCCACACCGGGCCCTGGGAACACAGAGTCTGAGTGGTGGACAGTGCCTGGGAGAGCTGGTCAGAGAACAGCCCTGAGGATCCAGGAGGCAACAACGCCTGGAGAACAGTCACCAGTTTAGAAAGAGCCATGGGTAAGGCAGCAGGTCTTATCACCTTTGACAGTAAAGTCCCCCTTCCCTGCCTGTCCCCATAGAGTGTAACACCTTGGATATGTGTTTGATCTTGATCCCTGCCACCAGGTCCTCCGGCTCAGCTTCAAAGTACTCTGTCCTGAGGGCTTTCTCAGGGTCATCATCATCTTCTTCTTTCCTTAAAACTGTCCTTGGGCGGACGCACCAATAAGAGGGCTAGTATGGAAATCAGAGAGGTCTCAGATGGCTAATTCATGTCAGGTTATTGTGCTTGTGACAAACAGAACAACAACTAACCAACATGCTAAACATACACAGCTGCCAGTCCTCCATCTACCCTCCCACAATGCTGCTGCAAAGGAGACACCGCTCAGAGCCCCAGGGCTGGGTCAGGATCCAGCAGAGCCCCTTACTCTCTACTCTCGGGGAAGCACTCAGTCTCAGCTTCCTAATCTGCCATATGGCATGACGGCAACTCGTAGGCTTATTGTCATATCATATCAACTCATATGTGACACAAAAGGAAAAGCAAACAATGACATTTAATACAGACAGGTCATTGAATGCTCCAGTCCAGAGTAATGTCTGGGCAGAAAATGAAGGAGGCTGTGTCTCCGTGCCCTCAGCTGCGCCCTTACTCACATACACAGAAGTTTGTGAACTACGCAGGAGGAGCCAAAGGGCCAGGCCTCCCTCTGCTGTGAAGAAGCCTCGCGTCACACTGTCTAGAGGACAACTGTCCAACCCCCTGATCCGTTTAGAGGACCATGACCCTCCACTCTCTGTCTGGCCATCACAGGGACAGGCTGTGCCAGGGGAAAGACTATAAACAAAAACCTTACATACAGCCCTTCCTCGAGGGTGGCCTGTAGGCAAAGGTAACACAGGGGTGTGGGCAGGGCCAGCGGCAAGGTGAGAGCAGGGCCCTGGAAGAGTTCCCTGCAGAGGTAAGCCTTTGAGCAGAGAATTTGTTTAATCCACTGTTATGTTTCCAGTGCATTTCCAGCATCTGGAATAGTTTTGGCACACCATGAAATGTATGGTTTTAAGCCACACATTTTACACATTTTGAGTAGACCGTGTCTGAGAAATCACGGAATGCTGCAGTTTAATTGTATTTTTCTTCCTTAGTGATAGAGTAATGGTGTCTCAAAGAATCAGTGGCACTTTAGATTTCATCAAATATGTAGTGGACACTTGATAAATATTTGTTGAATCAAATAAGGAATGCTGAAGTGGCAAGCTAACTACCATCAATAAGGAATTAGTTAAATGCATGGTGGGACATCCATGAAATACTGTACAGTCATTAAAAAATGAAACTGATTCATAAATATGAATATATTTAGATATATTTAGCCCTGGCTGGGTAGCTCAGTTGGTCAATGTTGCCCCAATACAACAAGGTTGTAGGTTTGATTCCCAGTCAGGGTACATACTAGAATAAACCAATGACTGCATAAAGAAGTGGAACAACAAATTGACGTGTTTTTCTTTTTTCTCTCTCTCTCAAATCAATTTTGAAAATTAAAAAAATTGTCCTGGCTGGTGTGGCTCAGTGGATTGAGTGCTGGCCTGCAAACGAAGGGGTTATCAGCTCGGTTCCCAATTGGGGCACATGCCTGGGTTGCAGGCCAGGTCCCCAGTTGGGGGCGCGTGAGAGGCAACCACACATTGATGCTTTCCTCTCTTTCTCCCTCCCTTCCCCTCACTCTGAAAGTAAAGAAATAAAATCTAAAAAATAATAATAAAAGCTAACAATAGAAAATATATTTTTTAAAAAATCAAAAGAACTACACATCTAAATGTCTGTAGTGTTCATCTCTGGGTAGTGGGGCTGTGGTGTATATTCCAGAAATGTGATTATTTTTACAAGAAGCCATATTACTTTGTATGCAGAAAACCCAACAAATGACAAGAAAGAGGCAGAGGGAGAGGGTGTGTTGATACTGTGGATGGTGGGCCAGCGTGAGCTCCTTCTCTCAGACCCTGGAGTGCAGGGATCACCTCAGGAGGTCAGGCTGGGCGGGTGGTCTCAGGGCTCTTAAGGATATCTGGCTCACCAGCTGAGCACAGGGTAAGGTCCTATATCCTAGCTCGACTAAGCATGGAATGTCAGACACTGAAGAAGGCCCAGGATGCTGAGGAAACCTGCACCCGCCCTGCCTGACTCAGGCTTGGCCAGTGTGAGGAGCAGGGCCATCAGGACTCACCATGATGAAGAAGTACCAGGGCTGAGGCACACCAAACTGCCCTGGGAAGATGGCCTCCACATACCAGGTCACCAGGCCATAGAGGACAGAATCCAAGAGCAGCATGCCCAGCACTTGCCCAAAGGAGAAGTTATCATCCACATTTACAGGACTCAGGAGGTCTCGCCACTGGACTCCCGTGCCTGAAAGACACACCAGGAAATGGGCCTGAAACAGACCTGCAGCTCCCACCCCACCCCAAAGTCAGCATGACCTCTCCCTTCCTGCTTTTATAATGAATCTGATAACTCTCTTCAGGTCTTGAAGATAAGAGGAGGTTACAAAATTGATGTTATAGAACCAGCAAAAGCTCATTAACTGACTAGGTGGACTCACGTTTGATTTATGACATACATATACACATAAACATATATCCATATACACAATACGCATATACATATACACATACACACACATACAGATGCATATTTGTGATTTGGGGTAAGCCCAACACTGGAATAGTGTGCATTTCATGTAAGTCTTTTTAAAAGGGGAAAAATACTTTAGATACATAGAAAGATCTATTTAGTAGTACTCATAGTGCTTTGTCTTCTCTTTGTTTTGCAATAGCACAGTCTAAACGATGCTTGGGGATTCTGTGTAGCCAGGTGACCTTCGGTTGGCTTGAGAACCCCTGACGGAAATGGCTGCTCTCTGGTCTTGATCAATGTTCACTTTCAAATAACTAGAAATTTGTCTGTCTTAAGAAAATTTGGTACAGAACTTTGAAAAATAAGAGGTATTATATAGTTAGATTCTTTTCTGTAAATGGCTTTTTAAAGAATATTTGAACCCTGGAAGTAACCCTGCATTAAAAAGTCTACATTGTACTTCACGCTACTAAACACAGAAACACATATATTTAAAAATGAAGTGTTAGAAGATATTGTCAACTGAAGAAAAAAGTTCTAAGTAAAGATAGTCACACTGAACAAAAAAAGATAAAGCTACACTGGCCCTGGCCCAGTGGCTCAGTTGGTTGGAGCATCATCTGGTACACCAAAAAGGGTGTGAGTTCCATCTGTGGTCAGGGCACATACCTAGGTTGTAGGTGCAATGCTCAGTTGGGGAGCATATGAGAGGCAACTGATTGATGTTTCTCTCTCTTCCTTCCTCTCTCTCTCAAATCAATAAACATCTTCCGGTGAGGATTTTTTTTTTTTTTTAAAGCTATGCTGAGGGTTCCTGTGGCTACCCACCTGCCCCCTTTCATAGACCTGTCCTCCACCCCAACCAGAAGCTAAAACAACAAGTAATCACATGGTTGGAAGAAATGAGAGCATTCAGCCTGAAAAAGAGAACATCTGGATAGGGCTGGGCCCAGAGGGTCTTAAAATGCATACAGGTCAGTCCTGTAGAAGGGAGATTGCATTTCACCTCCTGCAGGTGGAGCCAGAACAACAGGGACATGATACTAGCACACCAGCCTTGCAGAAACTCACTTGCACCCCTTGACACCCCCTCTTGGAACCAGAGAAAGCAAGAGAGGTGGGCCAGCCTGAGTCCATCCACCTCTCCAAGGTCCTGTGCAAGGGATCTGAGTGATCCAGAAATGAATTGGGCTTTCTCCTAAGATGTGAGCCCTCCATCTCTGGAGACTTCCCAGAATGTAAGGGGTTAAGGGTTACACCAGGTGCTCTCTCATCACTTTAGAGGAGCAATTGAAATCTGACCTGCTAGAGCAGATTTGCAAAGTGGGAGCCCACATGGCCAAAGTCAGCCAAAAGAAGTGTTTTATTTGATCCCCATATTTAAAAAATCAGGAAATTTCACAAACATCAAGAAAACAATGTTCTTGTCTGTCTCTTGTGTTTTTCTTGGGCGTCTTCATCCTCATTGTCAATCATTGTAGGTTTCAGGGGACCAGGGAGGTGGTAGATGCTAATTGTACTACTTTACAGAGAGCTGGGGGTGGATCAAAACCCAAGGACTTGGACAGACAGAGAAAGACAAATGCCCTATGATTTCATTTAAATTTGGAATCTAAAGGAACAAGCAGAACAGAAATAGACTCAGATACAGAGACCATTTTGATGGTTGCTAGATGGGAAGGGGACTTGGGGGATGGGTGAAAAAGGGGAAGCAATTAAGAAGTACAAATTGGTAATTACACAATAGTCATGGGGTTGTAAAATACAGCATAGCCAATAATATTGTAATAACCATGGATGGTGTCAGATGGTGTAGACTTATCGGGGTAATCACTTCATAAGTTACATAAATGTCTAATCATTGTACACCTGAAAATAATACTGTACATCAACTGAAATTGAAAAATAAATTATTTAAACAAAACAATGGGCTTTGAGATCTTAGGTGTAATCATTCTGAATGCCTGCTGATGCAGGAAGAGACTCAGAGAGCGGAATCTAATTGAGTGGAATCCTATGTTGGCAGGTACAGATGCTCACATGCAGTGTTTTCCTGCAGTAACAGCTGGTTTCAGGCAGAGCCTCAAGGGAACTCAAAGCCAGGACTATGCCAGCCAAGTGGTAGATACTGATGACCTATCTTACAAATGCATCCCTTGCTTAGATGTCCTGATGTGTCTATTACTGGAGCTGTAAGTGTCTCTGCTTAGACTCTCTGGGTGAAATTGAATCAGCAAGGGCAGCTTGTGAAAATGAAAATACTCACCTTTCGCTTCAAATTTTCCAATGAGCTGGGCTCCCATTGCCATGGCAACATTGGACAGGATGCAGGAGAAAAGCTTCTGGCTAAGAGTCATCCAGTTGTAACGAGGAGCAACGAAGAAGTAGGGGATGTATGTGAAGAAGTATAGGCAGCCTCCGATGGCTGCTGCCATGTTGGCTACGGATGGAGAGAGGAAGGTAAATGTGGTAAAATCATGCAAAAGGATTTGCATGAATGTGTCAGAAGGAAGCCTGTGAGCTGCCAGACCGCTTCCCTGGGACATAGGTCCTGGTGCTGGGGAACTCCAGGCTTGGCCTGCAGTCTTTTTTCTTGTCAGAGTGCCTATGCCCTAGGAAATGTGACCCCGCCCAGGGCAGCAGGTGTCCTTCTCATCCTGGGACCACACATTGATTTTTCCATCCCTCTCCTCTCCTGCAGACTTCACCCCTAGTTGCCTTGACATTGCACACCTAAAACGACTAATACTGAACCCCCCCATCCCAGCCTTGCTTCTCGTGTGGTCTTCCCCTTCTTCTTCTTTTTAAATTTATTGATATGGGGGTGGGGGGTAGAGAGAAAGAGAGAGAGAGAGAGAGAGAAACATCAATTTGTTGTTCTACTTATTTATATATTCATTGGCTGACTCTTGTGTGTGCCCTGACTGGGGATCAAACCCATAACCTTGACATATCAGGATGATGCTCTAACCAACTTAGCTACCCAGCCAGGACCTGATCGTCCTCTTCTCATTCACTCATTCATTCATTCATCCCACAGATATTCTCTGAGTGCCTACCCTGTGCCAGGCTCTGCTCCAGGCACCAGGTAGACCTATGCAACCAATACAAAGCCCCCACCCCATCTGAGTCAATGGGAACCAGAGAGTCAACGAATAAGCAACGAGGCAAAGAATGGGCAAAGACATTCCTTGGACCAGGGGCTCTGACTGACTAGGTGGCCAAGGAAAGCTTTGATGGGAAGGTGACACATGGGAAAGAACTGAGAGAGGTGAAGACTGGGTTGTGAAGGTGTGGAGAAAAAAGTGTGGCTTTAGCCCTGGCTGGTGTGGCTCAGTGGATTGAGCACCAGCCTGTGAACGGAGGGGTTGTTGGTTCAATTCCCAGTCGGGGCATGTGCCTGGGTTGCAGGCTGGGTCCCCAGTTGGGGATGTGGGAGAGGCAGCCACATATTGATGTTTCTCTCCCGCTCTCTCTCCCTCCCTTCCCCTCTCTCTAAAAATAAATAAAATCTTTAAAAAAAAAAGTGTGGCTTTAGTCCATACTGGCAGCTCTCAAATGCTTTGGTTTTAAGACTCTTTTACTCCCTTAAAAATTATTAAGGATGTCAAATAACTTTTGTTTATGTGGGTTACATATATATATATATATATCAATGTTTACTATATTAGAAATTAATACTAAGAAAGTTTAGAGATACTTAAGAATAAAAACAATAAACCCATTATAAGTTAACAAATATTTTTATGGAAAACAACTCTTTCCCATAATTTAGTGAGATAAGGGCATTGTGTTACGTTTTTTCAAATCGCTGCATGTCTGACTTAACAGATTACAGCTGGATTGTCATATCTGCTTCTGCACTCACTCTTGTGTTACATTGTTTTGGGTGAAGTGAATAAAGAAATCAGCTTCACACAGGTAAGTAGTTGGAAGAGGGAGGGGTATTTAAGAGCCTTTCAGATATTTGTGGATCTTCTTTTTTTGACACTACACCATTCAACAAGTGGTAGTTTCTTAAAAGTTAAGTGCCATGTGGAATGAAACTAATCAATGAACTTTTCATTCTCTTACACTAAATCCATTGGTCTAACTTACACTTTGAATGGATTAATCTTCTTGCATAATTTTGTAACACGATGCATTGGTCACTGGGAAAATATTGCTTATTGAGTTATGCAGATATAAATGTTGACACATTTTATTATACAACAGAGAACCTAAGTAGACATTTCTCCAAAAAAGACATAGAGATGGCCAACAGACACATGAGAAGATGCTCAACATCACTGATCATCAGGGAAATGGAAATCAAAACCACAGTGGGCTATCACCTCATACCTATCAGAATGGCTATCATCAGAAAGACAACAAAAATGTGTTGATGAGGACATAGAGAAAAGGGAACCCTGTGCACTGCTGGTGAAAGTGTAAATTAGTGTAGCCGCCATAAAAAAAAGTGTGGAGAATCCTCAAAAAACTAAAACTAGAACTACCATGTGACCCAGCAATTCCACTTCTAGGTATTTATTTGAAGAAAACCAAAACAATTATTTGAAAAGATATTTGCACCCCTGTGTTCCCTGCAGTGTTATTTATAATAGCAAAGATATGGAAGCAGCCTAAGTGTTCATCAATAGATGAATGGACAAAGATGTGGTACATATATACAATGGAATACTACTCAACCATAAAAAGGAATGAAATCTTGCCATTTGTGACAACATGGATGAAGCTAGAGAGTATTGTATTATGTGAAATAGGTTGGACAGGAAGAGGAATAAGTTGGACAGAAAGACAAATACTATATGATCTCACTTATATGTGGAATCTAAAACACAAGACAAATAAATAAATCAAGACAGAAACAAACTCAGAGATAGAGAGAACAAATTGATGGTTGCCAGAAGGAAGAAGGGTGTGAGGAGAGGTGGGAAGGGGAAGAAGATTAAGAAGTTCAAACTTCCCTTATAAAATAAGTCACATGAATATAATGTACGACATAGAAACCAAGTCGACAACATTGTTATAACTATGTGCGGTGACAGATAATTACTCGACTTACTGTGGCGATCACTTTGTAAGGTACATAAATGTTGAATTATTATGTTGTAAACATGAAAATAATATACTTACTGTATGTCAATTATAATTAAAAATAAAATTTTAAAAAGAATTATTCAGGGATGTACTTCAACACCCAGAAAATTGAGTCCAGAGGAAGGTGTAGAGTAAAAAAAAAACCTTCAGTTTCTGGGTTATTATTATTATTGTTATCCCAAATGAAACTGCCCATTTTCTGAGGTTTTATTACCCCACAGTCCTCTGTTCCCAGGGGGCAGGAAGACTCACCTTTGCTGAAGAAGGTGCTGACCATGAAGCTGAAGGAGATGGAGGATATGGCAAAGCAGGCCAGGAAGACCAGCACCAGCGAGGGGTCGCTGTGGGCGAGTACTGCCACGTCCTTCTTCACCTGCATGATGTGCCACCCCCGATGTCAGACGCACAGGTTACAGTAGGGAAGGTGGAGACAGTAAATGTTCCGGCCATAAATGAAATGGGTGGGGACTAGCATAAGGGCCATGTAGAGTGCATGACTGAGAAACAACTGCTCCTCTACTGAGCCCAGGCAGACTCCCCTGAGATCTGCAAATGTGGAATCTTGGGGTCTCTGTGGTGGTACTACAGTTGCCTCTGGCTCTCCTATCAACTTGAATGTCATGCTCTTGACATCAGACCCCCTCTTGAAGTCCCATTTACCTTGACACAGAAGAGCAGAGTCATGAAGGAGACAGTGACGAGGAGAAAGAGGAAGAAGAGCAGGAACCATGCTGTCCAGTGCAGCCAGCTGCTGAGCCCCATCATGCGCATGTGCTCCTGGGGAAAGAGTGGCAAGCACTCGACATGCACTGTGACACTCACCCCAACATACCCCCTGCTGACACCCCTGCTCCCACCGCCTGCCACATTAGGCCCTGGTGCCTTCCTCACATCGACTTTCCCTAGAGCCTCTGTGTGTGTGAGTGTGACAGCAGACGTGTGGTGTCATACATGAGCCAAAAGAGGACAACACGGGACACCTGGGCCAGAGGCCAGGGGCAGGAAGAGTGAAATACACACTGGCCAGAGGCAGAAGACATGGGTCCCACTGTCATGTCAGCTCTTGACCTTGGGGCATGAGGAATTCTGCCTTCTTAAGTGCTACTCACCTGGGACACCCTCTCTGTTTCCCAGCCAGGACTAGCTGTCTTCTCCCTCACCCAAGTGAGCTCCCTTGTTCTCTCCTCAGCCATTACACGCCCCCCACCTCATAACCCTGAGCTTCAGTCAGGGCCTGAGGTGGGCAAGCATTGTGTCGATTAAGCTAATGAACTCCCTTGGCACCCCTTCATTCCTTGGAGCAATCCCTAACTCCCAGCCTGTGCTTCCCAGTCTTCTCTGGGTGCTTCTGACTGCCCCTCCAAGAGACTGTGTGGTGGAGCAGCTGGTGTTGGGGTTCTGAGTCAGGAGAGCAGAGCATGGCCCCTCCACTGTCTAGTACCAACCACAGGAATACCCGTTCTGCAAAGTGTGGCCCTAGGGTTGTTCCAGGGTCAACAGGGGCTGTGGGAATGCTTTAGAAGCCAGAGGTACTGCCTCCCCTCCTGCTAGTCTGAAACGAGGGTTCCAGACTATTGTTGTGAGGACAGAAGCACAGTGATGCTGGGGACAGGCCTTCCTCAAGGATCCTAGTCAGGTTTTAGGAGGTGTGGTGAGGAACCCCGCTATTCCACTGACCAAACTGACCATGGAGTTCTAAAACACATAAAACTATGCTGTCCAATACAGTGACCAGTGGCCATATAAGGCTATTTCAATTGAAATTAATAACATAAAACATTCGGTTCCTCAGCTGTGCTATGCACAAGTGCCCAGTGGTGACAACAGTGGATAACAGACAAAGATCGTGTCCATCTATCACCATGGAATGTTCCATTGGATAGCACTAGTCTGGAGGAAGGGACTAGCACTGATTGTCCCTTATAAGCCAGGCAGCAAGCCAGGCTGTTGATTTTCCAGAGTATTCTTATGCACAATTTCACACTCTCAGAAAAATGGGAAGATTGGTACAATGGTCACTCATGTACCCACCGGTTAGATTCAATAATCACTTAACATTCTGCCACACTGGTTTTATCTATGTATCTGTAGGTGTGCAAGTCTACAAACATTATTTTCTGAACCATTTCATTGTCCACTGCTAACTATTTAAACTAAACATTATGCCATTTTATCAAAGTTATTTAAGGTGACAAAGCAGACAGTACCCACCTTATCTGTTCTCCCTGCCCCAATAATCACAGATTTGGTGCCTCTCAGAATACTCAAAATGTCATTTCAGTGGCATGGCAGATATTGCCAAAAAAGGAACTTTAAGTAAATTTTGGATAATTCTGGCAATGTCATTGGTATGGATTTACAGGTGACACTATTCATTTAGGTACTCTCCATTAAGTCCATAATATTCTTTTAGAGTGACACTTCATACACTTCTGAATTTCCCATCATATTGTGCCCGACAGTCTAGAACTACAGTTGTCTTTGATCTATATGCAAAATGAATTAGCCTTCTGCTCAGCCATATATTCAAACATTTTTGGCTCACTGTTGATCTAATCTCTGGAGCAGTTCTGTTCAACAGAAACTGCAAGCCACATATGTAATTTAGAATTTTATAGTAGCCACAAAGAAAAAGTTAAAAGAAACAAGTAAAATTAAGTTCAACAATGTATTTTACTTAAACCAGTATGTCCAAAATATTGATTTTTCAACATATAAGCAATGTAGAAAGTACTAATGAGATAGTTTACGTGCTTTTTTTCATACTAAGGCTTAAAAAATCCGGTGTATATTTCCCACTCTCAGCATGACTTAGTTCAGACCAGATGTACTGTAAGTGCTGGAAACCCGAGGGCTTGTGGCTCCCATGCTGGACAAGGCAGCTCCAGAGCCACGTTCAGTTCTTAGTATACTGCACACAAAATATGGTACTTTCTTATTGTTTTAAAAATCTGGATATACCAGGGCTGGTTTCAAAGAAGCCCTAAAATGGGCTAGAACCACCATGGGCAGCTGCCTCACTCCAAACTTCTCTGCGGCTCCAGCACCCAGCAGCTCCCCTGCCTGACAACAGAGCGACAGAGCGGCACTATGCCTAGAATCAACTTACCAAAATGTTTTAACAAATGCAAACAGGGTTACCTTCAGTTTCCTCTCCTTTTCCTGCACAACAGCCCTGATGATGGTGAGTGAGGTGTAAGTGAAACTCAGCATGAGCAGCAGGGGGAGCTGGTACTGGATGGCGACGAGAAAAGGGTCCGAGATGAAAGGTGGGTATGGGAACCTCTTTGCGATCACGGTGAGCTTCTCAAACAGCTGATGTGTGGAGGCATTTGCGTGGTACTGCATGATGGCTCTGTCCACGGCGTGCTGCACAGCCAGGAAGCCTTCTCGGATGTACCCTGAGTGCAAAAACACAGGATAGTCCAGCACATGAGGTCAACGTGTGTTGGAAAAGCTGCAGCATGGGGTGTTCCCATCTCAGAGAGCCACATGCACTGAGCTGTGCTGTTGAATGTAGCTGCAGAGCGACGTCACCTAATGCCCTGAGGACTCCTTCGCTGTTCTAGTTTGTAGGGACCTCCAGAGTTCCCTGGCTCGTGACCCCTCCCTCCTGCTTCAAAGCCAACTAGACAGCATCTCTATGACCCTGCTGCTGCCATCTCATCTTCCTCTGACCCTTTCTTCTGCCTTCCTTGTCCATTTTTAAGGACCTAGTGATTACAAGTGGGTCCACTGGGGTAATCAACAGTAGTCTGGCTATCTTAAGGCTAGCTAATTAGCAACTTTAATTGCATCTGCCACCTTAATTCCCCTTTGCCATGTGTCCTGACATAGTCACAGGTTCTGCTGATTAGGATGTGGACATCTTTGGAGGGCCATAATTCTGCCAATCAGAGAGCTCTGCCCCTGAGTTACCATCTCAAAGAAAGGCAGACACCATAGCTGTAAGACCTTTTTATGCCTTCTGGTTTCTCCATGCTGGCCCTTTTTGACTCCCCAAATTGATCTGTAATAAAATGCTTAAAATGAAAAGGACCTGGGAGGAGTGAAAAACTGGGGATGTGGTATTTCAGTCCACAGCTAAGCTTGGGAGGAACTGAGCCTAAGGAAGGAGTCAGTATGGCCTCAGGAGAGAACAGGGCAGCCTGATCTCCTGAGGCCTGAGCCCAGGAAATGGGGAGTTGGGGAGGTGGGGGTAGGGAGACTCAGGTGCAGGTCTGGGTGGTGTGAGCACCCTGACTTATAAAATACATTGACATTCAGAACATCTGATGACCTCTAACACAGAACTGCTTTGGGTTCCAGCCTCTAGGAAAGAGAAAAGCTATATGCCAACCATACCCCTACATGGGGTTATCATATCTGTATGTTTCTACTGTTTCCATTAGGTTTAAGTCTTTTTATGGTTGTGATAATAGTAGGTGCTCAGTTAAGGCCACCCATTGTTGTGCTGGTTGGGGGTTTGGTTCTCACCTTCACAACTAATCTGCAGAAGAGCTAACAATATCCCCACTGAACATCTGGGACCACTGAGGCCCAGGCAGTTGAGCCACATAATTGGTGGCAAAGCTGAGATGGAACCCTGGCCTCCTTGGCTTCAAAGCCAGTATCTTTTCACAACATCACACCACCGACCAGGAAGTATCCTGCCTGCCTGCTCAGACACTGCTCTCTCATGGGGCTTTACCATGTTACCATACAGTCTCCATCATCATGACCTGTGTGACTGTCAACACTCTGAGGAAGGAAGCCATCGCTCCATAATCAGTCATTTCCTATTGCTGAAATTTTTGTGATCTTAAGAAAGCTACAGTAAACATATTTGTGCATGTGGATTTTCTCCCTCCTTCGGACAATTTCAGGGTTAAATTCTTATCAGGGAATCAGAGGGTTTAAGGTGTGGACCTTTGGGGATGGGCTGGGGCAAACACTGGACTAAATTTACCATGTGCTGCCAGTACCAGGGTCCCAGCCTTTCCATATTGCTTGGGGCCTTCATGTTTTTCTAACTGCTTTATGAGTCTTTTATATAACAAGTTCACTGAAAATGTTTTCTCCAGTTTTCTATTTGCTTTTAATATCAATACTTTGTCCTTGAAATCTGTTAGTCTTCTCCTCTCAGAACCTTTTTTTTTTTGTGGTTTCCAAGCTTGGGGAAATTGTCCACACAAGCTGAAGCTCTAGACCAGCCCCTGGGTCTCAGCAACCAGTTTCTCCTGCTGTTGATGTGGTTTCTCCTTATCTCCAGGGTGGGCGATCTGTCCAGAACCTCATTCGGGGGCCTCCTGCACCTCATCTTGCCTTGCTCATCTTAGTTCCTTTTCTGGATTTAAATCTTGTCCTGGAATGTTAGCCTGGTGACCGGCCCTGACACCAGCCTGTCCCTAAACACTGGCTGCACACATGTGGCCTCCTTCCTGCCTCCTGCCTGCCTGGTTCTCCATTTAAGGACATTCCTAGGTCTTCTCATCAAAACTTCTAACAAGCTCTGCCACCTGCAGGGCTGTGGAATCCCGTGTTCTCTTCAACACTCTGGATGCTATGGAACCTGCACTTGGGTCTCAGCCTGAAGGTGACGTCTAGTCCTGTTTCTTCTTGGCTATCTAGCTCGTTCTAAGCTGTGACCATGGGATAGACCAATACACACACTGACAGGGTATAGCTACCCAAGATCCAACTTCTACAAATGTTCCACTGACTCAATTAAAGTGCAGATTAATTACACAACCACAGAGTTTTAAAAAGCATATAAAACTGTAGGACTTCCGGCCAAGATGGAGGCTTAGACGGACACGCTAGGTCTCCCTCAACAACTATAGAGGAATACAACTACTTCAAAACAAAGGATAACTAGAAATTCCAGAAAATAAAGCTACACGGAAGCCCAACATATGAAGTTATAAACCAGCGGTGCCATTTGGGCAGGTAAGAGTTAAAGAAGGCAAAGCTGTTTGCGGAGCGGCCGGGCGGGGCGGCGAAAAATCCCAGAGGCAATCAAGCCCCTGGCGTGCGCGACTCCGGGCGCTGGGGAGAGCAGCCGCAGCATCGCCTTGAACAGTGAGGCCCAGGGGGGCGGGAGGACGGATCCCGGTCTCCTAGCTCAATAACTGTGTGAATCCATCTTGGACCCCCGCCCCCACAGAAAGCACCACAGGGCTGCGAAATAGGTCGCGGACAGGCAGGCACCAGCCGGTCGCTGATTTGTGACGCGTACGCAGGCACTGCCCCCTGCCCCCGACAGCCGGCCCAGGAAAACAAAACGCATCTGTCAAAATGTGGCAGACAAATATAGAGATCCCAGTGGCACAATTCACCAGACAGCAGATAGAGAACCTGACAGATGAACAGATAAGAAACCTGTCAGAGGCTCAGTTCTGGGCCATTGTTATCAGGTGGCTTACAGAATTCACAAAAGAGCAGGAAAAAGATATGAAAGAAGCGAAAAACTTTCATAACGAAAGGAACAAAACCACATACGAGACAGATGGTGAGGAATCCAGAGTCCATTTCAACAAACTGGAATATGGAGAAGGAACAAGCAGTCAACCAATGCAGCGAGAGGAAATGGCAAGCAACAATGAGAGGATCAGAAACCTCTGGGACAGCTATAAAAGGCCCAACATAAGAATCATTGGTTTGCCAGAGAATGAGGAAGATGAACTAGAACTTGAAAAATTGAGTGAAAATATAATAAAGGAGAACTTCCCAGACTTGGGGAAGGGAATAGACTTGCAGGTCCAAGAAGCAAGGAGAGTTCCCAAGAGACTGGACCCAGGGAGAACCACTCCAAGACACATTATAATCAAAATGTCAAAAATTAAAGATAAAGAGAGAATCTTAAAAGCAGCAAGAGAGAAGAAAAGAATTATGTACAAAGGGGTCCCAATTAGACTATCAGCTGACTTCTCAAGGGAAACCCTACAGGCAAGAAGGAACTGGCAAGAAATATTCAAAGTAATGAAAATCCAAAACCTACAACCACGAATACTCTATCCAGCGAAATTGTCATTCAGAATAGAAGGACAGAGAAAGTGTTTCCAGGACAAAATAAAACTGAAAGAGTTCATTAGATCCAAACCACTGTTATATGAGAAGTTAAAGGGACTGGTTTAAAAAACAGAAGCTAGGGAGATGAAACAAAGGCAAACGAAACAGGCAACGAGAGTGGAAAAGGAACTGTGGGTAAAGGAAACATAGTGGGGGGAGGTCAACAGGGAGGGGGAGTGGGGAGAGGGAGGGAGATGATATAGGAATTGGGGATCATGGTAGGAGGGAATGGAATAGACGGAGAGAGGTTGGGAGGAACTGTAAGCACAACTAATGGACATAATCTAAAAGGGGGGGACAACTGGAGGGAGGGGGCCACCGGGTGGAGGGGAGCAGAGGGAAGGGAAAGTGGCACAAATGTAATATTTTAATCAATAAAACACATTAAATCTGAAAAAAAAAAAGAAGAGCTTATAGTGACTCATGACAAGCCAGGGGAGGTGGATGCCTACCTAGGATGCTCCTGCGTCACTGGGAACTTTTGTCTTGACTAAAGGTGGCAGCTGAAAGAAGGTAAAAGACACTGGGGAACTGGCAAAAACGGCAGACACTAACACACCATAGGAAGGGCTGGATAGGAGGTCACATAGGAAGTTTCTGCCGAACATTTAAAATGAGGGTGGCATGAAAGAGAAGGGGTCTGGTCTGTAAGGGGGAAGATAGGTGGTCTGGTATGTAAGTGGGAAGCCATGTGGTTTGGATTAAGAGTGTGCCAGGAGGTCTGGAGTAAGAAAGAGAAGACCGCTGGGATGTCTGCCTGGAGAAGGTGGCAGCATTGCTGATGAAGACATGCAGGGACCCACCAAGCCAAGCATGGATTCGTGAGGGATGCTGGGAGCTGAACTGTGACCAGGAGTGCTGAGCTGCAGACTTCTCTGTTTTTTTTCTGAAAGGCAGTACCTCTGACTGATGTATTCTGAAACTGGCCTGGTTTGGCAAGGGGAGGCAGTATTATGTGTTTTGGGGTGTTTTAAAGGGAGTGAGACTTAACGGCAGAAATCTGCCATTCTAAATCTGTATAACCTTTAAATAAACAATCCCTTTCCCTTTTCACCAAAAAAAAAAAAAAAAGAAATGTCAAAGTACAATTTGCCAGTGTTTAGCTGTTCCTGGATAGCTGGATAGCACAGGAAGGCTAACAAAAGGGAATCCAGGTTCCCCAAACACTCAAGGGGAAGCTGAACCCTGATTCTGCTGCCAAATTTCTTGTGCTTTAAAGAGAAGGCTTGGGCTGGGTGCGCATCCAAGCCTCTTCCCTGAATTTCAATGTCTGCAGAGGATGAGCCACGAAGAACCAACTGACCTTCTGCTCCCAGGAGCGAGCATTTTCTGCATCTCCTTGGCTGACCTACATTGGCTCCAACCCCACCAATATACTGGGTAGGGCAAAAGTAGGTTTGCAGTTATTCACATGGAAAGTAATACAATAATTAATAAATAATAATACAAGAAAAAAAAAAAAAGCATATAAAACTGTATACAGCGGCAGCAAGGAAGAGAAGGAAAATGTAAAACCAAGTGCAAAGTATTCAATGCAAACTGAAGCTCCCTAAATCTGAAATATATATGCTTCAGTCAAGAGTATATGTCTTCTGAGAAATGGGTAGAAAACCTTTGCTGTTTTCAAAGATTATTTTAGCCTTACAGAAGACAGTTTTACTGGATGTTTTCTTCCTTCTCCTACAAAGAAGATCAAATATTACTAAAAAGTATTTCTGCAGAGAAATGCAAGGTGGTTTTTCCCAGGTGATTATCACCAGTCAGAGCCTTGGGTGGGTAACACGACTTGAAAGGTGCTTCTTACCAGGTTCTCCGCCATCAGGGGATGCAGGTTCCCTTGGTCCTGGGTTTGGGAAAAGTGGAAAAAGGGAAGTGGTGTGCCATCCTTCTGTCTCTTTCAAGAAAAAGGAGCCTGTCTGGGTCCACATGTAATTTCTTCGCGTGTAACTAAACCGTAAGTGATATTTCACCTATGGAAACAAAGAAAAAAACAATTGCTCTCAGGGATCCAGAAAAGGGAATAAACATCGGTATCAAATGAGGAAAGGGAACTCTGTTATTCTGTGCACTCACCACAGTCCCAGTCCACCCTCACCCCCTGCCAATGTCCACATGATCTCAGAATGTCAGAGCACATAGTCCTGCCCCGGGGCAGGGCCAGGAAGGGGGCGGACGGGGAGCTCCACAGGAGCACCTTGGGTGTTCTTTGCCACTTCTCTCTTGCCATCTACCTACATGAACTCTACACGTGAGGGCCCTCAAAATAATGCTAGAGGGATTTGATGGTTTCCCAGTCTTAATACCCTTGGGTATTTGTTTTTTGGTTTTAGATATATAACTGATATGCTAATGCCACATCTTATTTCAGTCCCAAGTATCTGCTGCTTTCTTACCTATCTTATTTGACTCTATCCAAAGAGGCCTAGAGAACAGCAACACCTTGTATGAAATGAGAGGACATAAAGGGGTCTAGAGTGACGGCTTATAGGCTGCTTTCTTCAAGCAGGTAAGGTTTCTAAATTGCTCTGGTCTGATGGGCTAAAACATCCCCAGGGCTCCCTCAGTGGGGACTGAGATGGCAATACTGGACCCAAAGGGAAAGTCAGCTATTTACTCCCAGGACGACAGAGTGCTCCTGTAGGCTGAATTAGGGGTGGCAAAGGTGGGGGCAAGGACCCGGCTTTGTGGGGCTGAGTCCTCACCGCCAGGGGCAGGGAGTCCTTGCTGTGGTTGAAGGTGTGCTCGAACACCACAGCAGCCAGCACATTGGAGGAGTGGTTGTCATACTTGATGTAGTCCTCAAAGTCCTTCTCCGAGGGAAAGCCACGAACTGTGAAGAACATTGGAGCTGAGTTGCCCAGTCGTCTGCCCCACTTGAAAAATCTGGACGATTCATTCATTTGCAGATATAAGACTGAAAACTTACAAGTTTCTCTAGGGTTGTGTAAACCTTTTCTAAGACTTGAGGAGGTTTTTGGCAGAGGCGTACTGCTGTGAAGGTGAGCAGAACCTCACAATCACAGCTGGCCCTGGGTTTCTGGTGAGACTGGAGGAAGGGCTGGCAGCAACGCCAAGTCCATAACACTCCTCTATGCGGGCGGCCACCCTGCGCTGGGTTCTACTGCCAGGGTTAGCTTCTCTTATAGCCATAGTGCTGCGCTTTAAAAATTTTAGTAGACACTAACATATAGCTTATTAAATGATTATCACCCAGACCCCATTTCATATAAAGGGCTTTACTGTAATCACTCACTGTGGGACCAAGGATCCTCCTGTAAGTGTTTGTGACACTGAACTGAACAAGCTGCAGGAGGTATGTGCCAAAGTCAACAGGAGAGAAAAAAGGAATTATATTTTTTATCCGGAAAGCAAAGAGCTAGAAGAGGTGACTAGCATGTGTTTACTGGGACTGTCCCTCAACAGGCTTTCTAATGGCTTTCTTAGAGCTGTCCTCCCAAAACCACACCTCAGAAAAGGTTCTTGGCACCATGCTCTCAAACTGCATCTTGCCCTTATAATTAAAGGGCTTCCTTTATGAGGCCACCCATTCCCACTGTGGGTAACTGGGTGCTGCTCAAGTTGTCACATGTCACTTCACTTGGCCCTCATAACTCTGGCACCCACTTTATAATAAGCTATGACACAGAGTTGGGTGATTTGCCCTGGTGACACGGCCAACAAGAGGAGAGACTAGGTCTGGAGAACGGCCTTGAGCCCCACAGAGAGGACCCACAGGACGCCTCACCTCTCATGTTGATCACCAATGCCCTTTTGGCCGTCTCTGTGATGGTCCTCACAGCATCGCTCCGGGAAGGGATATAGGCGAGCTCCCAGGCATCTCCCGGAGGAGGGAAGCTGAAGAACAGGGGCAGCTCCCGGATTGACTGGCTGGGGTATACGGTGGCCTTGGGCACATTCTCTGACTGGATCTTCAAACGAAGCCAAATCAGAATCCCAGAAAACAGCAACGGCAGAAGGAGTTCCAAGATCGTCACCAGGACCTTCCGCTTCTGGACGAGGAATGAAATCACATGCTGATGGATTGAGAGGCACTAGAGTGGGTTCATAGAGCCCCATCCCCTGGGGACACCCTCTCCTTCAGCTTCACTCCCGCCCTGAGCCCTTGCCACACAGTGGGTACGCACTTCTTCCTGCCATGCCCCCGAGAGTGGGACATACCTGCAAAGTGTAGTTCTTCCAGAGGAGGAGTGTCAGTTGTCTGAGCACCACCATCTTCTCACTGGGAGGGACCCTCAGCACTAGCTACAGACCAAAGATAGAAAGTTAGAATGTGCCATGAAAACGTGCTTTGTGTTTAGGGGAGCACAGGGGGAAGTGGGGAAGACTGAGTCCTTGGACACATACCCTCCTCTCCATGTTTCTCCTCACCTTCCTTTGCACTACCTTCACTCAAAATACCACGCATGAAAGAGAGATAACACTTCTCTTCCTTATGTTAAAAAAAGCACACTCTTTCAGGAAAGTGACCTGGTTTCTTCCCCAAACTTAAGATCAACAACAGGCTTTCATATGCAACGTGACTTCTAGAATGGTATTTATCGTTCGATAAATGCTATTCCCATGTTCTTTTAGTTCATATGAATGTCCAATTTCTTAGCAAAATATTCAGGTTGATGGAATTTCTCCCCCTGGCTGGCTTTACTTTAAACCAATGCATAACTAGTAAAAGGAAACTCAACTTAGTGTGCTGGCTTTGGGGGGGGCGGTGATTTTTGAGTTTGGAGAAGGATGTGGGGGGAGGGGAGGGAGAGGCCTGGGGTAGGGGCCCTCACTGGCCTTAGGGAGGCAGACACATGGGTGGGATGGTGGAGTGTGCTTTCCTGCCTTAAACCCTAAGGACCAGTTTTTTTCTGCTTTAACTTTGAGCATTGGTATGTGAGCCTCTACATGAGTGGTCATTTTCCTCCAGAGAAAATCTATCCTGTGTCACTATGAATGTTATATTGAAATCTGGCACATAACCTGGGAAAGTCTGCTGAGATCATCAAATGCAAGAGATAATAGAGACAAGAGTGGAGTTTTAGAAAGGCCTCTCTCAATTTAGGGAAACCCATTTCACTAGATTTCAGTTGTGAGAAGAGACAGCCCAGAGTTCATTAGATGCTTACCTGCTAGAGAAGAAGGTGGTCTGAATTAGCTCAGGAAGACCCCAAAATGCCCGGAACACGGAGGCACCACGTTCCAGAAGCTCCAGGCATGGAGGCTGAAGTGTGGACTGGGCTGCTCAGACCTAAGGTGGGCAGCAAGTGTGGCAGAGGAGGGGAGGCCCCAGGGAACTCCTGGTCACCGTCCACGCGCTGAGGATGCAGGTGGAGCAAGAAGAACCCTTCACAGCTCACAGTCCTTTAGGTGGGGAGAAAACTCCATGACTCACAGGGGAAGAGCTCTGAGTTCAATGAATTGGCTCCGTGTTCAGGCTGATACTAAGCCATTAAGTGGGTTAAGATCACACGGAAGACTCAGACAAACAGCTAGTCAATCATCCGTTAGTGAACACAAGCTAACACTACTGCCCAGAGGACCTGCCTTGAGACCCAGTGCATGGAGAGTGAGAGCTTATTTCTTTTTAAAATGGCTAGTTTCACTTTTGGCTTCAGTCAGTTGAAAATAATTTCCATTCAAGTCCCTTTTTAAAATTAAGCTCTTGATTTTTTTTTGGAAAAGTTGTGCTCAGCCCTGGCTGGTGTGGCTCAGTGGACTGAGCACCAGTCAGGGCACATGCCTGGGTTGCAGGTCAGGTTCCCAGTTGGAGACCTGAGATGTGAGAGAGGCAACCAATCAATGTTTCTCTTGCACATCGATGTTTCTCTCCCTCTCTTTCTCCCTTCCTACCTCTCTCTCCAAAAATAAATTAAAATTAAAAAAACTAAAAAATAAAAAAGGTTGTGTTCATATCTAATAGTTATTCAAAATTTATGCTTTAAAGGGTAGTCAATTATGTGTAGACAACACAACTGCAAGAAGTTACATATTAATTAATTTAAAGTATGGCTTTCAGTTAACCACATGGTTAAAATGTGAAGAAATTAAAGCTAAAATATAGTAAAAAGTGCTATTAAGTGGCAACATAATAAATTATCCTGATTCTTTTAAAATTAGCAAAGTAGAAAACTATCTTAAAAATCAGTTGTAGACAGATAATAAGAAAGCAGTAACTTAAATGATACTCATGGAGGCCTGAGATTTATTGAAGGTTTCTACAAGTGAGTTAGGCTAAGAGGGGGAAGACCGGGCTTCCAGCAGGGGCCAATCATTTCCTGGTCATCTGGCCTGGCCAAGATGAACTTTCTTCCTCTATCACAAGACGGGAATGCAAAAAAAGATCACAGTTCACAGAGATCTTCTGGTCAGAGAAGTTTTTGACTTCCTTTTATGGAAAACTCTGTCCAAGGAAGGACACATCACCATGCTTAATCCGCTCTCTCTTGGCCTGGGGGGAAAGAAGGTGGTGGTGGAGAAGAAAGACAGGTCTTACACCTTCCTATGAGGCCATACAACAGTATCTGGGAACTTACCTGAGTCCTGGGAGAGGTTCCTGGCTGCAGTCTTCCTCCGGTGCTACTGGAGGACTGGCCGAAAGGAGGCAGCCCTGTGCAGAGGGCTCTGGGGTGGGGCTGACAGGGTGACCTTGGAGATCAGGAGCACTGATGCCTCTTGGGACATCAGGAGGGGCCCAGGGCTCGCTGGCATGACTCTCTGGCACCTTTAGGCAAACAGAGGGCGCTAAAGCATAATTTGGAAAATAATTAAAAAACACCCCTCACCAAGTTAGAAAACCAAAGAGCAAAATAGATTGCAAGTATATTACTTAAAACAGAACAGATCCCATAACAAAGAAATGTGGATCTAGGAAAACAGAGACCAGATTGCAGGGATGGCTCTGCTCTCTCCTGCTACATTAAAAGATCAGAAGCTTTTATATTATATATACTTTTACACTTATACAGCCTCCCAATCCAGCTCTGGCTTCTGATATCATCACCCTTTTATAGGCAAAGAAACGAGGAGGAAAAATCTGGCCCAGAATCACACAGCAAAAAAACAGAGCCAGGATCTAAACCTCCCAGGCTGTGTTTTTAACCACTACACTACTACATCCTGTGTATCCAAAAAGCAGTGAACACCTTCATAAAATTTGAATATATTGCTCCCAGAACATAACATTAGAAATCAAAAGAAAAAATGTCCCTTGACACCACCACCTTAGTAAGTATTTTATTTCTGTCTTCCCATAGCATCCAGCTTGTTGCTTTGTACATGCCAGGCTTTACCCGAAGTCTCACTGACACTATACAGTACTTGCATCTGTTCTGTTTGAGTAAAAAAGAATTTAAAGGAGAAGATTCCCGGAATTACAAAATCGGGAAGGCTTTCTGGTTACAAAAGCAAATGTACACGAGAAAAGGAAGCTCAAGTTCCTTAAAACACTTGACCCTGGTGGCACCGAGAGTCCCCAGAAGCGGGTATGGCCTCAATCCAGAACCAGCCCAGGCAGGTTCTACTCCAAGGCAAACACTTGGCCACTAGCAAAGCTGCCACCTCCAAAGCCCCCACCTCCGCCCCTTAAGAGCAGATCTGAGAACTTCCCCTTGCAGAGGCTCACTTCACTTTTCTAGGGACAGAGCCAGGAAGGGAAGGGAAAGCTCCCCGCCACCCCCCTACTAAAAGGCTTGTTTGCTCACTGTTAAAACATTAAACATTACACTAATTGTTGAGTATTTCAATATTTGCTTTATAGCCAAGCAACTGAATTGGTCCAGAGTGAGTGCATACTGTGGTCTGCTAATTTCTGAGAAGTCTCTTGATGGCACGTAGAATTCCTCTAAAAATGTTTTTTCCATTAGCTTTCATTAGTTTAAGAGCTATGGGTTGTGCCAGTTCATGAGCACTCACGGCTATTCAGGGGCCCACCGCTCAGCAGCACTCCTTGGTACATGTTGAGGAGTCCAGACACCTCCATTGTTTAAATTTGTAGGTTTCTTCACTATGGGCTTAAATATGTCCTCTAATTTCTATAAGCCCGTGCCAAGAAAACAAAAACAAAAAATGTTTTATTTCTGCATATATGGAACAGAATGGTGTTAATGCTTCTAGAGAGGCCATTACTGAGTGGGCCTTGAAACCAGCGAGCAGAAGTGGACAGGGCACACACCCCATTATGTCACAAGTTCCTGTCATATCTCAGGCTCAGTACATCTCCTTCCATGGAAGCCTAAGTCTGCATAGGTCTGGAGGGAGGCATGAGTGAGAAGGAAGAGGTCTCAATAAAGCCAGAGACTACCTCCTAAAGTCAGGCAAAGAACAGACAACCATAGTGGTTGTCCATGGTGCTGGCCAGGACTCGGTACATTTCCTGAGGACCAAGGTAGGTGAGGACCCATCCCAGCTAGGAAAGCACTTTCTTATCAACATGGGAGTCCACAACAGTCAGCAGCATTAAAGGTCTACATGTGTACACACTGAAGAAGTAATGACAGGTACTTAATTTTTGCTGTTAGAATCTGTGGCTTTTCAGGATACACAAGACAAAAAAGCATTTATTTATCCAATAAACATTTGGCAAGTACTCACTGTGTGATGGGCAATTGTACCAGGTACTAAAGATTTTAAAATAAAAATCCCAGTGTTCTTAATCCAAGGAGTTCATAGTCTGTGAATGTTGTCATGTGCTGTAATTGCTAAAACTGAAGCCTTATAAAAGCATCATGAAATTCTGGAGAAGACCAAGTTTGGGGTGTGTGTGTGTAAGAGGGATCTGGGAAGGCCCCCAGGAGGAGGTTACATGAGAGACTGATCTCAAGTTTCTTGTTAGTTGGGGTGGGAGGGCATTACAAGATTGTAGAGAAGTGAAAGAGTGTGTATGGGGAATGGCAAATAGTTTGGAGTGGTGGGGAGGGAGCAGCAGGGAATGAGCCAGAAAGGGAAGCCAATCAGGGCTTGGATACTGTGCCAAGAATGGAGCTGGGGTGGGGCGTGGAGGGAGAGGGTGTCCCAATGTGCAGTAATGCTGCTTGAGGGTGTGTTTTTTCTTAATCTTTACCCAGTATGTGATCTTTTTCTGGGGGGTGGAATGCACAATAAATATGTGAAAATGTCTAATTCAATGGATTCTGCAGATGAAATGTCCAAATATCAATAAACATTGTAAAAACAGGCTGAAACTAGCAAACACTTTTAGAGAGTATGGTTCTCCGCCAGTGAACCCCACTATTGGTCTAAGTGGGGTGAGCAAGATGATCTGCTGCTGGAGTGATGGAACAGTGAGAAATTTTACTTATAAGTATTTTCCTTTAAAAATTAGGAAAAATATTGGCTTTAATATTTAGTATATGGGCAGACCCTGGCACCTCTCTTGGCCTATGTCAGCAGCCGTGGCATCCTGATGAAGGAGGACAGGTTCTGTGACATGAGGGTGATGGCAGGCCCTTGCCTGCTAGTTTACTTTAAGCCTCTCAGATATGTTGGAGTTTATATGTTTAAGATATGGTTGTAGTCAATTAAAAACTAAAACAAAAATAAGACACTCAAAGTAACACAATATTTTGTAGTGACTCAGGAACAACTTTGAAGATCTTTTGTGACACAGAGGTTACTGGTTGTTTTGTGATTAAGAACTGAAGGAGGAAATTCACATTTTCTTTCATGGGAAGTTCCAAATTCAGAGAACTTTTTCCTTTCTTTTTTCAAGGGCAAATGACTGCAGCAGTGTGTTAGCTAGCTTATTTTTTTTTAAGCCAACATACACAAATAGGTCCCTTCAAGGAAAAGGTGACAATGTGTGAGAGTTATGTGCTTACACAATAATCTGTGCCAAGAACAGATGGATGTTTGAAGATGTTTCTACAATTGTGTGCTTGTGTTGCCAAGGATGCGTCAAGAGCACCATCTACACGGACACCTACACCTGTACATGAAAAACTTTGGGAACCAGATTTCCAGCTTCCCTGATAACCCATAAACATTTATCAGGCCAAATTCAAGAACCCTTGCATGATTGGTGAGTGAATTTAAAAACAAGTACTGGACTCATGGCACAGTCTCTGTGTCTTCAGGAGGTGTTTACCTGTAAACACCATGCACCACAAGAACCAGGAACTGAAATAAACAGGACACAGAACCAGACCTTCAAATGCTGGGACATATATAATATTTCATCATTTTATAAATGAGATGTAGACTTGATTACATGGCTTTCTTTTAAAAAGAGCATATGCTGGTATGATAGATTTTGTACCATTAGTATATTGACAAAATTTAATTGTGGTCACTTTTCCTCTCATCCCTTTAAAGGCTCTCTGTTTGTGTATATAGGATGGGACAAAAGTAGGTTTACAGTTGTGAGTATGAGAAACACTGAGTTTATTCTTGTATTATTATTTATTAATTATTGTATTATTTTCCATATGAACAACCATAAATCTACTTTTGTCCCACCTTGTATTTCTATGTCCATAATACTTAAGACAATAGCATATGGCTATAACTTATAAATAAATATAATATATGGAGGAGTGCATGCTCAAATTCTTTTATATAAGAAGATGCACAAGAAAAACGTTTTTAGACAACTTATTTATACAAATGGTCCTGGCATAGATGAGGTGGAAAGAAATCCATAAGGCTTAGTCACTGTCTGAGAACACTCCCCTCCAGGTCATTCCAGGCTGGGTTTGAGGCTGTGGTCATTTGCATTCAGAAGCTCAGGAGGAGACCTAGTGTGCTGGTCTCACACTCAACACCACCAGCAGCTCCGTTCAGGGTTGGGAGTGTCCATCTCCTCAGGATTACATGGTTCTGAGTTTACACTAAAGCTTCTGGTGGGAGTTGGTAGGGTATGTTTTTGCCAAAGATGTGTTCCGAAGGTTATTGGAAGAGAGTTCTACAAAATCTGTGCTGCTGCCTGCTTTTTTCTAAACCCTGCTGTGGCCTCAGTCCCATTCCCAGCCCTGCTAGCCCATCTGCCTCTTTAGGTGTAGAAAATGAGGTAATGAGGCAACTGAGAAGCTCCAGGGAGAGGTAAGCATAGGTCTTCTGTAAGGAGCAAGGCAGCAAACTCATTACTCAGCTCCTGCAAAGGTTCGTACATGCTTGTTGATTCCAAATCTCTTCAAACGTGCAAATAACTCTATGCTATTCTTACACTGCCCCCAGAAGTATAAGGGACTGACACACCTTATACTTCTCCATGGGTGTCTGGGAGTTCTGTGGGTTTGCCTGCTTAGAATATCACCCACCATATCTATCCCCACCTTTTGAAATTCTATACTTTCTCCGCCCAGTACTAGCTCCTCTGTGAAGCAGCCAGCCACTGATAACCCTGGTTTATAAGTTCTTCATCCTAGCTGCACAGCAGAATCTTCTGGGGGTGCTTTAAGACAGACACTGACCTCTGAGGCCTACCCCTGGAGATTCTGGGCCCTGCTCTGGGCATGAGACTCTTCCCAAAGCGAGTCTAACATGCAGCCAGAGTTGAGATCTCCTCTTGTTGCAAGCCATTCCTCCTCCACTGCGGACACCTTCAGCAGCTTTTCTTATTCTGTCTTATGTCACAGTTACTTGTGAATAAATCACCTTTTTAACTCCACCGTAAGGTCCCCAAGAGCAGGAGCCATGTCCAGTAAGTCTGTCAGTCATTCACAGAACCTTGCCCATCATTCTCCCTAGAGTTCTAGAATGCTTTCCCCTCAACAGACTCAATAGCAGAGTCTACTGCCATCTCAGGAAGCAGGTCTGGAGAAGAAACTGTTAACTAGGGAGTATTACCTGGGCCTTCCCAGTTGAGAATAAGTCAAAACAGGTTCCTATGAGACTGCCTGGCACATGCACCATGGAAGGCTAGCATCACTTTAAAAAACAATTTGACCTAACCTCTCTTGTTTGAAAGGTTGTCTCATCAAAATGGTGGTAGATCACCTTAAAGAGGGAATGATGCTATCCTGATTGTCAGATATAATAAGTGCTCAATTAAAATTTTTTTTCTAAGAAGTTAAAAAAAGGCAAGGAGAGATTCTCAGGGCATCCATTTTTACCTATTTTTCATTTCTCTTACATTTCCCATGATGCAAACTTCCTAGAGGAAAACAGCCTTCATCTTTACCAGTTTACAAAAGGCAGCATCAAAGTGTACTGAATCAAATGATATAGTTGCTCAGGAGAAAAAAGCATAACTCTTTCACTTGCACCTCACAGCCATCCCTTCAACAACCGTTTCTAAGTGCCTGTCATGGGCCAGGCACTGGCTATGTGCTGGGAGTGAAAGCCTGACAAGAACCAATCTGTGCCTTCAGGGAGCTCACAGTTCAGGAAGCAAAGGGGTAAATAAACAGAAATAACCCTATAAGGTGACAGCTTTAATTAAACCAACCAGGTCCAAGGAAGTGAGGAGAGGGCATGCATTCATTCATGTACCAAAAATGCACCAAATGTACACCTGCCCTAAGCACTCCTGCAGTAGACAGGCCCTGCCCTCATTAAGCTTATAGTGTACTCTGTGAGAGCAAATACCCGTGTAAACACAAATTCATACCAAATCCAGCCTGACCATGGACACCAGACGTTATACTTAGGGTTGTTGCAGGCCCCTCGGCCTAGACCAGAAGCTCCCTTCCTGCTGTCCCTTCCACAACTCCTACCACTAACAGTGGACCGCTGGACCCCCACTGGACCCCCACTGGACCCCGTTCTGGGACTGAGGGGTTGGGAACAAGGCGGACTCCGGTATGGGTAAGGATTCCCATCCACCCTGGCATTCTACACCGAGAGTGAGCCAGCAGCCTCCTGGGAGGCCCTGCCTTGGCTCCCCAGCCTGGGACGCAGAAGGCGCTGAGTGCCTGCTGGATGAAAGCGGGCGGGTCTTATCTCTACTGGGCACAAAGGATTCCACAGTAATTCTATCTCCCGGAAGGTTTAAGTTTCTCCCAGGGCAACCGGCTTCAGAGACCTGCCTGAGGGGATGGGGACACGCCCAGAGGCTGGAGTGGTGGAGAAACTTTAGTCAGGGAGGCCTGGCGCTGCGGGGAGATGCACCTGCTGGGCCCGTGCGGAGCAGCATGGGCGGAGCGAGGACTGTGCAGGTTGGCGGAGGTCCCGGACATGTCGGCTGCGGCTGGGGGTGGCTGGGGCGGGGAAGCGGGCGCGTGGTGGGTCCCGACTACACTCACCGACCCTTGGTACCGGGGCGGGGGCGTCCGGCACGCTGCCCTCTCGAGGGGTCCACTCCTACAGCTCCCGCCTCCGTTCCCGCCTCGCGGAGGCCGCCTGTGCTGACAGATGCTAGGCCGCCGCCACTGCGGGGAGGGGGCACCTGCGACCAGTGACAGGCAAAAACACCTGGCAGCTCAGGATCCTGCAGGGGGCGCGCAGTACAACTCGCGCATGCGCAGTGGGCGGCCCCTGCAGGTGCCCTCCGCCCAGACACGCCACCCCTCTCGCGCCTGCGCAGTGCCAGGCGCGCAGAGCTAAGGCTGAAGGAGGCGCTGGACATCCAGAGCCAGCGAGGATTGGGACACAGCAGAATCGTGTTGTCCAAGGTGCTGTGAAGCTGCAGACGCAGCCCTCGCCGGAACCTTGACCTTCGTTGGCCTTCTTCCATTTCCTCTTGTTGGGTGCAGTGCCCCGTCTCTTCACAGAGAGGGTGTGGGCCTCACCCTTGGTGGGCATCCCCTCTCTTGCGTAGGGAACCCAGTCCGACATGGTGTTGACCCAGGCTGGGGCGGACGAGGCCCTGGGAGGGTGAGGAACTGTCTGGAAAACGGTCATTGGGGTAGGGCCGGAAGGCCGGGCATCTTAGGATGTGACTATGGTAACCTGGCACAGTTCAAAAGGGTGGGGAAGCCAGACGGTCCGAGATCGGGTTGGAGTCACCTCAGGCAGGATAGTCACAGGTTATGTTTGGGGCCAAGTTGGGGTCACCTTGGGTGAGGAGGGTCCCGAATCTGGATTGAGGTCAACTTAGGCAAGAGGGTCAAGGATCGGGTTGGACCAAAGGGTGGCGAAGTCAGGTCAGAGTCCCTTGGCAATGATAGGTTCCTGAGGCAGGGGCAGAGATCACCTGTGCGGAAAGGGGTCGCTGGACAGTGACAAGGCCACCTGTGGCTGAGAGTGTTCCGAGGCCTGGTTGAGGTCACCTGGGGCTGGAGGGTCTCATGGCATGGGTGGGGGGTCGGGTAAGGGTAGCCTGGGCTGGATTGTTGACGGCATGGGGCCAGCAGTCACTGCGGCCTGGTCTACTAGAGTCTGGGTCACCAGCAACTTGAGGACACTGAGGATCCTCCAGGGGCCCGAGGCACACCCTCAGTAGGGCCACTCGGTCAGCTTCTGGCAGTTCCTGTCAGCGGTTTCAGGGCCGCAGCTGGTGGGTTCGCGCCTGTGGCACCATCTGCTGACTAGCCTGGCTCCTGGCTCGGCTCCCAGCACTTCTCCCAGATTAGGATGCAACTGACTGAATTGTAAAGTAATGACCCAAGTCAGGAGGTTTATTCTGCCACCTGAAGACTTCTTATGGATTAGTGATTGGGTGTCTCAATGCCCTCGTTGATTTTCTTCATAGTACCTTTTACTATCCAAAGCAGTATCCACCTATTTGTTTGCTTTTCTAATCTGTCTTCCTTGCCAGAAGGTGGTCTTAGTGAGGAAAGGCATTTTGTTTAGTTTATGGCTGCATTCCAGGGTGCTAGAATGCCTGGCACTGAGGAGGCACTTGGTAAATATTTGTTGAATGCAAAAGTCACAAAAACCTGGTTTTAAATATTAACTTGACCCCTTAACAGGTAGGTGTGTCATTTTACCTTTCTGAACTTCAATTTCCTATCCCTAAAATGAAAATAATAGTAATAATACCAAATTTAAAGGTATTTTTTTAGGGTCAAATGAGAAAATGCATAAGGGCTTATTATAATGTCTGTAACATAAATGCCAAGTTAAATGGTAGTATAATGTGACTACAACTAGAGACTTTTTATAGCCTGGTCTTTATAATAAACATATAGAAAAGAAAAAAAAGTTTAATACAATTACAGGATGGATAGGGGAGTGGGTTATTAATGTGTTGCAAACATCTTAAAACTATTTTTCCCCATCAATCCTCAGAGTACACCCCCCCCCCCCCAACCAAGGTGTCTACCGGAAAACTATAAACCTGGCCGACTTCGGTCCTTCTCCTCACTGCTCTTCCTCACTCAATATTTTTTCTTTCAAGAACCAATCCTTGCCACTTCCCACTTAGATTGGTTAGACCTTGCAGTTATTTTCCAGCCCTTTCTCCATTTGATCCTATTTCTGCATAACCAAATCCAGAGCTCGCTGACTCAGAATTTCCCCTAGATGGAAGGTGAGGGTTTGCATACTGGAAGAAGAATGACCACACAGATCAAGATAGACAATTACAAAGAGTAGTATTTGTATACGTTTGTTCTTAATCATGTCAGGGTGCCTGCTATTATAATTATTTTTGATTATTGTAATCATGATCAGGAGGGTATGAAGGTCACTGGCAAAAGAAGATTGTTATATGCAAAGAATTCAGGTTCTGGACTCCCGTTTAAAAACAACTGCCCACACTGGGCTAGACATTTGATGTTCCTCAACAATTACTGAAAATCAAGTTTCTGCTTAGGGCCACTATTGAAAAAAGAAGCCAAACCTAGATGCTCCATCTAGTCTATTTCTTCCAAGTGGAGGCCCAGATAAGGGTCATAATTTGTTCAAAGCTGAGACTGGAACCCAGATGTTCAGATTCCTGGGCTCTTTAACATTCTAGTATGTAAATTACTCACAATCATATACCGTGAATATATGCTGAGAAATTACATGGCATACTCCTTGGGGTTACCATGGTTAAGACATTTCTCAAGATTGATGGGAAAAGTTAAAGTGGATGGTGACACTCATAAACCAATCTTATGGCTTTACAAAAGCCAGTAAACCTAGTCATTACAATAGTTGGCTGACATATATAGATATATACATACCCACACTATATGGCTTTTAAAAATAAAACCAATGTGAGTTCCCTATTTTGCAGGGACACAAATACTACCTATATCTATCTATCCCAATATACACACACACACACACACACACACACACACACACATATATATATATATATATATATATATATATATATATATATATATTTGTATAGCAGTGTCCAAGTTGGCAGTATTCAATGCAGAATTTTAGAATAGGGCTTCTCTGATTGTTTCCATAGGAACAATTTATAGTAGGGGAATAAATTCTAGACCAATGACTGTACACACTTACCCCTTCATGAAGTGATTGAGAGGAATTATATTGTGGTTAAAGCCTGATATTGAATCTGACCACACAGCCTCAAATCGAATCTCAAATCTTAATGTTTTACTTAACCATTCTGTGCTTTAGTTTCCTTGTGTAAAATGAGGATCATATAGTACCCAGTTCATAGGATTGTTGTGAGAATTTGATACATCAAAACATAAATTACTTAGAAAAGTGCTTGGCACTTAGCAAGGGCCCAGTTTCCAGTTTTGGTGAGATTATGAGTAAAGCCTTCTATAATCACTTGTTATAGGTTCTTGAGTAAAAATAAAATTTTTACATTTGAAAATAAAAGTTTTCATTTTTCTTGGGTAAAAACTTAGGAATGGGGTTATCAGATGGTAAGAAGTGTATGTTTAGTTCTAGAAGAAACTGGCAAAATATTTCCCTAAGTAGGTGTACCATTTTGCATTGTCAATGGCAATATATAACAGTTCCAGTTGCTGTGTGTCTTTGTCAGTACTTTTTTAAAAAATTAGCCATTTCGTTAGCTAGGTAGTAGTATTGTGCTTTAAATTGGCATTTCCCTAATGACAAATAATGTTGAGCATCTTTTCGTAGTCATATTTGCCAATCATATATTCTTTTTGGTGAAGCATCTTCAGTTTTTTTAAAATGTCCATTAACAAAGATTGGGTTGTTTTCTTATTTTGAGTTTTGAGAATTTTATATATCTGGATACAGCTCCTTTGTCAGATAGTGGTTTGCAAATATTTTCTCCCAATCTATGGCTTGTCTTTTTATTCTATTAATGGTTTTTAGCAGAGAAAGTTTTTAATTTTGATGAAGTCCAATTTATAAATTTTTCTTTTATGCTTTTGATGTCATAGCTAAGAAATCTTTGCTTAATCCCAGGTTACAGGGATGTTCTGTGTTTTTTTCCTAAGAGTTTTTAGGTTTAGGTTTTGCATTTAGGTCTATGCTTTGTTTTGAATTAATTTCATATAATGGATTGAGGTATAGATCAAAGTGGGCTTTTTGTACCATGCATGTATTTCAATCGTTCCATCACCATTTGTTAAAAAGACTGTTCTTTTTCCATTCAATTGCGTCTTTGTCAAAAATTGACTATATTTGTGTAGGTCTATTTCTGGATTCTCATTTTTGTTCCATTGATTTGTGTATCTTTGATCTGTTAGCCCAAGGTTTGGCAAACTTTTTCTGAAAAGGGCCAGATAGAAAAATTTTGAGGCTTTGCATGCCAACAGGCAAAATCAGGAATATCATAAAGATACTAGTTATATAAGAGACAAAACAACTTTCCACAGAATTTTTATTAGTGAAATGCAATATAACAATTGACACAACTTTTTTTGTAATATGTACTTATTAATAAGAAAAATGGAGTTTTTTTTATGGGATAGCATATTGCTTATTTGGGGTTCAAGGTGTTCCCTATCATCAAAATTGATTGTAAATGTTCAGCTGTTAATGGTGATCCGTAATGAGATTTTTGTGTATTTCACTATGAAGATATGATATTGATTGAGTGCACTTATGTCTTGAAAAGCATTGACAGAATTCTATTAGATTCTTCTCTTGATTTTTGCCTTTTAACAAATCATTACACTACAAATGAATCACATCCAATTGAAGGTTATGTGGAATGTCCTCAATTGCACAGTTAAATGGATTTTGAAATATGAAAAATTTTTTTCCACTTAAATCAAGGTCTGAAAAAAGTGCTGCTGGGACTATAGTTTGAGGTTGGGAGATATATCTGCTGCAAATTTGTGTGGGAATGGAAATTTCATTCCTTGTTTTATCTTTTGACAGCATGGGAAGTGCTTAAAGCAACTTGCCATTGCTTGTGATTCAAACAACATAGGTTGGCATGAAAGTGACTATACCACAGTATGTTTCACATATAAGCACTGTAAAAGCTAACTTCAAAAGCTATTCAATGTTCAGTAACAGTGGTTATGGGCAGTTCTTTCAACCATTAAAAGTTGTCAAAGCCATTCTTAGTTTACAGGCTATAAAAAATTGAGTAGTGGATATGACACATGGGCCAGCTTGCCTGCCTATGCTTCCTCAATACCATATTGTCTTTAGAAAAAAAAAGAAAGAAAAGTATTTTATTTATTTATTTTTAGAGAGAGGGAAAGGGAGGGAGGAGGAGGGAGAGAAACATCAATGTGTGGTTGCCTCTCGCACGCCCTGAACTGGGGACCTGGCCCACAACCTAGGCATGTACTCTAACTGGGAATTGAACTGGGAATCCTTTGGTACATAGGCTGGTGCTCAATCCACTAAGCCACACCAGCCAGGGCCTATATTGTCTTGATTAGTAACTTCAGTAACTCTTGAAACAAGGTAGTAGGAGTCCTCCAGTTTTGTTCCTTTTTCAAAATAATTTTGACTATTCTATAATAGTTCCTTTGCCATTTCATGTGGATTTTAGTGTCAGCTTGTTGATGCCTAATAAGGATACTGCAGAGGTTGCAGGTTCAATCCCTGGCCAGGGTGCATACAAGAAGGCAACCAATTGATATTTTTCTCTCTCTTTCTCCCTTCCTCTATCTAAAAGCAATGAAAAAAAAAAATGTCCTTGGGTGAGGGGGGGAAAAAAAAAGATACTGCAGAGCTACCAGTCAAGATGGCAGAGGTAAATACTGTGTTCACCTTCTCCCATGACCACCTCAAAGTTACAACGAAATTATAGAGCAGCCATCACTGTAAACCACCTGAGGAGTAGCTGAACAGAAGTCCTATAACTAAGAATATAAAGAAGAAGCCATGATGAGACTGATAGGAGGGGTGGAGAATGGATTAGTCAGGTTCCAGATGCAGGTGTGGTAAATAAGAATCAGGAGGGATATCTTGGCTGCAGAGGTTCCCACCACCCCAGGAGTGAGGGATTCCCAGCTCCCCACCCAACTCCCTAGCCCAGGGCAATAGTGCTGGGAAGAGGAGTCCCCATAATATTTGGCTGGGAAAAGCATCAAGAATTGCACCTGAATTATACAGAATGCTGTTGGAGTCCCAGGCATTCCTCTTCAGAGGCCCACACAGGGACTCACTCACTCAAACGCATACTCTCTCCAAGCTCCAGGGAAGGGGCAGCAGCTTGGAAGTGCCAGGTATAAACAGTGAGGAATTAAATTGATTAGCTTCAGGGAAAGGACTGGAGGGACATCTCTCAGGGGATGGAAGCCCTAGCAGGTGCCATTTTTCCTTTGTTGAACCCTTTTCTCACCCAGCTTACAGTTGCAGGCAGGCATCAAATAGGAGTTCTCCATTAACCTGGCTAATACTGTTTGACCCATCTTAGTGATTCTCTGAGACCTCACCCCACCCACTTTCAACAGCTCTTCCATATACGCGGCCTGTCTCAGCTTAAGCTGCTAAGCTGCAGACTTTCCCAAAATCTCTCAATGGTCCACAAACCCTCAGTGAGCAGTGGCTGCCTTGGTATGCCCTCTACCTCCTGCTAAGTAGTCCCAAGCTCAGCACAAGTGGAAACTGGTCTCAACTTGCATTGTAATTTTCATCAAGTGGCCCCAAGCCTGGCATAAGCTGCAGCCAGTGTTGACTTGGAACACAGCTACAACCTGGCACAAATGGCATCTGGCCTCAGCTCACATCATGGTGATCACCAAAGGATCCCAAGCCAAGCACCAGCAGTGGCAGCTATGCTCAGTTCACAGCACAGCTTCTTCCAAGCACCTCTAAGCCCAGCACAAGTGGCAACCAATTACAGATTACTTTGTAGCTCCTATCAGGGTACCCCAAGCCAGGCACAAGTGGCAACTGACCTTGCCTCTACCAGAGTCTCTCCCAAGAGGCTCCAGAACCATCACATCTGGGGACCATCCAACATCAGAGCACCACCCAACCAACTCCACAAATGATATACTTGAAGGGCTGACCTTCATTGCAGAACTCTTCTCCAATGACTACTACTCCATGGGGTCAGCCACTGCCCAACAACTTGTCCACTGTAGTCACAGCCAGCCTGACAGTCAATCCCGCCAAAAGATGTGCCAAGAGCAATCAAGGCTCAACTACAATAGGAGAGCATACACAACCCACACAATGAACACCCCTGGAACACCTGGCTCAAGTAACCAGGGTGACTGCACCAATGGGCCTCTCTACTGCATAAGGCCGCTCTGCCAACACTGGGAGACATAGCAGTCCTACCTAATACACAGAAACAAACACAGGGAGTCAGATAAAATGAGAAAAAGAAACATGTCCCAAATGAAAGAACAGGACAAAACTCCAGAAAAAGAACTACACAAAGTGGATACAAGCAATCTCCACTGCCAGAGTTCAAAGTACTTGTTATAATAATGCTCAAAGGGCTCTGGCTGGTGTGGCTCAGTGGACTGAGCCAAAGATCACCAGTTCAATTCCAAGGTTGTGGGCCAGGTACCCAGTTGGGGGCACATGAGAGGCAACCACACATTAATGCTTCCCTCTCACCCTCCCTTCCCTTCTCTCTAAAAATAGATGAATAAAATCCTTACAAAACAATGCTCAAAGGACTTAAGGGATGAATAAATTAACTTAGTGAGAACGTCAAAGAGATAGAAACCATAAAATAGAGGAATATAATAACTGAAATAAAGAATATCCCCTGGCTGCTATGGCTCAATGGATTGAGCGTCAGCGTGTGAACCAAGTGTCGCTGGTTCAATTCCCAGTCAGGTCCCCAGTTGGGGACGCGAGTGAGAGGCAACCACACAGTGATGTTTCTCTTCCTTTCTTTCTCCTCTCCCCTCTCTCTAAAAATTAATAAATAAACAAACAAATAAATAAATTATTAAAAAAATAAAAAGAATATATTAGAGGCTTCTGGCCAAGATGGAGGCATAGGTGGACAGGTTTTGCCTCCTTGCACAACTGTAAGGATTACATCTACCTCAAAACGAAACAACAACAAAAAAACCAGAACTGCCAGAAAATTGAACTGTATGGAAGTCCGACAACCATAGATTTAAAGGGGAACTGTTCATCCACCTGGGTGGGGGGTGGGGTGCAGGGAGCTCAGCAGAGAGGACTCAGTTTGGCCATGGTGGCAAAGCTGTGACCAGCTGGTGAAACAAGTGGTTCCACCTTATAAAATCCAGGAGGGACACCTAGGGAGTGATCCCAGCCCCAGGCTAGACTTTACAGCTCACAGTTCCAGTGCAGGGAAAATAAAGCCTCATAGCTTCTGGATGTGAAAACCAGAGAGGTTGCAGTGGCAGAAGAAACTGCTTTACTTTCAGGAGAGTCTGTTTAGAGGGCCTCCACAGTCCTAGAACAATGCAACCCACCTACTCTGGGAACCATCACCAGGGTAACAGCAAGAGGGGCACCAGAGGCATACGGGAAGTGGATGAAGTTACTGGAAATGGTGCAAGTGCCGAGCAAGTGGCATTGTTCCCTCTCTGACCACCCCCTACATACAGCACCACAAAGTAGTGAAATGGGTTGCCCTACCCTAAGGAATACTTAAGGCTCTGCCCCTTACAATATAACAAGTGTGGCAGCTCTACCTAATACACAGAGGCAAACACTGGGGAGGCTGTCAAGTTGAGGAGACAGGGATCAAATGAACAGATCAAAACTCCAGAAAAAGAACTAAGTGAAAAGGAGATAGCCAATCTATCAGATGCAGAGTTGAAAACACTGGTAATAGGATGCTCAGAGAAATGACTGAGTATGGCTACAAACTAAATGAAGAAGTGAAGGATATACAAAGTGAAATAAAGAAAAATATACAGGTACCAACAGTGATGGGAAGGAGCCTGGGATTCAAATCAATAATTTGGAACATAAGAAGGAAATAAACATTCAACTAGAACAAAATGAAACAAGAACAAAAAATATATTAAAAAGGAGAGTTTAAGAAGACTCTGGGACATCTCCAAAAATGACAACATCCAAATCATAGGGGTGCCAGAAGGAGAAGAGGAAGAGTGAGAAATTGAAAACTTGAAAAAATAATGAAAGAAACGTCCCTAATTTGGAGAAGGATATAGACATACAAGTCCAGGAAGCACAGGAAGTCCCAAATAAGCTAGACCCAAAGAGGACCACACCAAGGCACATCATAACTAAAATGCAAAAGGCTAAAGAAAAAGAGATAACCTTAAAAGCAGCAAGAGAAAAGCAAAGTTACCTACAAAGGATTTCCCATAGGACTATCAGCTGATTTCTCAAAAGTAACTGCAGGCAGGAAGGGACTGGCAAGAAATATTTAAAGTAATGAAAAGCAAGGGCCTGAAACCAAGATTACTCTATCAAGCAAAGTTATCATTTAGAATGGAAGGGCAGATAAAGTACTTTCCAGACAGGGTAAAGCTAAAAGAGTTCATCATCACCAAGCCGTTATTATATGAAATGTCAAAGGGACTTATTTAAGAAAAACAAAACAAAACTATGAACATTAAAACAACAACAAACTCACTACTCTCAACGAATGAATCTAAAAAAATACAAAAAAACAGAACAAAACCCCCAAACAAACTAAGCAAACAACTAGAACAGGATCAATTTCATAGATATGGAGATCATATGGAGGAGTATTAGGGAGGGACGGGAAGTGCAAGAATGGGGAAAAGGTATAGAGATCAAAAAGCATAATTGGGAGGGACTTCTGGCCAAGATGGAGGACTAGACTGACACGCTGTCTCCCTCCACAACTAAGAAGGAATACATCTACCACAAAACCAGAAATAACCAGAAGTTCCAGAAAATAAAGCTACATGGAAGTTCAATATATGAAGTTATAAAAAAGTGGTGCTCATCTGGACGGGTAGGAGGGTGAAGCTGGGGCAGAGAGGTCAAGCTGTGCTGGTGGTGGCAACTGCGGCGAGAGCGGCATGATGGTGGTAAGCATAGACACTCGTATTTAAGGGGAGGTGAGAAGTGCCTGGGGAGCATCCCTGGCTGCAGACTAAACCCGTCAGCTTGTGATTCCAACGCTGGGGAAGGCAGACCCCCATTGCCTCGGACAGTGAGGGCTGGAGGCCGTGGGGATGGAGGAGGAGGCTCCTGGTCTCTCAGCAGAGAGTGAATGTCAGGAATCCATCTAGGACCCCCGCCCTCACGCAAAACGCCACGGTGTGGTGAGAAGAGTCGCCCAGTTGTGACGAGTGCATGGGGCTCTGGCCCCTATAGCATAGGAGGTGTGACAGCCCCGCCCAGGAAGCAAAGGTAAACACAAAACTCTCAGGATGGCAGGGATCATGATAGAGATCCCAATCACACAGCTGACCAGACAGCAAATATATGATCTAATGGACGAGCAGATAGGAAACCTTTCTGATGCACAGTTCAGACCTTTGGTTATAAGAAAGCTTACAGATCTGACAGCAGATCTTAAACAAGACTGGGAAGGAATGAAGGCTAGTCCTGCTGAAATGAACAAAAACACATATGAAACAAGTGGTGAGGGAAGGAAAACCAGGGATCAAATCAACAAATCAGAACATAGGGAAGGACAAACAGTCAACCAGTGCAGAAAGAGGAAATAAAAAGTGAGGAAAGTGAGAAGAGGCTCAGAAACCTATGGGAAGCTATAAGTGGGCCAACATCCAAATCATAGGGTTGCCAGAAGGTGAAGAAGAACTAGAAATTGAAAAATTATGTGAAAAAATAATGAAGCAGAACTTCTCTAACTTGGGGAAGGAAATAGAACTACAGGTCCAGGAAGCACAGAGAGGTCCAAAAAAACTGGACCCAAGGAGAACCACACCAAGACACATTATAATCAAAATGTCAAAAATTAAGGATAAAGAGAGAATCTTAAAAGCAGCAAGAGGAAAGAAGAGAATTATGTACAAAGGGGTCCCAATAAGACTATCAGCTGATTTCTCAAAAGAAACTTTGCAGGCAAGAGGGACTGGCAAGAAATATTCAATGAAAAGCAAAAATCTACAACCACGAATACTCTATCCACTGAAGTTGTCATTCAGAATAGAAGGGCAGGGAAAGTGCTTCCAGGACAAAGTAAAACTGAAGAAGTTCATCAGATCCAAACCACTGTTATATGAAATGTTAAAGGGACTTGTTTAGGAGAAAGAGGATCAAAACTATGAACATTAAAATGAAAACAGTATAACAACAACTGACAACAGAGGCTAGGGAATCAAAACAAAGGCAAACTAAGTAGGCAATGAGAGAGGGAAAAATATTGTAGGTATTGGGAACATTTGGGGGGAGGTCAGTGGGGAGGGAGAAGCGGGGAAAGGAAGAGAGATGGTACAGGAATTAAGAAGCATAGTAGGAGGGAGTGGAGTGGATAGGAAGATGTTGAGAAGAACTATATGCGCAATCGCTTGGACTAAGGGGGGGGTGACAACTGGAGGGAGGGGGGTCCCTGGGTGGAGGGGAACAAAGGGAAAAGAAATTGGGACAATTTTAACAGCATAATCAATAAAGCATATATAAAAAAAAAAAAAACACCTTTGCAATTGCTGTTTCCTCTGCTGGGTAAATCCTTCCCTCATGTATTTACATGGCTAGCTCTCCTGCTTATTTCAGATCTTCATTTAAAATTCACTTTTTCAATGAGGTCTTCTTGATCATCTATAAAATTTCAAAGAATCTCACATAAAATTTCAAAAACACTGAATTACTTGTATTAATCTTCACTGTTTATTTTTTTCTTAGCACTTTTAAACTATTTAATATCCTGTTTATTTACTTATTTATCTTATTTAATCTGATTTCCCTACTATAATGTATGGTCCATGTGAGCTGGACCAGCACATGGTAGTCACTCAGTAAATTTTGAATGAATAAAATAATTACAGGGTATGAAGTTTTTGTTGGATGTAGTTGAAGTAGACATGATTGTGAGGAAAGAAAAATACTTTTGATAGCATCAAGTTCCTTCTCTTTTCATCCTTTGTTTCCCAAGTATAATACACGCTTTAATTTTTAAATACTATTACAGTGAGATTTTCATTTCCAGAAAAAACTTTTTTTCCCCCTCAGGTTAAAGCACCTCTGACATTGCACATAGAAACCAAGCACCGGCCTTTGAACCAAAAGGTCACTGGTTCAGTTTCTGGTAAGGATACATGCCTGGGTTGCAGACCAGGTCCCCAGTTGGGGGCGTGCGGGAGGCAACCAATCAATGTTTCTTTCCCTCTCTTTCTCCCTCCCTTCCCCCTCTCTAAAAATAAATAAAAATATAATCTTTTAAAAAAGAAACAGCATTTTGAATACATTAAATACCACTGGAAAAAAAATACCACTGAAGTGTACACTTTAAAATGAATAGTTGTATGTTGTGTGAATTTTACTTCTTTCCTTACCTCTGCTACTGGCATAGTCCAAATGGCTATAGCAGATAAGTATTCTTTCAGTTACAAGTAACAGAAGTCTAACTCAACCCATCTTAAGCCAAGAAATAAAATAAAGACTTCTCACATAACTGGAAATCCAAAGTGGATTGAGCTACAGAAACAGCTAGCCACAAGATCCAAGATGGTGGAGAAGTAAGTGGAAGCTACACTAACCTCCTCCCAGGACCAATCTGGAATTACAACTAAATTATAGAGAAATCATCCAGAATAATCAACTGAACACTTGCTGGAGAGAAGCCTCATAACCAAGGACAGACAGAATAAACCACTTCACCACAACAAGACTGGTATGTAGTGCAGAGGGGGCGCAAGAGGGCTGGCTGGGCTCCCATAGGCAGCAGCTGAAGTTCCAGACAGATATTTCAGCAGCCAGGGGGTTCCCCCTGAGAAGTGTAGGGTCTAAACCCCAAGTTGGGCTCTCTAGCCTATAGCGCCAGAGCCAAAAAGGAACCAGATAACATTCAGCTGTGAAAAGCAGCAGAGTTTCTGTCTGCCAGGGGGAGATGACTGGAGATGCAGAGAGCCTCTTAAAGGACCAATGAAAAAAATTTTGTTTGCAGCCACCTATGTCTTTTGATTGGAGCAGTTAGTCCATTTACATTTAAAGTAACTGTTGATGGGTATGTAGTTATTGCCATTTTATTTACTGTTTTCTGATTGTTTTTGTAGTTTTTCTCTGTTCCTTGCTTATTATCTTGCTTTCTTGTATGTTGATGACTTTCTATCGTGTTGTTTGGATTTCTTTCTCTTTATTTCTTGCATATCTCTTATAGATTTTTGGTTTGTGGTTACAATGTACTTTATGTATAACAAGTTATGTTTATAGCAGTCTATTTTAAGCTGATGGTTGCTTAAGTTTAAACCCAATCTAATATCACTACACATTTATGTTTTTTTTTGTTTTTGTTTTTTGTTTTTTATTTTGGTTTTTCAATTACAGTTGTCCCCTTTTCCCCCAATTTCTCTCCCCCACCCAACCCACCCCCTCTCCCGCAATCATATCCCTCCCCGTTGTCCATGTCCATGAGTCTTTTATACAGGCTCTTTAATTAAACCCTTCCCTTACTTATCCCCCTTCTCTCCCTCTCCCCTCCCCCCTATTGACTGCTATTCTGCTCTTTGTTCTATTTAGTTCCTTTGTTTGTGTTGTTCTTTAGTTTCCTGTATTAGGTGATATCATATGGTATTTTTCTTTCTTTGCCTGGCTTATTTCACTAAGCATAATTCTCTCTAGTTCCATCCATGTTGTTGCAAATGGTAGGAGTTCCTTCTTTCTTTCTGCTACATAGTATTCCATTGTGTAAATGTACCACAGTTTTTTGATCCACTCATCTACAGATGGGCACTTAGGTTGTTTCCAGCACTTAGCTATTGTAAACAGTGCTGCAATGAACATAGGAGTGCATAAGTTCTTTTGAATTGGGGTTTCAAGATTCTTCGGGTATAATCCTAGTAGTGGAGTCGCTGGTTCAAAAGGCAGTTCCATTTTTAATCTTTTGAGGTAATTCCATACTGTTCTCCATAGTGGCTGCACCAGTCTGCATTCCCACCAACAGTGCAGTAGGGTTCCCGTTTCTCCACATCCTCGCCAGCACTTGTTGCTTGTTGATTTGTTGATGATGGCCATTCTGACTGGTGTAAGGTGGTATCTCATTGTGGTTTTTATTTGCATCTCCCTTATGGCTAATGATGTTGAGCATTTTTTCATGTGTCTATGGACCTTCTGTATGTCCTCTTCGGAGAAGTGTTTGTTCAGGTCCCTTGCCCATTTTTTAATTGGGTTGTTTGTTTTCTTGATGTTGAGTCGTATCAGCTCTTTATATATTTTGGAAATCAGTCCCCTGTCTGTGATGTCATTGGCAAATATGTTTTCCCATATGGTTGGTTTCCTTTTCATTTTGCTGATGTTTTCTTTTGCTGAGCAGAAACTCTTAAGTTTGATGTAATCCCATTTATTTATTTTTTCCTTTATTTCTCTTGCTTTAGGAGATGGATCCGTGAAGAGATTGTTACGTGAGATATCTGATATTTTCTTGCCTATGTTTTCCTCTAGGACTTTTATGGTGTCACGGCTTACATTTAAGTCTTTGATCCATCTTGAGTTTATTCTCATGTGTGGTGTAAGTTGGTGGTCTAGTTTCATTTTTTTGCAGGTCCCTATCCAGTTCTCCCAGCACCATTTGTTAAAGAGGCTCTTCTCACTCCATTTTATGTTCCTTCCTCCTTTATCAAAGATTAGTTGACCATAGAGGCCTGGGTTTATTTCTGGACTCTCTATTCTGTTCCACTGATCTATATGTCTGTTCTTATGCCAGTACCATACTGTTTTGATTACAGTGGCTTTGTAGTATTGTTTGATATCTGGTGTTGTGATTCCTCCTGCTGTGTTCTTCTGTCTCAAGATTGCTTTTGCTATTCGGGGTCTTTTTTGGTTCCATATGAATTTATGGAGTATTTGTTCTAGGTCTGTGAAATATGTCATTGGTATTTTAATAGGGATTGCATTGAATTTGTAAATTGCTTTGGGTAGTATGGCCATTTTGATGATGTTGATTCTTCCCATCCAAGAACATGGTATTTGCTTCCATTTATTTGTTTCTTCCTTAATTTCTTTCTTCAATGTTATGTAATTTTCAGAGTACAGGTCTTTTATCTCTTTGGTTAAGTTTACTCCTAGGTACTTTATTTTTCTTGTTGCTATAGTAAATGGTATTTTCTTTTTTGTCTCTGTCTCTGCTATTTTATTGTTGGTGTACAGAAATGCCTTAGATTTCTGTATATTTATTTTGTACTCTGCGATTTTGCCAAATTCACTTATTATATTGAGTAGTCTTTTAGTGGAGTTTATAGGATTTTCTAGGTATACTATCATATCATCTGCATATAATGAAAGTTTCACTTCCTCTTTCCCAATTTGGATGCCTTTTATTTCTTTTTCTTCTCTGATTGCTGTGGCTAGGACTTCCAACACTATGTTGAAAAGGAGTGGAGAGAGTGGACAACCTTGTCTCGTTCCTGAGTTCAGGGGGAATGCTTTCAGTTTTTGTCCATTGAGTATGATGTTGGCCTCAGGCTTCTCATATATAGCCTTAATTATGTTAAGATATGCTCCCTTTATTCCCATTTTGCTGAGTGTTTTCATCATAAATGGGTGTTGTACTTTATCAAATGCTTTTTCTGCATCTATTGATATGATCATGTGATTTTTGTCTTTCATTCTGTTTAGGTGATGTATTATATTTATTGATTTGTGAATATTAAACCATCCTTGCATCCCTGGAATGAAGCCCACTTGATCATGATGTATGATCTTTTTGATGTATTGCTGGATCCTGTTTGCCAATATTTTATTGAGGATTTTAGCATCGATGTTCATCAGTGATATTGGCCTGTAGTTTTCTTTCTTTGTTGTGTTTTGACCTGGTTTGGGGATTAGGATAATACTGGCTTCATAGAAAGAGTTTGGGATTTTCCCTTCTTCTTGGATTTTTTGGAACAGTTTGAGGAGGATAGGAGTTAGTTCTTCCCTGAATGTTTTGTAGAATTCGCCTGTGAAGCCCTCCGGTCCAGGGCTTTTGTGTGCCGGGAGATTTTGGATTACAGTTTCAATTTCCTTTTTTGTTATTGGTTTGTTGAGACTTTCCACTTCTTCTTGATTTAGTTTTGGAAGGTTGTATGTTTCTAGAAATTTGTCCATTTCTTCTAGATTGTCAAATTTCTTGTCATACAGTTGTCTGAAGTAATTTCTAACTATCATTTGTATTTCTGAGGTATCAGTCGTGATTTCTCCTCTTTCATTTCTGATTTTGTTTATTTGTGTCTTCTCTCTTTTTTTCTTGATTAGACTGGCTAGAGGCTTGTCGATTTTGTTGATTTTTTCGAAGAACCAGCTCCTAGTTTTGTTGATCTTTTGGATTGTTTGTTTAGTCTCTATGTCATTTAGTTCTGCTCTGATCTTGATGATTTCATTCCTTCTTCTTGCCCTAGGCTTTGTTTGTTGTTGTTGTTCTAGTTCTTGTAGCATTGTGGTTAGGTTTTTTATTTGAGATTCTTCTAGCCTTTTCAGATATGCCTGTATTGCTATAAACTTCCCTCTCAGGACTGCTTTTGCTGTGTCCCACAGGTTTTGGGTTGTTGTGTGCTCATTATCATTAGTTTCTAGAAATTTCTTGATTGCTTCTTTGATGTCATTGTTAACCCATTCATTATTTAATAGCATGTTATTCAATCTCCATGAGTTTGGGTGTCTTTGATTTTTTCCTCTGAGGTTGATTTCTAGTTTCAAGGCATTGTGATCTGAAAAGATGCTTGATATGATTTCAATTTTCTTGAATTTGTTGAGGCTTGTTTTGTGACCTATCATGTGGTCTATCTTTGAAAATGTCCCATGTGCACTTGAAAAGAATGTATATTTTGCTTCTTTGGGGTGAAAAGTTCTATATATATCAGTTAGATCCATGTGGTTTAGTGTGTTGTTCAATGCCTGTATATCCTTGGTGTTTCTTTGCTTTGATGATCTGTCTATTGTTGATAATGGAGTGTTGAAGTCCCCTACTATGAGTGTGTTGTTGTTGATATCCTTTTTGTGGTCTTCTAGTATTTGCTTTATGTATTTGGGTGCTCCTATGTTGGGTGCATATATGTTTATCAAAGTCATATCTTCTTGATGGATTGTTCCTTTAAGTATTATGAAATGTCCTTCTTTGTCTCTTTTTATTGTCCTTGCTTTGAAATCCATTTTGTCTGATATGAGAACTGCTACCCCGGCTTTTTTTTCCGGTCCGTTTGCTTGGAATATTTTTTTATATCCCTTTACTTTCAGTCTGTGTAAATCTTTTGTTTTGAGGTGTGTTTCTTGTAGACAGCAAATATGTGGGTCCTGTTTTCTTATCCATTCCGTTACCCTATGTCTTTTAATTGGAGCATTTAATCCATTTACATTTAAGGTTATTATTGACGTGTATTTATTCATTTCCCTTTGTACCTCTGTTCCTCTCCTCTCTTGTTTTTTCCTTCTTTTTTCTTAGAACAGTCCCTTTAGCATCTCTTGCAATGCTGGTTTGGTGGAGATGTATTCTTTCAGTCTTCCTTTGTCTGAGAAACTCCTTATTTCACCTTCTATTTTGAATGAGAGCCTTGCTGGGTAGAGTATTCTTGGTTGTAGGCCTTTGTTTTTCATTGCTTGAAATATTTTTGACCATTCCCTTCTGGCTTGTAATGTTTCTGTTGAGAAATCAGTTGATAGCCTTATCGGAGCTCCCTTGTATGTTATTTGCTGCTTTTCTCTTGCTGCTTTTAGGATTCTCTCTTTGTCTTGGAATGTTGCCATTTTAACTATGATGTGCCTTGGAGTGGGTTTTTGGGGGTTCCTCTTGATTGGAACTCTCAGTGCTTCTTGGACTTGCATAGCTTTTCCTCTCATCAGGTTCGGAAAATTTTCTGTTACTATTTCTCCTATCAGATTTTCAATTCCATGTTCCTTTTCTTCTTCCTCTCGTATTCCGATGATCCTTACATTATTTTTCCTAATGCTATCCTGTAATTCCCTTACATCTTGTTCATATTTTTTCAATCGTTTTTCATTTTGCTGTATTGTCTGGGAGTTTTTCTCTACATTATCTTCTAACTCACTAATCCGACCCTCTGCTTCGTTTAGTCTGCTTTTGACTGATTCTACTGTGTTTTTCAGTTCAGAGATTGTATTCTTAAGTTCTTCCTGGTTCTTGTTAACAATTTCTATGTCTTTTTTTATGCTGGTGTAGTTCTCTGCAAGTTCCCTGTAATTTTCTTGGAGCTGCTGGTAACTTCCTTGAAGGTTGTCATAGTTGATTTTAAGGATGTCGAGTATATTGAGCTTCTTTACCACCATTGTTTTGAATTCCATGTCTGACATTTGGGCTATGTCTATTTCGTCTATCTCTCTTTCTGAGGATTCCTCTTTTCTTTTCATTGAGGGGTTATTTTTGTGTCTTACCATGTTGGATTCTTTTTGTTTTTATTTATTTATTTATTTATTTATTTATTTTTGGGGGGGGTAGTCTGCTTTGACTTCCCTCCTTTGTGGTGTAATATTCTTTATCGAAGGTCTGGGAGTTTCAGTGGTGCAGTCTCTTTGATATCCTGAGCCTGATGGTCTTGAGTTACCCTTTATGTCGTTTGTTTATGCTGTTCGGTTATATTTCAGATGTTCTTTGATAGGATCTTCCTTCTGGCTACTTGGTTGAGAGTCACTCTATCTGCTTTGTCTTGAGTTCTTTTGTGGATATGCTGTTAAAGACATAAACACACAGCCCAGGAAGGAGCCCCACACCCTCAGAAAGTATCCCCCACTCTATCCTACTATCGTTAGCCAACTAGCCCGTATTAATATAAATGTAAAGAGATTTGAGCTTTTATACTATAAGAAGAATAGATACGAGTTGTTTTTGGGGAGGAAAAATATAATTTTTGATAGAGGGGTTGATAGATTAATAATAGTTGAGACTGTGCAAGCCAGTTAGTAATATTTACATTGTATGTTAAGAAAAATAGAAGAAAAGGATAGAAAAATACATAGTATAGTAAGAAAGTGGGATTGTATTGTATTTGGGTTTATATAGTAATTATATTGTATTATTTAAAGTGATAGGGGGGCTAAGCTAGACACACAAACGAATAAACCACTATTAAAGAGAAAGGATGAGAAGGAGAGGTTATATGCAACACGTTAGAGATAAAGTTTGTTATTATTGGAAGAGGTGGAGGAAAAACACCCCCCCAAAAAATCCCCAAGAAAATAGAAGAAAGAAAAGAAGAAAGAGAGAAAGAGAAGAAAATAAAAAATTTACCACAACCCCCCCAAAAAACCCCAAAAGGTAAGCAAGAAAGGAACAAAGAAAGATAGAAAAGAAAGAATACAGAAGAAAGAAAAAAGAGAGAAAAAAAAATTGAACCAAAAAAAAAAAGAAATATATATATATATATATATATATACACCCCAAAGCCCCCCTAAAAAAACCCCAGGAAAAGAATAAAGAAAGAAGGAAAGAAAAGAAATTATTAAGAAGAAAGAAAGAACAAGGGAGAAAAAATTTGGGAGAAAAAATTTGGAAAAAAAAAAAAAACGATGTTTTTACTCCGTTTTAGCCTTGGTGTGTTGCCTTCTTTTTCTGGGTCCCCAGCTGGTCTAGTGTGGCAGGTCAGAGGTTCTTGTTCTTTTGCCGGACTGGTGTGCGCACCCGGTTGCCGCTATGGTGCGTGCCCGCGGTTGCCGGCACGGCGCGCTACCTTGCTGCCCGCTGTAGCCAGTTGAGGTGCCCTTGCGCGCAAGCCCCTGCGCGCTCGGGCGGCCCGAGAGTTTGCCGCGCGGTTGGAGCCCACTGCTGCCGGGCCGCGGTGGTTCCCCGTTCGCGCCGAGGTGACCCTGCCCGCGCGGGCGGCCCGAGCGCTTTCCCCGGGATTGGGTCCTGCTTTCGCTGGGCCGCGGCGGTTCCCCGTTCGCGCCGAGGTGACCCTGCCCGCGCGGGCGGCCCCAGCGCTTTCCCCGGGATTGGGTCCTGCTTTCGCCGGGCTGCGGCGGTTCCCCGTTCGCGCCGAGGTGACCCTGCCCGCGCAGGCGGCCCGAGAGCTCCCACTGACCCCGGGCTGAGGTGCTTTCGCGCTCGCGCGCTGCCCAGTGCCCTCAGTCCCGCTGAGCCGAGCTCCGGGAGTTGGTCTCTCGCCTCTTAGGGCAGGGCCAGGGACACTTGTGCTCAGTGGAATCGAGCGTCCATGGGTCGCCGCCTCCCGCTGTTCCCGTGCTGCAGCCGCCCCGTTCCCTCACCCGTCTGGGTCCATTTATGTTTTTGTCATTATTTTTTACTTCTTTTGTGTATGTATCCTTTATTTTATTGTTGTAATTATACATAATCTACCTACTTTTGCCTTTTAAGCTTTGTATTAGCTTTATAGTTGGTTAATCCACTGCTTTTACTATTTGTCTTTGTCGGTAAGAAGCTTTCCTTCCTGTTTCTTCTTATTCATAGTTTTTATCTTTTCTATTTAAAGAAATCCCTTTAACATGTCTTGTGCCACTGGTTTAGTGGTGATGAACTCCAGCTTTTCATTGTCTGAAAAACTCTTTATCTCTCCTTTGATTATAAATGATGGTCTTGCTAGGTAGAGTAATCTTGATTGTAGGCCTTTATTTTTCATCACTTTGAATATTTCATGCCATCCCCCCCTGGCCGGCAATGTTTCTGTTGAAAAGTCAGCTGATAGTATTATAGGAGCTCCCTTTTACATAACTAACTGCTTTTCTCTTGCTGCTTTTAAGAGTCTCTCTTTGTCTTGAACCTTTGATATTTTAATTACGATGTGTCTTGGGATGTGCCTCTTTAGGTTCATCTTGTTTGGGACTCTGTGCTTCTTGAACTTGCATGTCTAGTTCTTTTGCCAGGTTAGGGAAATTTTCAGTGATGATTTATTCAAACATAATTTAACCCCTTGCTCTCTCTTTTCTTCTGGTACCCCTATAATGTAAATGTTGGTCCACTTGGTGTGTCCCAGAGGTCCCTTAAACTACCCTAACTTCTTTTTTTCTTACATTCTTTTTTCTTTTTGCTGTTCTAATTGGGTGTTTTCTGCTACCTTGTCTTCCAGATTGCTGATTGAATCCTCTGCTTCATCTAGTCTGCTGTTGAGTCCCTCTAATGCATCCTTTTTATAGTTTGGTTTTGTTCTTATGTATATTTTATTAATTATGCTACTAGAGTTGTCCCAATTTTTCCCCCTTTGCCCTCTGTACCCAGTACCCCCCTTACCTCCAGCAACCCTCTGCCCCCTTTAGTTCATGTCCATGGGGCATACATTTAAGTTCTTCGGCTTCTCCATTTCCTTTAAGATTTTATTTATTTAGAGATATGGGAAGGGAGGGAGAAAGAGAAGGAGAAACATCAATGTGTGAGAGGTACATTGATTGGTTGTCTCTCTCATGCCCCCAACTGTGGACCTGGCCTACAACCCAGGCATGTGCCCTGACTGCGAATTGAACCAGTGACATTTTGGTTTGCAGGCTGGCACTCAATCCACTGAGCCACACCAGCCAGGGCTCCATTTCCTTTATATTTTTAGCATCCCCCATGTCTGTTTTGCATCTACCAATTATGCTCTTTTACAAAATATGCTTTATCTTTTTTAGTATATTTTATTGTGTTGTTACAGTAGTTCCAATTTTTCCCCTTTTCTTCCCTCTTTCCAGTACTTCCCTTCCCTCCAGCAATCCCACCCCACTTAGTTCATGTCCATGGGTCATGCATATAAGTCCTTTGGCTTCACCCTTCCCTATATTATTAACTTCCTCCTGTCTATTTTGTACCAACCAATTATGCTTCTTAATCCCTGCACCATATCCCCATTTCTCCCACTCCCCCTTCCAGCTGATAACCCTCCAAATGACCCCCATACCTATGGTTCTGTTCCTATTCTGGTTTGCTTAGTTGAATTTTGTTTTTATTTTTTAGACTCAGCTGTTGTAGTTATGAGTTTGTTATCATTTTAGTGTTCATAGTTTTGATCTTTTGACATTTCATATAATAATGGCTTGGTGATGATGAACTCCATTAGCTTCACCTTGTCTGGGAAGCACTTCATCTGCCCTTCCATTCCTAATGATAGCCTTGCTGTATAGAGTAATTCTGGTTGCAGGTTGCCTTTCATCACATTGAATACTGCTTGCCAGTCCCTTCCTGCCTGAAAAGTGACCTCTGAGAAATCAGCTGATAGTCCTATAGGCAACCCCCTGTAGGCAACTCTCCGCCTCTCTCTTGCTGCCCCCAGGACTCTGTCTTTATCTTTCACCTTTGGCATCTCAACCATGATGCGTCCTGGTGTGGTCCCCTCTGGGTCCAGCTCGCCTAGGACCCTCTGTGCTTCCCAGACCTGTATATCCATCTCCTTCGCAAAATTTGGGAAGTTTTCCTCATTTTTTTCAATTCTTGTTTCCTCATTCTGCACTGGTTGACTGTTTGTTTTTTCCTTATGTTCCAAATCATTGATTTGAACCCCAGTTTCCTTCCCTTCACCATTGGTTTTGTGTGGATTTTCCTTTGTTTTACTTAGCATAGCCTTCACTTCTTCTCTTATGTGTTTGCTGTACTCAAGCATATCTGTCAAGCCTGTGAGCCTCTTTATCACCAGTGTTTTGAATTCTGCATCTGTTAGGTTGTCTGTCTTCTCATTTGTAAGGTTGGCTATCTCCTCATCGCTTAGTTCTCCCACTGGAACCTTGATCTGTTCCCCCTTTTGAGCTATACTTCTCTGTTTGCCTCCACGTCCCAGGTAGAGTTATCACTTCTGTTACATTGTAAGGGGTGGAGCCTTAGGGATTTGTCAATGCAGGGTGACCTGTTTCACCACGTTGTGGCGCTGTATATGGAAGAGGGGTCTGAGAGGAAACAGGCCGCCCACTCAGCACTCGCCCCGCCCTAAGCACCTCTCCCACTTCTGCACCGGACCGGCGCCCCTCCAGCTGCTGCCTGGGCCATCATTCCCAGAGCGAGTGAGCCCACGGACACTCTGGGACTATGGGGGCCCTTCAAACAAGCGGACTCTTCTGAGAGATCAGCAGTCTCCACTTCCGCCCCAACTCCCACTGGTCTGCACAGTCAGAAGCAATGAGACTTGATTTTCCCCAGTGCTGCAACCATGAGCTTCGAGGTCTGGTGAGAAACTGGGAATGCTCTCCAGGTGTGCCTCCCAACCCTTTAAAATGTGTGACTGCACTCTCTGCCAGCCTGCTGCTGCTGCTGCTGCTGCTCCGTCACCACACTGGGTCCTCTCCGCCCTGGCTCCACCCCTCCTACCTGTCTGGATGAGTATTTCCTCTCCACATCTTTGTTTGCTGGACTTCCATGCAGCCTGATTCTCTAGAACTTCTGGCTGTTTCCAGCCCTGAGGTGGTTGTACTCCTTCCCAGCTGTGGAGGGAGATGCAGAGTGTCTGTTCACGCCTCCATCCTGGTCGGAAGTCCCCTCCAAAATATGCTTTATTGATTATGCTGTTACAGTTGTCCCGATTTCTTTTCCCTTTGTTCCCCTTCACCCAGGGAACCCCCTCCCTCCAGTTGTCACCCCCCCCTTAGTCCAAGCCTATTGATTGCACATATAGTTCTTCTCAACATCTTCCTATCCACTCCACTCCCTCCTACTATGCTTCTTAATTCCTGTACCATCTCTCTTCCTTTCCCCGCTTCTCCCTCCCCACTGACCTCCCCCCAAATGTTCCCAATACCTACAATATTTTTCCCTCTCTCATTGCCTACTTAGTTTGCCTTTGTTTTGATTCCCTAGCCTCTGTTGTCAGTTGTTGTTATACTGTTTTCATTTTAATGTTCATAGTTTTGATCCTCTTTCTCCTAAACAAGTCCCTTTAACATTTCATATAACAGTGGTTTGGATCTGATGAACTTCTTCAGTTTTACTTTGTCCTGGAAGCACTTTCCCTGCCCTTCTATTCTGAATGACAACTTCAGTGGATAGAGTATTCGTGGTTGTAGATTTTTGCTTTTCATTGAATATTTCTTGCCAGTCCCTCTTGCCTGCAAAGTTTCTTTTGAGAAATCAGCTGATAGTCTTATTGGGACCCCTTTGTACATAATTCTCTTCTTTCCTCTTGCTGCTTTTAAGATTCTCTCTTTATCCTTAATTTTTGACATTTTGATTATAATGTGTCTTGGTGTGGTTCTCCTTGGGTCCAGTTTTTTTGGACCTCTCTGTGCTTCCTGGACCTGTAGTTCTATTTCCTTCCCCAAGTTAGAGAAGTTCTGCTTCATTATTTTTTCACATAATTTTTCAATTTCTAGTTCTTCTTCACCTTCTGGCAACCCTATGATTTGGATGTTGGCCCACTTATAGCTTCCCATAGGTTTCTGAGCCTCTTCTCACTTTCCTCACTTTTTATTTCCTCTTTCTGCACTGGTTGACTGTTTGTCCTTCCCTATGTTCTGATTTGTTGATTTGATCCCTGGTTTTCCTTCCCTCACCACTTGTTTCATATGTGTTTTTGTTCATTTCAGCAGGACTAGCCTTCATTCCTTCCCAGTCTTGTTTAAGATCTGCTGTCAGATCTGTAAGCTTTCTTATAACCAAAGGTCTGAACTGTGCATCAGAAAGGTTTCCTATCTGCTCGTCCATTAGATCATATATTTGCTGTCTGGTCAGCTGTGTGATTGGGATCTCTATCATGATCCCTGCCATCCTGAGAGTTTTGTGTTTACCTTTGCTTCCTGGGCGGGGCTGTCACACCTCCTATGCTATAGGGGCCAGAGCCCCATGCACTCGTCACAACTGGGCGACTCTTCTCACCACACTGTGGCATTTTGTGTGAGGGTGGGGGTCCAAGATGGATTCCTGCTGTTTACTCTCTAATGAGAGATCGGGAGCCTTCACCTCCGTCTCCATGGCCTCCGGCCCTCACAGTTCGAGTCAATGGGGGTCTGCCTTCCCCAGCATTGGAATCGTGAGCTGACGGGTCTGGTTTGCAGCCTGGGGTGCTCCCCAGGTGTTCCTTACCTCCTTAAATATGGGTGTCTGTGCTTACCGCTGTCCCACCACCATTGTTGCTGCCGCCGCCGCCAGCACAGCTTGCCCTTTCCGCTCTGGCTTCGCCCCCTCCTACCCATCCGGATGAACAACTGTTGTTTATCACTTCATACATTGGACTTCCATGCAGCTTTATTTTCTGGAACTTCTGGTTATTTCTGGTTTTGTGGTAGAGGTATTCCTTCTTAGTTGTGGAGGGAGACAGAGCATGTCAGTCTAGGCCTCCATCTTGGCCGAAAGTCCTACAACTTCTTTTAAGGTTATCTAAATCTATCAATTGCAAAGGTTTTGAGGCAGAAGTGTGTTCTGTCTGTTCTAGGTAAGCAGCTTGGTCTGTGACACAAGAACAGAGAGAAGGAGAAGAATTAAAGTAGTTGATGAAAGGAGATGAGAAACTAACGGGCTTTGTCGGTCATTGTAAGGCATAGCTCTTGCTTGGAGTGAGATGAGAACCATTAGGGAGTTTTGAGCAGAAGAGTGGGCAAGACCTGACTTGAACAGGAACATTCTGTCGCTACATGGAAAATGGATTACAGGGTGACAGAGGTGGACATACTGATACTACTGAAGAAGATATTGCAGAAATATAAGCAGGAGATGAGGACGTGTTGGACCAGAGTGCTAAGAATAGGGATTAAATTATGCACAAAATTTTAAAGTATATTTTATTGATTCTGTTGTTACAGTTGTCCCAGTTTTTTTCCCCCATTTGCTCCCCTCTGACCAGTACTCCCCTTCCTCCCAGCAGTCCCACCTCCTCTTAGTTCATGTCCATGGGTTGTGCATATAAGTTCTTTGGTTTCACCCTTTCCTATACTATTCTTAAGTTCCCCCTGTCTATTTTATGCCAACCAATTATGCTTCTTAATCCCTGCACCATTTCCCGATTTCTCCCCCTTCCCCATCCCAGCTGATAACCCTCCAAATGATTCCAATACCTATGATTCTGTTCCTATTCTGATTTGCTTAGTTGGATTTTGGTTTTATATTTTAGATTCAGTTGTTGAGAGTTGTGAGTTTGTTGTCATTTTAATGTTCATAGGTCTTTTTCTTAAATAAGTTCCTTTAACATTTCATATAATAATGGCTTGGTGATGATAAACTTTTTCAGCTTTATCTTGCCTGGGAAGCACTTCATCTGTCTTTCCATTTCAAATGATAGCTTTGTTGGATAGAGTAATCTTGGTTGTGGGTCCTTGCTTTTCATCACTTTGAATACTTCTTGCCTGCAAAGTTTCTTTTGAGAAATCACCTTACAGTATTAATAAGCACCCCTTTGTAGGTAACTCTCTGCTGTTCTCTTGCTGCTTTTAAGACTCTCTTTATCTTGAACATTTGAGTCTTAATTACGATGTGTCTTGGTGTGGTCCTCTATGGGTCTAGCTTGTTTGGGATTCTCTGTGCTTCCTGGACTTGTATGTCTATTTCCTTTGCCAAATTTGGGAAGTTTCCCTTCATTTTCATGTAAGCTTTCAATTTCTTGCTCTTCCTCTTCTCCTGGCACCCCTATGATTCAGATGTTGGTATGGTTAAAGTTGTCCCAGGGATTCCTAAGCCTCTCCTCATTTTTTTCAATTCTTGTTTCCTCTTTCTGTACTGATTGACTGTTTTTTTCTTCCTTATGTTCCAAATCATTGATTTGAACCCCAGTTTCTTTCCCTTCACCATTGGTTTTGTGTGAGTTTTCCTTCGTTTCATTCATTTACATGTTTGCCATAGTTAAGCATATCTGTCAAGCCTGTAAGCATCTTTATCACCAGTGTTTTGAACTCTGCGTCTGTTAGGTTGTCTATCTCCTCTTCTGTTAGGTTGGCTATCTCCTCATTGTTTAGTTCTCCCACTGGAACCTTGATCCATTCCCCATTTTGGGCCATACTTCTCTATCTCCTCATCTTGACAGGCTCCTGTGTTTGTTTGCCTCTGTGTCTTAGGTAGAGCTGTCACACCTTTTATGTTTTAAGGGGAGGAGTCTTAGGTATTTGTCAGTACAGGGCCCGTTTAACCACGTTGTGGCACTGTGTTGGGGGGGAGGGGTCTGAGAGGGAACAATACCACTTGCTCACCACTCTCCCCTTTTCAGGCACTTCTCCCATATGGGACTGGCACCTCTCTAGCTGTTGCCTTGGCTGTTGTCCCCAGAGTCGGTGGGTCTGTGGATGTTCTAGGACTGTAGGGGTCCTTTAAACAAGCGGACTCTGCTGAGAGACAGGCAGTTTCTTCCTCCGTCCGAACCCCCACTGGTTTGCACAGCCAGAATCAATGAGGCTTTATTTTCCCCAGTGCTGGGACTGTGAGCTGCACGGTCTGGTCTGGTGCTGGGACATCTCCCCAGGTGTCCCTCCCGACTTTTTAAAACATATGACTGTACTTTCTGTGGGCCTTCTGCTGCCGCTACTGCTGCTGCCACCACACCATGTCCTCTCCTCCCCAACACTGTCCCTCCTACCTGTCTGGATGGGTATTTCTTCTTTATATCTTTGTTGGGATTCCATGCAGTTTGATTTTCTGGAACTTCTGGTTGTCTCTAGTTCTGAGGTACCTGTATTCCTTCTTAGTTGTGGAGAGCGATGCAGCGTGTCTCTCTAGGCCTCCGTCTTGGCTGGAAGTCTGCATGTATTTTTTAAGTATAGCCAGTAACATCTAGGATGTTAAAGAGGGAGAGGAGTCAAGAATATTTCTGTGTAACTCAAAGAGTGCAACTGACATTAATCAAAGTGAAGTAGACTATAGGATGATCTTTTAGGAAAAATATGAGTAGCCCAGTTTGGACATGTCAAGTGGAGATGCCAAGCAGGCAATTAGATATTTGGGTCTAGAGTTAGAGGCAAGGTCAAAGCTGGAGATCTAAATTTAGAATCAGCATAGAGATGAATTTAAACTTAAAAGACTGAGTGGGATCACCTTCAGAGTGAGTGTCACCAGAAGAGTCCACAGTTGGAGTCATGGAATACTTTCATATTGAGTTGTGGAGAAGAGGAGGAATTAGAGGGGGGAAAAAGATTGAGAAGGAACTGCTAGAAAGGAAGAAAGAAAACCAGTCTATCACAGTTTTCTTAAAGTTCAAGAGAAGAAAACCTTTTAAGGGTGAAAGATTAACTCAAAGTTTTTGTATTTTGCTTGTTTTCTCTATTTATTTCCCAACTAGTGGTGATCCCTCCCCTTAGTTCAATACCATCCTCCTTAGTTCATGTCCATGGGTTGTGCATATAAGTTCTTTGGTTTCACCCTTTTCTATACTATTCTTAACTTCCCCCTGTCTATTTTGTACCAACCGATTATGCTTCTTAGTCCCTGCACCATTTCTCTATTTCTCCCTCTTCCTCCTCCTAGCTGATAGCCCTCCAAATGATCCCCGTATCTATGATTCTGTTCCTATTCTGGTTTGCTTAGTTGAATTTTGTTTTTATTTGTTAGATTCAGTTGTTGATAGTTGTGAGTTTGTTATCATTTTAGTGTTCATAGTTTTGATCTTCTTTTTCTTAAGTCCCTTTAACATTTCATATAATAATGGCTTGGTGATGATGAACTCCTTTAGCTTTACCTTCTCTGGGAAGCATTTCATCTGCCTTTCCATTCTAAATGATAGCTTTGCTGGATAGAATAATCTTGGTTGTAGGTTCTTCCTTTTCATCACTTTGAATACTTCTTGCCAGTTCTTTCAGCCTACAAAGTTTCTCTTGAGAAATCAGCTGATAGTCTTAAAGGTAACTCTCTGCTTTTCTCTTGCTGCTTTTAAGATTCTCTCTTTATCTTGAACTTTTGGCATTTTAATTATGATGTGTCTTGGTGTGGTCCTCTTTGGTTCTAGCTTGTTTGGGATTCTCTGTGCTTCCTGGACTTGTATGTCTATTTCCTTTGCCAAATTTGGGAAGTTTCCCTTCATTATTTTTTCACATAAGCTTTCAATCTCTTGCTCTTCCTCTTCTCCTTCTGGCACACCTATGATTCAGATGTTGGCACGTTTAAAGTTGTCCCAGAGGTTCCTAAACCTCTCCTCATTTTTTTCAATTCCTGTTTCCTCTTTCTGTACTGGTTGACTGTTTTTTCTTATGTTCCAAATCATTGATTTCAACCCTGATTTCCTTCCTTTCACTATTGGTTTTGTGTAGATTTTCCTTCGTTTCATTTAGCATAGCCTTCACTTCTTCCCTTATGTGTTTGCCATACTTAAGCATATCTGTCAATCCTGTGAGCATCTTTATCATCAGTGTTTTGAACTCTGCGTCTATTCGGCTGGCTATCTCCTCATCGTTTAGTTCTCCCACTGGAACTGTGATCTGTCTCCCGTTTGGGCCATACTTCTCTGTCTCTTCATTTTGACAGGCTCCTGTGTTTGTTTGCCTCTATGTCTTAGGTAGAGCTGTCACACCTGTTACATTGTAAGGGGCGGAGCCTTAGGTATTTGTCAGTACAGGGCGACCTGTTTCAGCACGTTATGCCGCTGTATATGGGGGAGGGGTCTGAGGGGGAACAATGCTACTTGCCTTTTTTCCAGGCACTTCTCCCATTTCCATATGGGACTGGCACTGCTATAGCTGTTGCCCTGGCCATTGTTCCCAGAGTGGGTGGGTCTGCAGATGTTCTAGGACTGTGGGGATCCTTTAAACAAGCGGACTCTGCTGAGAGACAGGCAGGTGTCCCTCCCGACTTTTTAAAATGTGTGACTGCATTTTCCGTGGGCCTGCCACTGCTGCCACTACTGCTGCCACCACACCATATCCTCTCCTCCCCAGCTCTGCCCCTTCTACCTGTCTGGATGAGTATTTCTTCTTTATATCTTTGTTTGTTGGACTTCCATGCAGCTCGATTTTCTGGAATTTCTGGTGTCTCTAGTTTTGAGGTAGTTGTTTTTCTTCTTAATTGTGGAGGGAGATGCAGTGTGTCTCTAGATCTCCATCTTGGCCAGAAGTCTCTGCTTTCTCCTAAAGGTTTAATTTTTTAATTTTTATATTTTTTAGAGAGAGGGGGAAGGAAGGAAGAAAGAGAGGGAGAGAAACATAGATGTTTGAGAGAAACAGACTGGTTACCTTTCTCATGCCCCCAATTGGGGCCTGGTCCGCAACCCAGGCATGTGCCCTGACCGAGAATTGAACCCATGGCCCTTTGGTTTGCTGGATGACGCCCAACCCAGTGAGCCACACCAGTCAGGGCGCTAATAATTTTTTTTGAAGGAAGAAGGTAATTATAATATATTGATACAAAAAAGGCTATAGGAATAGGGTGAAGGTGCCTGTCATCATGTTTCCATCAAGGAGGGAAAACTGAAGCTCCTAGCGTAAGCTGAGAGGGAGCAGAAGGATCGTAGGCACTTGGGCACAGTCTTTGGCTGCAGGGAGCACTCTTTGGTTACTCTTCAGGAATGGGAAAGGCATGGTCCAATAAAAGCATATGTCTCAGAGCTCCACTCAGGGTCTCCGCCTCTCCAGAGGCTGGTATGGGGTGGCTTCAGACTTATACTGCACACCTTGGAGCATCAAGACCATACACCACAATACCAGATTCACCCAAGGAGAGTTTTCAGCATTATGTAGGTTGGAGTAAAAATGTAGAGCTGTTCCAGGGGGTATCCATGGAATCTTCTGAGCTTCAGAGCAGCTAATTCAGCCAATCTGAAGGACATAGGCAGGCACTAAGACCAGGGAGATGGCTATTGCACTAAGATGGCCATTGCAATGTGGAGCTCTATCTGGCCTCTGCGGGAGTCCTCCATGCAGCTGCTATAGACCCAGGAGAGCTGAAGCAGGAGACAGTAGAGGGCCAGCAGTCCAGAGCCCCTAGCCAAAAGTAGCAGAGGGAGGGGGCTGAGGGTCAAGATAAAGCCAGGGAGGAATGACTCAGGGTAGCCACACCATACAGGGGAGAGCTGCCACTGAAGGAGCCCTGGAAATTGTTAGAACTTGCATGGGATGTTGATAGATGGAGACAGACATGTTAACATAATAACCAACATTTTTCTAGCATAGTACTGCCAGGCCCATCTCAGGGACCATTTCATTTGGTCATGGAGTACCTGTGAGGTAGGTACCATTAACATCACTTCCATTTTACTGATAAGAAAACTGAGGCAAGAAAATTAAGTGAATTTCTCAAAGTGCCATGAATATATGGTAGGGATTTGAAGCCCGGATCCAGATGTGTGGCTCCAGACCCCATGCTCAGAACCATTCTACCCCACTTGCTTCCTGAGGGGAGCTCATTAGCCCCTCCTCTTTTTCCCAGGATGGCTGCAGCAGAATGCAGGGAACACCACTGCTGCCGTGTTCTCCCCAGAGGGCCGTCTTCTGGTGTAGGCACCTTTCCTCTAGACACATTTGATGTCAAGCAAGCATATCTTTATTCTGTTCTGCACCTTTTCTGAGTTTCAGGATCTCATGACCAAATTTATTTTCTCATTATTCTTCATAGGTTAAGTATCACTTGTGCTTCAGTTGCTTTCCAAGGACTTATTTATTCTCAGGTCTAATATTTTGACACAGTGGCTTAGAAGGCAGGAGCACAGACCTTCTTTATCTTTCTAATCCATGCCAAGAACCCTGGGACTTTGAATTTTCTGATGGGGGATACCCTGGTGAGGAAGCCTATGTGTGTTACCCTGAGCACAGCCATTCTGTCCTGCCGCACATGTTTGTGATGTTATTTTTTTTGTTTGTTTCTGCTGTCTGAATACTTGCTAAACTAGCATTTCAAAAAAGGTTGTAGGAGTTACATTTGTAAATGTGGCGGAGATGGGGGTAGGTAGAAATGGGTCTAAGGGGGATAAAAGGTGCTGGATGGAGACTTGACTTGGGGTGATGAACACACAATATAATATACAGATGATGTATCATAAAATTGTACAACTAAAACTTACATAATTTTAATAACCAATGTCACCCCAATAAATTCAATAAAAGAAAAATATCATAACCCAACTGTAAAAAATGTGGCATTCAGTAAAATGCTTATATTCTAGAGTGAATTAAACCAGCAGTTCTGAATTTTATTGTGTTGTAAGGGTATTGAATTATCTGAGGGAAGGATTTCAGCAATTTACAGGAACAAGCATTGTATCCCTTCTTTATGTTTCTGTATGTATTAACTTTTCTGTTTATAAAAATGTGCATTTGCCTTTAGCTTTTGCAGACTATGGGAGAAGTAGAGGGACACCATGGAGATCTGCTAATCCTCCTTCCTTTGCAATAAGTGTCATGTCTTGACTGAAGGCCCAGAAGAAGGACTCATGCTCTCCACTTCACTATAGATTTTTTGTCTCCCTGTGAGGCATTTAGGGTGATCACTCTCTAGAGGACTAACTGCTCTTAGAAAACGAAGCTGACAATCTGCACTTTGTTGTGGAATGACCACAGAGTTTACTTGAAACCCTGGGCCTGCAAGCCCACCAACTGGGAATCCCAAGTCCAAGGGCTTACAGTTAGGTGATTGACTATAGTGAGAATTCTCATATATATAGTCAAGAATATGTAATAGTCCCCATATTATCACGAACAATTTGTTCCTCCTTTTTTTATCCTGACAGATCTGGAGGTCTGCCTGGGTCTGGGGCATTGGAAGACCTCAGTCACCTCTACTCCAGTGCTGACATACTCCACCCCAGTTTTGCCCATATGGAGGGTCAGTAACCCTTACTTGGAGGTGGGGCTATTATCTCTTTGAAGACTCCAACCACTCTGTATTAAAACAAGGGTTGCTTATGATAAAGACTGTTTTGAGTCATCGCAGCAAAATTCAGGGATCATAACCCTTGTCCTATAGCAGTGACAATTCAGAGACAGAAGAGCAGGTGAGAGGGTGGTGCTGTGACTTCCAAGTGCTTTGAATGTAAACACCTCACATGTGCTGGATGATCAAAACTACGGAACAGGCATCCTTTCTCTGAAGCCTGAGCACTCAGGGGAGAAATCGTGGCCCCACCATGGGGGATTGTTATGTTGGATATTCCTTGTTTTATCTTCCCAGGTCCCCTTTACCCTGTTTTCTTTTTCTTTTTTTTTACCCTGTTTTCCGTTAAAAGACACTATCACTCAGCTACAGGGCTTCCATTGTGATTTTTCTGCTCTTTCTTCCATGTTGTAGTATGTACACTGTAAAGATAACTCTCTTACTCCTCCTGTCTGTATGACTTTATGAATGACTAGCCATGATCCATTGGAATTATCAGTTGTTATATATATTCAGTCTTTCTTAATCTTTTATGTTTGATATCCACTATTTTCTCATGAAGGATACAACAAAGAAGGCTTCCTGGCCATACAACATGTGATGGATAAAGCCATCATGAAGCGCCATGCTTACAATGCGATGGCTAAGATGTTTGAGAGTCTCAAAGTTTTTGTGAAGAGATTCCAATATGGAGCCTCTATCCACAAGTTTTTCCTGGTCCTTCAACATGAGTTCCTTCTTCTCCTGCTCAGCTTCATTTGTATCGAGCTTACTGTCATCAATTACATTGCACTGGAGAAAGAGAGAAAGCTGAAGGTAACTCCATTTATGTTGGATGCATGCCTCTCCCAAGACAGAAATGTATGGGAGCTGCTAATGAAAAATAACCAGACCCTGACCAGTGTGGCTTGATTGATTGGGCATTGTCCCACAAAGCTATAGGTCACCAATTCAATTCCCAGTCAGGGCTCATGCCTGGGTTGTGGGTTTGGTTCCCAGGCAGGATGCGGTCAGGGTGTGTATGAGAGGCAACTGACTGACGTTTCTCTCCCTCACTTTCTCCCTCCCTACCCCTCTCTCTAAAAGTAATAAATAAAATCTTAAAAAAAAAAAAAAGAAAAGAAAAATAATCAGAGTAGGAATGAGGCTGAAAGGTAATAGGTTGCTTGGATATCAGAGTGATCTCCAAGGTGAGTTGGAACTTGGATATTCTTTCATCATTTTTAACTGCTCAAAACTTAGGCAATGCCCTCTCTTGTTATCACATGAATTCTTGATCTTAGACTGGGAATGTCCAGTCTAGTGGCTCCTGCTTTGCTAGCCCACTGCCTTGTATATGGTAGGTGCTCAGAAAATGTTTGTTGAATGACTAATAGATAGATAAATGCACAGGAAGGGGATAATCATCCAAAATGAACACACTCTCCTTTTGCTGAAAGGGAAGCATTATCTAGGAAGACACTTCGGACAAGTTTGATCCTGCTTGGTTACTCTACTTTCTGCACTCCTATGTGTACCTGTTCTCTCCTATTACCTTTCTCCTCAATTTTAACTCTTTAAAAATTCTTCTCTTCTCTAATTTTCTTCTTCTTTTATTGATTCTTATAACTGTATTAAAATAGCCTGTCAGTAGCTCCTGGAGCCACGATTGGTCTCACTAATGATGTCTGGTTTTCTCTGTGTTCGTGGGTATTCACCTGTCAGGAATAGTTGAACTGATACTGCCTTGTGGGGCTGCCTGTGGGAATACTTTAACATGGTGAAAAGGCAGAGGGAACCTACTTTTTGCTGCACTAAATGATAGTGGGACAGCGGACTAACTGCACCAACTGAAAAACCCAGGGAAACTAGAATCTTCCTGTGTGTTGTTGGAATCCCTCTTTAGTTCCCAGGTGTGGGAGCTTTCCTTTCCTTTGATAAACAGGAAATTGATGGATGCATCAAATGTCTGCACTTAGGTCATTAAATTGGCCATGTGTTTCACACTTGAGTCTGCTCTTTATACAAATATAGGTTAAAAAGGGAACACTTTTAGGAAACTTAAAAATAACCACAAATAGTATTTAAAAGTAAGACTTGTAACTTTTTAAACACTGGAGAAAACGAAAAGAAACAAAATAGTTTGTATACTGGAAAAGAGAAAACAAAGGAAATCATAAAAAAGCATACAGCATGGAAGTTATAATATTAAACAAGGTAACAGAAGACCGAACATGGCAGTTACAATAATAAATGTAAATGGGACCACCTTTATTTTTAAAAGAAAAAAAAAACCCACTAGAACAGCTCAAGAAACAAAATCCATCTAAAACAAAATGACATAAAACATGTCATTCCTGGTTAATTTAATGCTACACATACCTGTCTGTGGTACTTTTCATGTGTAAGGCATGCTCTGAAGTACTGATTCACTTCACCCTCCTAAACAGCTTGTGCTGAAATCCTGTGTTTGGCCCTCACTTTGCTTTCTTCCCTGAAGGCTGACCTTGAGGCATTCCAAAATGTGTTCCCATTGTGGGAGCCTGACAGAACACACTGGGAACACAATTTTTGTTGAGTTAGATCTGACACTTGTTTTTGACTAACTTTTGGCATCTGAATCCAAAAATGACCCAGTTTTTCTCTATCACGTCAACTTTTTAAGGTACAGGATACCCACCCTTTGTCCCCCAAAATCATACAAAATGTACACACAAAGGAAAGTAAAGAAAAAATTACCTGAATGTACTGTTTATTTATAGTTATTTTATTCATATAAAGGCTATATATTGTTACTGTAAGTCAGTGGTTCTCAACCTTCCTAATGCCACGACCCTTTAATATAGTTCCTCATGTTGTGGTGACCCCCAACCATAACTAAAGCATAGTGACTAATCACAAAAACAACATGTAATTATATATGTGTTTTCCAATGGTCTTAGGTGACCCCTGTGAAAGGGTCATTTGACCTCCAAAGGGGTCACGACCCACAGGTTGAGAACTGCTGCTGTAAGTCAAATTGTGTACAAGTAGTAAAGTTCTGCTACCAAACATACATATTAAGGTATTTTATCTTTTCAAACAGCAGGCTAGGAAATGCCAAAATGAGATACTTGAAACAGTCTCCTTCAGTTGGCAAAGCTGTAACAAATTGCGTCATGAGACCCAGTTTTATGTGCAGAGGTAGGAATATAATGTTCTTTCTGTCAACAAGTGGCTCATGTAGAATGTTTAGATCACCAGGTTTGAGGTCAGATCTTGGAGGCCAATTCGACTTCACTCAATGCTTCTACAAGCTATGGTGTCCCACACACATAGAAAACAGGGATACTTGGTGTATCCGTGTTGCTGACCAAGAAGGAAGCAGACCATTTTAAGGTCAACACAGATGATCCAATTGTGCTTGTGATATTGCAACAGATCAATGACTCTCTTTATGCCTTCATATACTTCACAAAAACAAACTGAATGGCCAATTGGGACTGCACCAAATAAATTGCCATTGTGGAGGAGGACACACTTCAAGCTCTGCTTGGAGCTATTGATGAACAGTCGCCGTTCAGTTGTGTTATAGATTGGAATTCCCAATTCCTCCATTAAATCATGTATGTTATGGCAATACACAAAGCCACCATCACTTCGAAAGTACTGCAGAAATGCACCTTCTCTTGATTGAAGGTAAGACAATTTCGCTCCTTTTTCAAGCAAGTTTTTCTCATGCAGTCTTGATGCTAGGAGTTCTGAAGTCTTTTTGGATAATCCCAAATCTCATGCCAAGTCATTCAACTCATGCTGATCAAATCCCTTATGAACTGAGTCATCTTCAGTTTCAAAATCTTCATCATTGCTGTCACTTAGTTCTTCATCATACTCCTGTTTTTTGAAAGAGGGTAGTTCAATGAAAACTGGCACTAGGATTTCAGCTGAATGAGGCACTGGGCATATAGCTGATGGTAGACTAGGATACCCTAGTTTACATTTATTTTTCTTGTTATATCCTGAGGTTTTCACTATACAAAAGTAACAGTTGTATGATCTCTGGCCTCTTGCCAAACCATAGGTATACCAAATGGCAATTTATCACGTGTTCCCTTTGTCCATATTTGTAAACTCATGACACACTGCTTACACACTTTGTGAGGGGCCCAAGACTTACCTTGATCACCAACTTTTACTTTAGAATATGCAAAATAGGCTTGCCTGACAAATGTGCTGATGTTTGTCCTTTGACCGGGAATGGTGAAACTGCCACAGATATAACAAAACAAATCAGGGTTGTTTAGGCACTTACGATGAGAAATAACAGAGGCAGACATGATCTGAAGGAAAGGAAATTAATATGTATGTAAATAAAAAAGTAAATTCTGCTAACTCCTTGTATACAGACAAGAACTCGGACTACACTTCAGAATATGATTCACTATATAGAGCGGCACACAACTTCTCACCACACTGTCTCATGTGTAACTGAATAGCCTAGACAAGTATGAACCTGTCACTAGTCTCCAAGGTTGTCCCCACCCCTCTCCACTCGAGTGAGGTTTGCTCTCAGCCAATAGGAGAGCACTAGTGCTTCCCTCAATCCAGGCTCAATCCAGCCTAGAGTGGTTGCATTAAGATAAGCCGTAGAGAAAAACTTGATGTGATAGAAGAAAATTAACTGTAGTTTGAAATCAGCATGCCTATTTTAGTCTAAAATAGCTAAAAAATTGAACTCAACAGGAATTATGTTAAAAATTGTTCCCCTGTGACATCAGTGTTCTCTCAAGATATCTTGATCCACAAGACTCTTTCGCCTTTTGGGTTCTGGTAACCTTTCTTCCTTCTTATCCCTTTGGGCCCAGAGGTGGTAATAAGTCCTAGTTTTCTACACAGTCCTATAGGGGGTTCCTGTCCCTGTGCAGGCATTTGTAATTAGGCGTGTTAAAAACAAACTCTTCTCAGGAGCACTTGAGAGCTTACTTCCAGCATATGTTGTCAGTTTGGCACGAATAAACTCTTATAAAAAATTTAAAAAATAAAAATAGAAACAAACCCTCCTCAAATTATTTTGAGTGTAACATGTTTTCTTTAATGATCCTGACTGATACACAATTCTATGAGATAATGAATAGTATTATTCTTATGTAGCAGAGGAGGTAAGTTGAGACAAAAAGAAGTGAATAATTTCAAGGTAACTTTTTATAGGACAGTGTGACCTAGCAATAAAAAATAGTTTTCAACAACTGAGTGGGGACTGAATGTGGGAGAAGGGGGGGTGACAGGGTGCAGGAAAGCAAGAGGGGGGAAAAAACTGGGACAACTAATGGAAAAACAAAAAAATAATTTTAATGGAGGAAAAATGAAAATATGAAGAATGGAAATGCTAGTTCAGTGAATATTAGAAGGACAAGGATTTTCCTTCACACTGTATATTTTTCTCCCTACCTGATCCCTCCAGACTTTGGCATTCTAAAGAAGTAAGTAATGACATAAGTTTCTTTGCATAAAACTAATAAGACAAGTTGTTAACAGAGGTTTTTTTTGACCAAGATGTTGACTGGAATGTCATGCCTAAAGGAGACATGCTTGGGCTTTGGTCGTTACCAAAAAGCCCCAAGGAACTGGGAATGATGTTCAAAGGTAATAAAAACCCATGAGATAAAAGGCCTGGTACCGTGGTTTGTTGTGCAGTCCACAGCAATCTTTCCAGGGAAGGAATGAAGGTTGTTTTCCTGAAAGATGACTAGAAGGGACCTTCAGGCACAATGGAAAACCAGAAAGACTTGGAAAAGACAGGTGTGTACAGGCAAGGCTGAATGCCAGGTATGTGGCTCAGCCTCTGTGCCCTGAAGGGCAGACTGAAGGTCACCCTAAATGTTTGTGTAAGTTCCAGCAAAGCAGAACTAAAAATCATAAGTGATCATTTGCTGCTTTTGTTGTGTTTATGCAAATGAACAGGATAAATTAAAAATGGACTTAATGCAGTCCCTTTAATGACAAGGAGGGTAATCTTAGGGAGAAAAATTGTTATTCAAGGAAAATCACAATGATCAGTGGTAGACTATAAAGTAGTGCAGCTAATTGTCTTTAAAGTTTCTTTTCATTTAAAATATGTTTTCATTTGAAAGTTAAACTATGTCTGTGGTATCATCAAAGATGTTTAATTTATAGGCAAGAAGAATGTCAAATGCCTTACAACTGAATGTCTTTCCAATAAGACAGTCTTACAGATTTAGAGACTTGTTTGTGGGTTATGTTACATAAATTAACATGTGTTTTCTGTTTTCGAAGGGCATAAGCCTATGATCTCATTAACTGAGTGATTGTCTGTACGTATAGGCACTTAATCCTGTCTGCATCGCTGCCTCCTTAGACTCAACGGTTTGGCTGAACTAAGTGGCTAGGTTGGTGAAGTATGGGGTGGTCTGTGGGCTTCACTTTAAAACTGGTTTCTCTTTTCTATCCTAATGGCTTGGACAGAAAGGGCCCAGATGTCTGAGAGGGCTGAAACCTAAAATATTTCCCTCAGCCCAAACTAAGTATAATGGGCAAAAGGGTTTTGGACAGGTGAGATGTGCCTGGCACACCTTCCTCCAAAGAAGCCCCTTTTTTCCCTAATGTGGGACATTGAAAAACTAATCCCTGCCTTTTGTCATCTAGTGGTTATGGATTGAATGATGTCTTTTAACCCTGTTGCCAAATCTGTTACCCCCAGAATACAACAAGGATGCCAGCCTGTTAAACCAAGCACGCCATTGTCCAGGGACAGCCAACTGACCTGGAGTCTGCACGATCCTTCCCCATGTGGGAAAGCCACTCCTCTCCACACCCCCACTCTTATTAGGGTTTTCTGGACCCAAGGGTAGGTAGGACGACGACCATGTCCAGCTTGAAGCAGCTGGAGGAGCTGGAGACCTTTGCCCATTGTCCTTTATAATATTATAAAGGGTCTTAAGTCTGAGACAGAGGGATTGTTATTTTTTATTGTTAAAATAATTAATTAATCATTTATTTATTTAAAAAAAGAAGAATATATAAAAAGGTGAAGCGGGAGAGCTTGTATATATGACCCATGGGCATAGACTTGGGGGGGGTGGATTGCTGGCGGAGGGGAGCAAAGGGGAAAAAATTGGAACTATTGTAAGAATATAATCAATAAAATATACTTAAAAAATAGTTTTCATTCTCAGATAGGAATATCTCTCCCTAAGCAAAGTAAAACAGATTTCCGGTAATTAAACTTCAGCTCTTCCAAGTGGAACCTGAGGTGAAATATGCCAGAGGAGCACATTTGTTTCTGCTGGGTGAATTGTCTGAAAATGTGAAACTGGAAAAGTCAGCATTTGTGCTGCCTGTCACTACCAGAACCAATAAGTAGAGACCAGGATTGAATCTTTATGGGTACTTTATTCAGATGCCAGTGATTTGAGAAGATGGCTGATCATGTACCCTCAAAAACTACCTTAACATCTCATCTCAAGTCAACCTTTTTAAAGGAGAAGGAAGGGTAGGTAAAGGGTTTGGAAAAAGGTTAATCAGAGAAGAGTTGCAGTCCAGAGGCAATTTTCCTAGTACTTCTTTATCTGTTGATCAATAATTCTTTATCTGTGTCACTGACATTCACTCCCTGGAACCCAATGTCTCAGATACCATCTCCATTACTTGAAGACCCTCTGGGGCACAAAGGTTGAATTGCTTGTGACCTCCTGAAGTCATGTAGGTCATGTATTCCAATTCCTGGAGCAACAGCTTTCCACATGCATTAACCACATAAGCCTATCACCTATGACTAAAGCTAAAAATTTTAACTCTTGAGCTCCCCTGTTTTTCCCCCTGTTAGTTTTTATTCATCTTATTTCTATAAAATTAGTTTAATTAAAGAAATGCAGACTAAATGACATAAAAGTAGATAAGATTACTTAAGAATCATTTGGACTTCCAGCCAAGATGGAGGCTTAGACTGACATGCTCTGTCTCCCTCCACAACTAAGAAGGCCTATAACTACTGCAAAACCAGAAATAACCAGAAGTTCCAGAAAATAAAGCTACATGGAAGTCCAACATATGAAGTTATAAACAAGTGGTACTTGTCCAGATGGGTAGGAGGGGCAAAACCCGGGCGGAGAGGTCAAGCTGTGCTGTCAGCAGCGTCAGCGGTGACAGCAGCGGCACTGCAAGAAACACCAGGGGAGCAGTCCTGGCTGCAGTCGAGACCCATCAGCTCGTGACTCCAATGCTGGGGAAGGCAGACCCCCATTGCCTCGGACTGTGAGGCCCAGAGGGCGTGGGGATGGAGGAAGAGGCTCTTGGTCTCTCAGTGGAGAGTAATGGCAGAAATCTATCTTGGACCCCGACCCCCACACAAAGCACCACACTGTGGTGAGAAGGGTTGCCGGATAGTAATGAGTGCTCAGGGCTCTGCACCCAATAGCATAGGAGGTGTGACAGCCCCGCCCAAGCAGGAAAGATAAACAAAAATGGTCAGGATGGCAGGAATAATGATTGAAATACTAATCATGCAGCTAACCAAAAAGCAAATATGGGAATTAACCGATGAACAAACCGAAAATCTTTCTGAGGCTCAGTTCAGAGCTATAGTCATAAGGCAGCTTACAGAATTAACAAAAGATATTGAACAACACGGGGAATAAATGAAGGCTAGTCATGCTGAAATGAATGAAAATACATACGAGACAAGTGATGAGGAAACGAAAACCAGAGATCAAATCAACAAATCGGAACATAGGGAAGGAACAAACAGTCAACCAGTGCAGAAAGAGGAAATGAAAAGTGAGGAAAGTGAGGAGAGGCTTAGAAACCTCTGGGACAGCTATAAGTGGGCCAACATCCAAATCATAGGTTGCCAGAAGGTGAAGAAGAAGAACTAGAAAATGAAAAATTATGTAAAAAAGTAATGAAGCTGAACTTCCCTAACTTGGGGAAGGAAGTAGACTTACAGGTCCAGGAAGCACAGAGAATTCCAGAAAAACTGGACCCAGGGAGAACCACTCCAAGACACATTGTAATCAAAATGTCAAAAATTAAAGATAAAGAGAGAATCTTAAAAGCAGCAAGAGAGAAGAAAAGAATTATGTACAAAGGGGTCTCAATTAGACTATCAGCTGATTTCTCAAAGGAGACTCTGCAGGTGAGAAGGGACTGGCAAGAAATATTCTAAGTAATAAAAAGCAAAAACCTACAGCCACAAATACTCTATCCAGTGAAGCTGTCATTCAGAATAGAAGGGCAGAGAAAGTGCTTTCAGGACAAAGTAAAACTGAAGGAGTTCATCAGATCCAAACCACTGTTATATGAAATGTTAAAGGGACTTGTTTAGAAGAAGGAGGATCAAAACTATAAATGTTAAAATGAAAACTATCACAACAACCAACAACAGAAGCTAAGGAATCGAAACAAAGATAAACTAAGTAGGCAATGAGAGTGGGAAAAGAATTATAGGTATGGCGAACATATTGGGGAGAGGTCAGTGGAGAGGGGAAAGGGGAGAAAAGGGAGGGAGATGATACAGAAATTAAGAAGCGTAGTAGGATGGAATGGAGTAGACAAGAGGTTGAGAAGAACTATATGCACAACCAATGGACATGGACTAAAAGGGGGGGACAACTGGAGGGAGGGCGGTCACTGGGTGGAGGGGAGCAGAGGGAAAAGAAATTGGGAGAACTGTAACAGCATAATCAATAAAACATATTAAAAAAAAAAAAAGATCATTTGGCTGTTGAATAAACAGTCCTTCCCCATATTAAAAGCCATTCTGCAGGCAATCTGACATGACTAAATGAATAAAATACATTAGTGGTGGTGTTGCAATTCATCTAAAACAGTCTTTAGTACAGTTGACAAAAGTTGTATGGTTTCCAGATGGGGCTACATTAATATTTTTTTTTTTAAGATTTTACTTCTTTTTTAAGAGAGGGACAGGAGGGAGAAAGAGAGGGAGAGAAACATCAATATGTGGTTGTCTCTTGCATGCCCCAACCAGGGATCTAGCCCGCAAACCAGGACTGTGCCCTGACTGAGAATCGAACCAGCAATTTTTCGTTTCACAGGCTGACACTCTGAATCCACAGAGCCGCACCAGCCAGGGCTACATTAGTGTTTTTTTAAGAAAACATTTTCCTGTCCTTCGGAGTTACCATATGTTCTCAATTATCTTTCCAGGGGAGTACAAATACCTACAAGACATGCAAGTTTGTTCAACATAGGTTCCAGTCCACTTTTCTCTTAGTGGGCTTTCTGGGGATCCTGTCTTCCAAGTCCTGAGTAGTACCTTATCTCCAGGCTCAAAGAAATGTATTAAACCTGTCAGGGAGAGATCTCTAATACAGCTAAGGCCACTAATTACAGCTAAGGTCTGACTTAAATGTTTACATAGTTCTTTACCTTCACTTTTTGGTCTACATACATATCTACCCCCCAATCATAGCCTGAAATGGTTGCCTGTGCACAATTTCATAAAGACTCAATTGAATCCCATTTTGAGGAGCCACCCTTACCCTGAACAGGGCAATAGGTAAAGCTTGATCCCAATGGTGATGAGTTTCTTGACACAGTTTGGCTACAATTTCCTTGAAGATGTAATTCATCTTCTCTACCTTCCCAGAAATCTGAGGTCTCCATGCTATTTGGAGCCTCCACTTGATTCCTAAAAATTTACTAACCTTGAGACTTTCGGCCAAGATGGAGGCCTAGACAGACACGTTGTGTCTCCCTCCACAACTAAGAAGGAATAGAACTACCTCAAAACTAGAGACAACCGGAAGTTCCAGAAAATTGAGCTACATGGAAGTCCAGCAAACAAAGATATAAAGAAGAAATACTCATCCAGACAGGTAGGAGGGGCAGAGCCGGGGAGGAGAGGACCCTGTGTGGTGGCAGCGGTAGCAGCAGCGGCAGCGGCAGGCCAGTGGAAAGCGCAGTCACACGTTTTAAAAAGTTGGGAGGGGCACCTGAGGAGCACTCCAAGCACCAGACCAGACTTTGCAGCTCACAGTCCCAGCACCGGGGGAAATAAAGCCTCATTGTTTTCGACTGTGCAAGCCGGTGGGGGTTGGGGCAGAGGAAGAAACTGCCAGTCTCTCAGCAGAGTCCGCTTGTTTAAAGGACCCCCATGGTCCTAGAATGTCCGCAGACTCACTCACTCTGAGAACAAGAGCCAGGGCAAAAGCTAGAGAGGTGCCAGTCCCATATGGGAAGTGGGAGAAGTGCCTGGAAAATGGGTGAGTGCTGAGCAAGTGGCATTGTTCTCTTTCAGACCCCTCATCCACATACAGCGCCACAACGTGGTGAAACGGGTCACCCTGTACTGATGAATACCTAAGGATCCACCCCTTACAATGTAACAGGTGTGACAGCTCTACCTAAGACATAGAGGCAAACAAACACAGGAGCTTGTCAAGATGAGGAGACAGAGAAGTATGGCCCAAAATGAGGAACGGATCAAGGTTCCAGTGGGAGAACTAAGTGATGAAGAGATAGCCAACCTAACAGATGTAGAGTTCAAGACACTGGTGACAAAGATGCTCACAGAGTTGACAGATATGCTTAAGTACAGCAAACGCATAAGGGAAGAAGTGAAGTCTATGCTAAATGAAACGAAGGAAAATCCACACAAAACCAATGGTGAAGGAAAGGAAACCAGAGTTCAAATCAATCATTTGGAACATAAGGAAGGAAAAAACAGTCAACCAATACAGAATGAGGAAACAAGAATTGAAAAAAATGAGGAGATGCTTAGGAACCTCTGGGACAACTTTAAACGAGCCAAACATCTGAATCATAGGGGTGTCAGAAGGAGAAGAGGAAGAGCAAGAAATCGAAAGCTTATGTGAAAAGACAATGAAGGAAAACTTCCCAAATTTGGCGAAGGAAATAGACATACAAGTCCAGAAAGCACAGGGAGTCCCAAACAAGCTAGACCCAAAAAGGATCACACCAAGACACATCATAATTAAAATGCCAAAGTTTCAAGATAAAGAGAGAATCTTAAAAGCAGCAAGAGAAAAGCAGAGAGTTACCTACAAAGGGGTGCCTATAAGACTCTCAGCTGATTTCTCAAAAGAAACTTTGCAGGCAAGAAGGGGCTGACAAGAAGTATTCAAGGTGATAAAAAGCAAGGACCTACAACCAAGATTACTCTACCCAGCAAAGGTATCGTTTAGAATGGAAGGGCAGAGAAAGTGCTTCCCAGACAAGGTAAAGCTAAAGGAGTTCATCATCACCAAGCCATTATATGAAATGTTAAAGGGACTTACTTAAGAAAAAGAAGATCAAAATTATGAACATTAAAATGACAACAAAGTCACAGCTATTAACAACTGAATCTAAAAAATAAAACCAAAATTCAACTAAGCAAACAAACAGAATAGGAACAGAATCGTAGGTATGGGGATCATTTGGAGGGTTATCAGCTCGGAGGAGGTAGAGGGAGAAATGGGGAAATGGTGCAGGGATTAAGGAGCATAATTGGTTTGTACAAAATAGGGGGAAGTTAAGAATAATATAGGAAAGAGTGAAGTCAAAGAACTTATATGCACGACCCATGGACATGAACTAAGGGGAGGTGGGATTGCTGGAGGGAAGAGGAGTACTGGGCAGAGGGGAGCAAAGGGAAAAAACTTGGGACTACTGTAACAACATAATCAATAAAATGTACTTAAAAAAATTTACTAAACTTTTGTGTAATTTCTTTAAAAAAGCAGGTCCATTATTGCTCTGGATACTGCCAGGTAGGCCAAAGCGAGGGCTTATTTCCTTCAGTAGGGCTTTCATTACCTCTGGGAATCTCTGAGTTCTAGTAGGATAGGCCTCTACCCATCCTGAAAAGATATCAACAAGACTAACAAATATTTCTATCCTTGGGCCCTCAGCATTTGGGCAAAGTCTACTTGCCAGTTCTCAAGTAGGCACTACCCTTGGTATTATTTCCCTTCCTTTTTCTGTTGGGGATCTGTCTTGGAGTTGTTTTTCTGCATACATGGGTTAGAAATTCCAGGACCTGTGAGCCATGATTTAATATAGATGGTTCAAAACCCCAGCTTTTAGCTTCTTCTAAGCCTGCAGTTGAATATTCAGGGTCAAATTGTGACATGTCTAGAACAGGTAGCAAAGGCAGTATAAATGTTTCTTTAGCAGCCTCTTTCGCCACTCAGTCAGCCAGATTGTTTCCTTTAGCCACTTCAGGGTTCTCTTTCTGATGCCTGCACAGTGCACAACTGTCACCTGAAAGGTACCTGAACAGCTTCTAATAGTTTAGAATTTCTGTTGCATGCTTAATTTCATTTTTATTGGAGTTTAATAGTCCTCTTTCCTTCCAGATATGCATTCACTCTCTTGTAAATAAATTCTGCAAGAATAAACTCCAGCAATTATTTCAGCACAGTCATGCATTAGCACGGCTGAGTCAGGCGCTGGGCAAAGGGAGGCAGAATTGAACTTACAGTTTTGATTGCTTGGTACCTGCCCATTCTTCCAATAGTGAGCCACAATTTTTTTTTTTTTTTGGCCTAGCAGACTCAACACTTAGCGGGGTGCATGAATTGTGATAGGCTGTCCCAAGGAAAACTTTTCAGCTTCCTGTAAAAGTTCGCAGGTAGCTGCCATAGCTCTCAAGCAGGCTGGCCACCCCTGCACAGTGTGGTCTAGTTTCTTTGACAAGTCCAATAAGACCCTTTTTGCCATATTCAAGCAGGAACCGAAGAAACCTTACTCTTGTTAGTAAATCTGGGCTTCTGTGTGCTACTTTATAGCCACAAGATGCCAGATGGTTCAAGGTAACTATAGTGTTTTAGTTAAACGATGCATAACAGAGTTCCTTCTCTAGTTTCAGATCTTTTAAGCCCTGGCTCAGGGTCTCCCTCAAAATCATGGGGGAGTTCTTGGACCCTTGTGGTAAGACTGTCCAGCACTACTAAGTCTTGACCCAAGATTTTGGATACTGCCATTCAAAAACAAACAATAGTTGAGAATCTTGGTCAACCAAAATGCAAAAGAAAGCATTTTTAAAATTCAATACTGAATACCAGAGGCTATACCTGGTACACTATTCTGTATAATATCATTTATGGCTCTTAAATCTTGTATTGTAAGGGGAGTGCCAGAGCTGAATGAGTCCATATTCCTGAAGCTGCTGAATCATTGGATGTATTCCTTCTAGGGTCTCCTTTAGCAAGGGATACTGCATTTAACTGGGGTTCAAGTTTAACAGGGAAGGCTTGCTTAGTCCTCGCTGGCCTTCCAGCACCCTACACAACGGGGTTTACCTGATTCTTAACTTCTGGCAAGGGTTGATTTCCTCCTCCTTCCTAGTTTCATAAGAAACTGCTCGGTGTGCTCTGGAGGGACCTGTAGGTGGAGCTGTTGTTCTTCTGGAGAGAAAGTGATTTGAGCAGAGTTTTGACAAATCCCCTCCCAGAAGAGGAAAACCATATCTACCACAGCACGTTCTAATGGCTTCAAGAAAAATGGGCTTTCTGGGCTTCCATAAATTCTAGTTACAGTTCAGTTAGAGGTCTATTAACCACAGAATATGTTGCTCCAGTATCAATCAAAAAAGTTTACAATTTGTCCACCCACTGTTAGTTTTACCTGAGTTCTCAGACTCTGACATCCTTTTCCCTGGCTTAGGGCACTCATTTTTCCAGTGCCCTTTCCCCTTGCAATATGATTGCCTTGCCCTTGTAGGGGCTTTTCCTCCACTGAATTTAGTTCCCTGATGGGTTCAGGATGGAGAGACCAGTTCAGGCTCACCTCTGGCTCCCTCACCTGAGTAAGGAGGAGGACACCCAGGGTTGAGGGGCTGTGGGAACCCTGACCATGTTCACAGCAGCCATACTGATCTTCCTGGTCCCTCTCTTCTGAGCTTCTGCCACAGGCAAATTCCCTTTTCTCTGGACCACTTTCCTATTTCCATGATCTTTGACAGAACAACTCTAATTGCAGTATAACACAGTAGTTTAAAGACTCATTCAGCAGCCAGGGTTCTCCTGAGTCTGGATTATACATATGCCAAGCAGTATTACAATAAAAACTGCTTGGCAGTATTACAATAAAAATCACTGAGAAAACCAGACTGCGCATCTACCAAGCCTGCGTACTCAGCACTCTCCTCTATGGCAGCGAGACGTGGACCACCTACGCAAGGCACGAAAGGAAACTCAACAGCTTCCACATGAGGTGCCTGCGACGCGTCCTGCATGTCGCCTGGCAGGATAAGGTCCCCAACACCGAGGTGCTGAAGCGAGCCAATATGAGCAGTTTGCATGCAGTTCTTAGTGAGAGACGCCTCAGGTGGCTTGGCCATGTCAAAAGAATGGATGCAGGCCGTATCCCCAAAGACCTCCTCTACGGCGAGCTAGCAGAAGGCAAGAGGATGACAGGGCGCCCAAAACTGCGGTTCAAAGACATCTGCAAAAAGGACATGACACAATGCTCCATCAATCTCAACACATGGGAAGTTCAAGCAGAGGACCGCCTAGCCTGGAGGCTCGCGGTCAGGCAAGGTACGTCACGTGCAGAGGCTGCGCGCAACGAGGAGGCGGTCCAGAAAAGATGGAGGCGGAAGCAGCGTCAGCAGCAGCAACAACAGCCATCTGCCTTCACCTGTACCAAGTGCGGCAGGGATTGTCACTCCCGAATCGGACTGCACAGCCATTCTCGGCGGTGCAGATAGACTCTCAAGAAGCTACGCCATCGTCTCTCGAGACGGACGGCTGCCGACGACGACGACGACGACGACGATTACAATAAAAAACCATATTCTTAGGTTTATAAGCATAGGTTGACCAATCAGCCAGAATTCGCCCCAAGGGGCTGTTTCCTGCAATGGAGGCTCCCCAACCCCCATTATCCCAGACAGAGCTCTGTAATATTGTAACCAGGCAGCATGGGTCTCGCTGCCTGTCACCATGTATACACCTAACAAGACGATTTGTGGGGAAGGAAATAAGTTTTTAACAGGGTTCCTAATTTGAGGGGGCAGGGAGCATTCCTGCTCCAAGCCAACCTCTCCTGCAAAGCACAGAAAGCCAGCCAGCCCCAGGAAGATTAAAGTCCAAATCCAAACCCAGAAGTTCCCTATCATTCCTTATCTGTAGCCCAAGGTTGTTAATTGAACAAATCTCCGTCTCTCCAGCTTCAGACCCTCTCCCTCTTGTGCCAGAGTCGTCATCACCTGTCAGCAGCTCTCTCTCTCCTAGGTTCTGGGGTGCGCTGCCAGATCACTCCAGACAGTCATGCAGAGGAAGCTCCATCCGTGGGGAACTTCCCAGCTCATGCCTCTGCATGTTGCTCCCAGCCTCTGAGCACTGCTCTTAGGGTGAGAGTGAAAGCAGTCCAGGACCCATGTGCCAAGTTGCATAGGGTCTTAAGTGTCCCAAGGGCTGGCACCTGGCAAGGCGCACATCCCAGCACAGTACCTTGCCACCTGGAGCTGGCTTCAGATAGTGTGAGGCCTAAGCCCTGAGTGGTCCCAGTGTCTGCCACTCCCGCCTATGTGGGGCAAAGCAAGAGAGAGCATCTTCTGCCCACCTTCAGCTTGAAAGTCTCCTCTCCCAAAATCCCACGTGTGCCAGAAGCCAGTGGGAGTGTCCAGCTTTACAACCAATGTGTATCACGTTGGCCATATTTGCCTTTGCCCCTCTTCTGGCCACCATTTTGTTCAAGGCGGCAGAAGTCTTGAACCACACATGCTCTGTACAAGCTCCCTTCTGCTGAGCCAGGAGCTGCTCAGCTGCCTTGGGCAATCTCCCTTCTCCTGCAGCCACTGCCTTTGCAGGGAGGACAAACTACTTCTAACCTTCAATTCTGCCTTGGGGTTTTCTCCCCACCCTGCCTTATCACAGCAATCTGACCTGACCTCTCTAATACAATATCATGCAAACCAGAAGGAATTTACCCCAAAGGATTGTTTCTCCCAGGCACCTTAATTCCTGATGACCATCCTAAATTGTAACCTGAGACTGCAATTTTACCAGAAACCATAGTGATTCAATTGAAAGTGAAGGCGATGGGGAGTGCTTAAAATCAGAGAAGGAGAGTTCCTGAGAGAAATCACTTGGCAGATGCTAGGAAATCTTCAATTCTGCACCCTGGGGCCCCTCAATCCAGGCAGCCAATGAAACTCCCCACCAGAAGTGTCCCACCTGAGTTGCCAGAATATGAAACCAGAAAAATCAGTTGTCACACTGCCTGTCACTATAAGAACCAATAAGTAGAGGCAAGGATTGAATCTTTTTTTTCTATTTTAAGTACAGTAGTCTTTCTTTATATCGCTGTTGACTTATCACAGCCTCACTGTATCGTGAGATTTTTAAAAATATATTTAATTATTTATCACGGATTTTTCGCTATATTGCAGGATTTTGCGGTACTGTATACGTATGTTGTTAAAGTTATGTAGGTTTAAGAGTGTAGAATATGTTTAAGAACATAAGTAGAGTTTATAAGTGTGGAAAAGGTTAATAAGGGAGTGGGAAAGGTTAATAAGGGACTGGGAACAGTTTATAAGTGTGTGGGAAGGCTTTATAAAGCCTTAAAATATATATAAATACTAAAATAAATGTAAGTTTCCTACTTCATGGATTTTCACCTATCGCGGGGGGGTCTAGAAAATAATACCCGTGATAAGTGAGGGAATACTGTATATTTTATTGATTATGCATTACAGTTGTTCCAATTTTCCCCCTTTTCCCTCCTCTGCCTGGTATCCCCTTCCCTTCAGCAGTCTCCCCCTTAGATCATGTCCATGGGCCATGAGTGTAAGTTCTTTGGCTTTTCCCTTTCGTATACTGTTCTTAACATCCCCCTGTCTATTTTGTTCCACCAATTATGCTTCTTAATCCCTGCACCATTGTAACAGAACCCCTGGGCTGCTCCGATTGAAACAGAACCCACGAGCTGTTTAGTTAGGGGCCTGATTGCCCGTCGCCAGAATTATAACTCTCAATACCAGAGTTTAGTGAAAAGAAAAAGAACTGTTTATTTAACAGTTATATAGATTTAGATTATTTGCGGATTTCTGCCATTAAGTCTTATGTTCTTTAAAACACCCACAAACACATAGTTCTGCCTCCCCCTACCAAACCAGGCTAGTTTTAGAAAAATTAGAAATACTGTTTTCCTACTTCCTAGACACAGTTCAGCTTTACCAGTAGCTGCCAATCATTCGATTCTGATTGGGGAGGTCTTTCTGTGTTGTGGTGCCTGCCAGCTTTCAATGCAGAACCACATGGATTCTCAGCCTCCTTGTAAACTGCCTTCTCAAAGCCGCATAGTGTTTCCCTCTCAAAACAGCATGGAGGTCCTTCTCAAAACCGCATGGAGAACTCAGTCTCTTTAATCCACATGGGGGGAGAGAGAGCGCCTTCTTCCTGCAAACCACGTGGATCTCCTCTCCTTCTCAAAACTGCATGGCGAGAGCCCCTTCTAAAATGTCTGCAGCTGCTTTTTAAATTCCTGACTGCGTCCTCTGACACATTGGGTGTGGTAACCAGATCTGACCATTCACAGAACTTTATGCAGGCTCTGTAAGCTCTTTCAATACCATCCCATGGTCCAAGACCCCTCCCATCTTCCTGGGCTCTGGAAGCATCAAAGCCATTTGCACAATAAAGTTGCTAGCCACTAGCCCCAGGCATGCAAAGGCATCTTAAAAGCTGCTTCCTTAAATAAATAAATAAATAAATAAATAAATAAATAAATAAATAAAATAAAATAAAATTAAAAAAGCTGCTTCCTTTTCCCCATCCCCTAGCCGCAAGCTCTGGGGTTTTTTTTTTTTTTTTTTTTTTTTTTGGACACTCCCATCTGTAACACCATTACCCCTATTCTCCTCCTTCCCCCTCCCAGCTGATAACCCTCCAAATGATCCCCATACCTATGATTCTGTTCCTGTTCTGGTTGTTTGCTTAGTTTGTTTTTGTTTTTTAAATTCAGTTATTGATAGTTGTGTGTTTGTTGTCATTTTAATGTTCACAATTTTGATCTTCTTTTTCTTAAGTAAGTCCCTTTAACATTTCATCTAATAATGGGTTGGTGATGACGAACTTTTTTAGCTTTACCTTGTCTGGGAAGCACTTTATCTACCCTTCCATTCCAAATGATAGCTTTGCTGGATAGAGCAATCTTGGTTGTAGGTCCTTGTTTTTCATCTCTTTGAATACTTCTTGCCAGTCCCTTCTGGCCTGCAAAGTTTCTTTTGAGAAATCAGCAGATAGTCTTATGGGAACTCCTTTGTAGGTAACTCTTCTCTTGCTGCTTTTAAGACTCTCTCCTTATTTTTAACCTTTGGCATTTTAATTATGATGTGTCTTGGTGTGGTCCTTTTTGGGTCCAATTTGCTTGGGACTCTGTGCTTCCAAGACTTGTATGTCTATTTCCTCCTCCAAATTAGAAAAGTTTTCTTTCAAATTTTTTTCATTTTTTGCTCTTCCTCATCTCCTTCTGGAACCCCTATGATTTGGATGTTGGTACATTTAAATTTGTCCCAGAAGTTTCTAAGCTTCTCCTCATTGTTTTGTTGTTGTTTTCTTATTTCTTCTTTCTGTTCTGTTTGAATGTTTATTTCTTCCTTTTGTTCCAAACTTTTGATTTAAATCCTGGCTTCCTTTCCTTCACTGTTGGTTTTCTGTATACATATTTTTATTTCACTTTGTGTAACCTTCATTTCTTCCTTTATTTATTTATTTTGCCATACTCTATGAATTCTCTGAGCATCCTTGTTACCAGTGTTTTGAACTCTGCATCTAATAGGTTGGCTATCTCCATTTTGTTTCGTTCTTTTTCTAAGGTTTTGTTCTGTTCTTTCACTTGGGCCATATTTCTTTGCCTCTTCAATTTGGTAGTCTCCCTGTGTTTGTTTCTGTGTATTAGGTAGAGCTGCTTTTACTCCCTGCCCTTGTAGGAAAGTCACCTGTAAATTGTGTGGGGTTGAGCCTTAGGTAATTGCCTTAGGTAATTACATGCTTCACTGCTTGTGGCTCTTTGTGATGAGGGGCTCAGAGATGGAACAATGCCTGGCTTCTGTCAATCTTCCCAGTACTCACCCTGTTTCCAGTCACTTCACCCACTTTCTTTATGAGATTGGTGCCCTTCTAGTTGCTGCCCTGGGGTTTGCGTATGTTCTAAAACCATGTGGGCCCTTTAAGTGGTGAAAATCTGTCAGTTTCTTCTGCTGCCCCAATCCCCACTGGTTTTTACAGTCAGAGGTAATGGAGGTTTATCTTCCCAGTGCTGGAACACTGGGCTGTGTGATCTGGTTGGGGCTGGGATCGCTTGCTCCCACGGTATCCCTGACAATTTTTATTCATCACCCATGAATGTGGGATTGCGTGTTCCACTGCCACTGCCACTTGTCTGAGCCACACCACTTCTCCAACCAGTTACTGTGACTCAGCCCCTCCTACCTATCTGAATGAATGTGGCTTCTTTAAATCTTTCATTGTTGGACTTCCATATAGTTCAATTTTCTGATGGTTCTGGTTGTTATTTGTTTATGAGATCTGGTTGTAATTATTTATATGGTTGCATGAGGAGGCAAACCATATCTACCTATGCCTCCATCTTGACTCAAAGTCAAGAATTGAATCTTTATGGATGCTCTATTCAGATGCTGATGATCTGAGAATATGGCAGGTTATGTACCCTCAAAAACCATCTTAACATCTCACCTCGAGCCAACATTTTTATAAGGAGAAGAAAAGGTAGTAAAGGATTTGGGAAAAAAGGTTAATCAGATAAGAGTTGCAGTCCAGAGGTGATTTTCCTAGTACTTCTTTGTCTTTTGATCAATAATTCTTTATCTGTGTCACTGACATTCACTCCCTGGAACACAAAGGCACAGATACCATCTCCATTGCTTGCAGAACTGCTGGGGCACAAAGATTGAATTGTTTGTCAACCTCCTGAAGTCACATAGGTCATGTATTTTAGTTCCTGAAATAACAGCTTTCCATGTGCATTAATCACTTAAGCCTATTAACTATGACTGAAGCTAAAATCTTTAACTCTTCCCCTATCAAAGAAAGTTCACTGGGGAGTTCTATAAAACTTATAGCCTTGGAAGCTGACAGAATCCATGGGTTGGCTCCACCTTTCTATTCAGATGATAGTCTGAGGCTCAATCCAGACCTTTTACATTCTTCTTTGGTAAGAACCCAGGAGCAGGTAAATTATATTCCAGGAGGAGTCATTAATATGGGATCTATTCCATGAGGGAGAATGCCCTGACAACATTTTTCCCTGGGACCAAGGTTGGAGAATTGGGGGCGAGGGAGGGTAACTAGTGTCACTCTCCTCTTTGAACACAGAACACAGCCAGTATTCTGAGAGCTAGTACCTTCTTGGACTAGTTCATGTAGATCTAGTTTAAAATCATCTGACTATGTAAATAGCTTAATGAGGATTAAAATGAATTATCTTTAACTTAGAAGCCACGTGGACCACTGTTGCCACCTTGGCATAAGCCATTTGCTTCGGTTGAATAGGTCCTTTTCTTTTCCTCAAGTAGATGCTAGCTTTACTATTTCTTCCATAGGTGGGTCCCTCTGTTTGCGCTGTCTTCTACTTCAAAATTCAATTTGCAGTTCACCTCCTTTAGGAAGCCTTTCTAAATTTCATCAATCTTTCATTCCATTTTCCCATAGCATGTTGTTTTCCTCCATTATATTATAGTATAGATGGAGCTTTCCTAACTGATCTTTATGCAAATGAGAAGGCTAGCAAGCCAGGACAAGTGAGATAGGGAAACTGAGATAGTTAAATGGCCAGTTTACAGCTACCTAGTAAATCACAATATTCTATCTTCCTTAACCAAGCACACTTAGAAGTAAGTGATTTACCCTTCTTCTCCCCAACCAAAGGATAAATATCTTAAATTACCTTACTCAGAGAGATGGATAGCAGAAATCCAATCAGTGCCATTTGCCAACCACACCCAAGGACAGATGAAATTAAAGGAATAACTCATCAGCATAAAGACCTCCCCTAAACTCCCAGCCTTTGAAAACCCTCAGAACAAAGCACTCAGCTCAGGCTTTCCTTCCTGGTAGCATGCCTGCACCTTTTCCTTACCCCTCTTCTTCCTTTTCTGGTGTGCATCTCCTAAACTCTAAGGGACCCTGTGAGACTTGCAATCAGGCAGGGGAGCAATGCGCAGTGGCAGCTTGTCCAGGGCAAACCCCCTGAACCTGTCTCCAAGGCCCCCTTTCCCCTGACTTCTCAGTGAGCCAGAGCAACCCTGCCTAGTCTCTCTCCAGTTGCTTCTTCTATTCTAAATCCTTCCTTGTTTTACTGTCCTCAGCTTTAACAAACATACTCTTAAAATTACCCGGACTCATGTTGTAAAACCTTTCCTGCATGAAGTCAAGAACCCACACACTATAGGCCAGCCCAAGGCAGACCCACTCCAGGCTGAGTTCCTGTCTGGTAACATAATCAGTTTCCACATTAATTGACATTCCATCACTTCAGTAAAGCTTTCCAATTGAAGCTCTTGTACATGGCAGCTGGTATGCTTCTCCCTAGTACACATGGACGTATCGACTCTCACTTGCTGAGTTGTATGCTTATCAAGACTTGTTCCTTAACCTTTCATACAAAGCTTGTTATAATAATTTGTGATTTAATAAAATTTATAAATAAATGGAATGGACTGAAGTTGTCTTTGAAAGTTTAGTTGAGCCCTGGACGGATAGCTCAGTTGGTTAGAGAGTTGCCTAGATATACCAACGTTGTGGGTTTGATACCTGGTCAGGGCACATACAAGAATCAACCAATGAAGGTATAACTGAGTGGAACAACAAATTGATCTCTCTCTCTCTCCCTCTCTCTCTGTCTGTCTCTCAAAATCAATAAAAAATTTAAAAAATAACAAAAGAAAATTTAGTTGAATGTTTTGGAAAGATCTGGTAAGACAGCTTTCTAAAACATGTTAGTAAATTTCTAGTGGGTGAAACCACTGTAAGTTTTGGGAGAAAAATTATAAAAACTTGGGCAGAGCCTATACTAGGTTGCTTCATACCTGTATTTATGCCCTCAGTTCCCTTTCAAGACTGTGATCCTGGAGTGAGCTTTATAGTGGGTGTTATGTTAGTGCTCCAATGAGGCAGCCCATGCTTCCAAAGAAGAGTTTGTGTTCTGACATTAGAATACTGGCACACATATATTTATATGTTATAAGTGAAAATAAAATGTTAAATTATGTGTGTATTATTTTTATGATTCCCTGCTTTAACCAACTTGTTTTTGAGTCTTTGATCCACTACTAGTTCTAATCTGTTAGGTTTGTGCCTGGAAGAAGGGAGGAGTCAGGTGTACCAGTTCAAAGCCTTTATTGAAGGATATTCAAGCAGGCAGGCTGAGTTCGAGTGGACAACACCAGCAAGGGAAGGGGTAGGGGAATTTTTAAGGGCATGGAGAAGATCCCCAGTGGGCCAGAGTCACCCTGCTCGTCAACTCCAGAGTCCAGGATGTAGGTGAAACAACATCCTCTGGTTAGGGGTGGTTGCTGTGGTTGCTGTGTAACAATGTACACATCATGGGAGTCCCAGAATGAGAAGAGAGGGAAAATAATCAGAAAAAAAATTTTAAAAGAAAGAATGGCTGAAAACGCCTCAGATTTAAATAAAAGACATTAGTTTACAAACCCAAGAAGCTCATTGAACTCCCTAAAGGATAAACTCAAAGAGATCCATGGTAGAAATCATTCAAATTGTCATATCCAAAGACAAAGAGCATTTTGAAAGCAGCAAGAAAGAAGCAACTCCTTATAAGTGATTTCAGTAAGATTAAGAGCTGATTTTTGTATCTGGCAAGACTATCCCTCAAAAATGAAGAACTTAAGACATTTTCAGATAAAAGCTGAGTTTATTATCAATATGCCTGCCCTACAAGAAATGCTAAAGGGAGTTCTTCAGGCTGAAATGAAAAGGCACTAGACAGTAACTGGAAGCCATAAGAAGAAATAGGCTGGGTCTACACTTTCTCTTCCTTTCTTTCTGCCTCCAAATGCTGGTAGAATGTGTCTGCTGCTGCCACTGGAACCTCCCCTATCATCACCTTCCCCAAGCACGATGACCCCCAAAAAGGGAGGTGATGGAATTAAACTACCCCCAATCATTGAAAGATTTGGAACCTCCTTGAAAATTGGTATTGTTGGATTGCCAAATGTTGGACAATCTACCTTCTTTAATGTATAAACCAATAGTCAGCCTTCAGCAGAAAACTTTCCATTCTGCACTATTGATCCTAACGAGAGCAGAGTAGCTGTGCCAGATGAAAGGTTTGATTTTCTTTTCCAATACCACAAACCAGCAAGGAAAATTCCTGCCTTTCTAAATATAGTGGATATTGCTGGTCTTGGTAAAAGGGGCTAACAATGGACAAGGTCTGGTAAATGCCTTTTATTTTTTTGTAAATTTTTTTTTAATCCTTACCCAAGGACATCTTCACTTGCTTTTTGTAGAGAGAGGAAGGGAGAGAGAGCAACATCTGTCAGCTGCCAGTTGCCTTTGTACACACCCAGGCTGGGGATCCACTATGGAGCCTGCAAACTAGATATGTGCCCTAATTGGGAACTGAACCTGCCACCTGCTGGTCACAAGACAACATTCCAACCAATGAGCCATAGAGGCCGGGGCTGGTAATTTTTAAATATTTTTTATCTCATATTAGTGTCTGTAATGTCCCTGGCTGGTTTGGCTCAGTGGATTGAGTGTCGGCCTGCGAGCTAAGTGTCGCTGGTTCGATCTTCCAGTCAGGGCACATCAGAGAAGGAAAACTCTGACTCCAAAAAACCTCCGCTGCCTTGCGGCATACCTCTTCAGGGGAAAGGCTAAGGGAGTAAACCCCGACAGAAAATCCGGAGCCGGAGTCCCTAAGGCGGTTTGACGTTGTAGTCAACACCGGCAACTCCTGTGGCGCACCTGAAGCCAAGCTGTATTGACTCCGTCTTTCCCTTGGATCCTTCAGCTGCGAAGAGAGGGGGGGTCTGCTGCATGGGCAACAGCAGACCCTCCATATCACCCTGCCCAGGCTCTGTAGCTTCAGCTTCACTGGAGAGGACACTCCAGCGTCATCGCAAGATGTCGATTCAACACGGGAGGAGACAGATACCGTGTCACTCCCGAGTCGGACTGCACAGCCATTCTTGGCGGTGCAGATAGACTCTTAAGAAGCTACACCATCGTCTCTCGAGACGGACGGCTGCCGACGACGAGTGTCTGTAATGGACTCTCATCTAACGTGTGCTTTTGAAGATGGTATCATGAATGTTGATTGTATTTGAGACAAAGAACTTCAGCTTGAAGATAAGAAAATGATTGGGTCCATTATAGGTAAACTAGAAAAAGTAGCTGTGAAAGGAGGAGGTAAGAAACTAAAACCTGTATATGACAAAATGTGCAAGGTCAAATCCTGGGTTATAGCTCAAAAGAAACCTGGTTGCTTCTATCATGAGTGGAATGACAAAGAAATTGAGTGCTGAATAAATACTTATTTCTGACTTCAAAACCAACGATCTACTTGGTTAATCTTTCTGAGGGAGACTACATTAGAAAGAAAAACAAGTGGTTGATAAAAATTCAAGAGTGGATGGACAAGTATGGCCCAGGTGTCTTGATCATTCCTTTTAGTGGGGTCTTGGAATTAAGTTGCAAAATTGAGTGCTGAGAAGAGAAAGAAGTACCTGGAAGCAAACATGACACAAAGTGCTTTGCCAAAGATCATTAAGGCTGGGTTTGCAACACTCCAACTAGAACACTTTTTCACTGCAGGCCCAGATGAAGTGTGTGCATGGACTCAGGAAAGGCATGAAGTTTCCTCAACCTGCAGGAAAGATTCACACAGATTTTGAAAAAGAATTCATTATGGCTGAAGTAATGAAATATTAAGATTTTATAAAGGAAGTTTCTGAAAATGCAGTCAAGGCTGCTAGAAAGAACAGACAATAGGGCAGAAGTCATATTGTTGAAGATGGAGATATTATCCTTCAATGTTAATACTTGTTAGAAACTAAAGAAGAAATATATTTTAGTTACTACACAGATAAATGTACAATTTCCAAAAGGCATATGATTTTTTAAATTAAAATTTCTGAAAACTGAAGGGACAAAGGTGGGGAGATGGGAATCTTCTACAAACAGAATTATTTTTATTTGTTTTAAAATTAAAATACTGTGTACTTCAATAAAATGCAAACTCACTAATGGGGACAATTTTGCACCCTGGCCAGGTGGCTAAGTTAAGTCGAGCATTGTCTCATACATCAAAATGTTGCGGGTTTGATTCCCAGTCAGGACACATACCTAGATTGCAGGTTCAATCCCCAGTCGGGGCATGTACGAAAGACAACTGGTCAATTTTTCTCTCTTACATCAATGTTTTTCTCTCCTTCTCTCTCTCTCTCTCTTTCTCCCTCTCCACCCTCAAGTGTTGAGTTAAACATATATATGTATATATCGTCGGCAGCCGTCCGTCTCGAGAGACGATGGTGTAGCTTCTTAAGAGTCTATCTGCACCGCCGAGAATGGCTGTGCAGTCCGACTCGGGAGTGACACGGTATCTGTCTCCTCCCGTGTTGAATCGACATCTTGCGATGATGCTGGAGTGTCCTCTCCAGTGAAGCTGAAGCTACAGAGCCTGGGCAGGGTGATATGGAGGGTCTGCTGTTGCCCATGCAGCAGACCCCCCCTCTCTTCGCAGCTGAAGGATCCAAGGGAAAGACGGAGTCAATACAGCTTGGCTTCAGGTGCGCCACAGGAGTTGCCGGTGTTGACTACAACGTCAAACCGCCTTAGGGACTCCGGCTCCGGATTTTCTGTCGGGGTTTACTCCCTTAGCCTTTCCCCTGAAGAGGTATGCCGCAAGGCAGCGGAGGTTTTTTGGAATCAGAGTTTTCCTTCTCTGGTGTGCCCTGACTGGAAGATCGAACCAGCGACACTTAGCTCGCAGGCCGACGCTCAATCCACTGAGCCAAACCAGGCAGGGCTGATATATATATATATCATCATCGTCGGCAGCCGTCCGTCTCGAGAGACAATGGTGTAGCTTCTTAAGAGTCTATCTGCACCGCCGAGAATGGTTGTGCAGTCCAACTCAGGAGTGACACGGTATCTGTCTCCTCCCGTGTTGAATCGACATCTTGCGATGACGCTGGAGTATCCTCTCCAGTGAAGCTGAAGCTACAGAGCCTGGGCAGGGTGATATGGAGGGTCTGCTGTTGCCCATGCAGCAGACCCCCCCTCTCTTCGCAGCTGAAGGGTCCAAGGGAAAGACGGAGTCAATACAGCTTGGCTTCAGGTGCGCCGCAGGAGTTGCCGGTGTTGACTACAACGTCAAACCGCCTTAGGGACTCCGGCTCCGGATTTTCTGTCGGGGTTTACTCCCTTAGCCTTTCCCCTGAAGAGGTATGCCGCAAGGCAGCGGAGGTTTTTTGGAGTCAGAGTTTTCCTTCTCTGATGTGCCCTGACTGGAAGATCGAACCAGCGACACTTAGCTCGCAGGCCGACGCTCAATCCACTGAGAAACATTTTAAGGATAAAAAAATAATATCTAGCCCTGGCCGGATAAGTCAGTAGATTCAAGTGTTGTCCTGCTACAACCAGGGTTTCAGGTTCAATCTTCAGTCAGACCACACAGAAGAACCAACAACAAACGAAAAAAAAAAAAAAAGAAAAGAAAAGAGAAAGATAAGAAAAAGAAAAAGATAGCATATTAGAGATCCAAGATGATAGAGGAGTAAGTGGAAGCTACATTAACCTCCTCCCCGGACCAATCTAGACTTACAACTTAATTGTGGAGAAATCATCTGGAATAACCAACTGAACACGAGCTGAAGAGAAGTCTTATAATCACGGAGAGACAGAAAAGGCCACTTCATCACAACGTGACCAATAGGAAATGTGGAGACGTGAAAGGGCTGGCTGGGCTCCCATTGGTGGAAGCTGAAGGGACTGAGAAACAGCTCAGCAGCCAGGAGTTCCTCCTGAGAAGGGCAGGGTCTAAACCCCCAGCTGAACTTCCAAGCCTACAGCAACAGAGCAGAAAGTAAAATAGCATACAACTGTGAAAAGTGAAAAGCCACAGGTTTTTTTGCTGACCTGATAGAAACGGCTGGAGAAAAGAGCCCTTAAGTGGATCATGTACAAAAATATTTTGGCACCCACTTACCCTGGGCTCAAGCAGAGACAGGGCAGAGAAGACTAGAGATGCTTAGGGAGAATCTGGGGCGGTGGCTTTGAGGAGAGAACTGGGAGAGCACTTCGTCCCAGTGCTGCCTCATTCCGCATACTGCAGGCAGACCATTCCCCCCCAAGTGACATCCGCCCACAGGAATTAATCTGCCCCATCCTCGGTGCTTAAGCCTGATGACTGATCACAGATTGAATAGATTAACAACTACAGGAGACAGACAAAGGCAATAGATCTCTGGTAGTGTCCAACAGACTGCCTAGGCACAGACTGGGACATGATCTGATGCTACCAGGGGCAGACCCAGGAAGTGCAGATCAATCTAAGAAACAGCAAAAAACAAGAAGAGTTACAAAAATGGGGAGACGGGGAAACAATCCCCCATCGAAAGGAAAGGAGGGATCCCCAGAAAGAGTGTTAAATGAAATAGAGGAAAGCAAACTGTCAGACATGGAATTCAAAACATGGATTATAGAGAAGCTCAATGACATCAGCGAGCTCAAAGAAAACTACAAAGAACTCCAGGGAAACTAAAAGGAACTCCAGGGAAACTACAAGGAACTCCAGGGAAACTACAAGGAATTTACTGAGAATTACGCCAGCATGAAAAAGGACATAGAAGCTATCAATGAGAGCCAGGAGGAAATGAAGGATACAGTTTATGAATTGAAGAACACAGTAGAAGCAATTAAAAGTAGGCTAGAGGAAGCAGAATATTGGATCAGAGAGCTGGAGGACAACGTAGAAAAAAATTCCCAGACAGTGCAACAAAATGAAAAAAGACTGAAAAAGAATGAAGGACTTCTGGCCAAGATGGAGGCATAGACAGACATGCTGTGTCTCCCTCTACAACTAAGAAGGAATACAATTTCCTCAAAACTAGAAACAGCCAGAAGTTCCAGAAAATCAAAGTGCATGGAAGTCCAACAAAAAAGATATAAAGAAGAAATACTCATCCAGACAGATAGGAGGGGTGGAGCTGGGGCAGAGAGGACACAGTTTCTAAAAGTCAGGAGGGACACCAGGGGAGCATTCCCAGCTCCTCACTGGTCCTCACAGCCCATGGTCTCAGCACCAGGAAAAATCAAGCCTCATTGCTTCTGACTGCAGACCAGTGGGGGTTGGGGAGGGGAAGAAACTGCCAGTCTCAGCAGAGTCTGCTTGTTTAAAGGGCCCCCACGGTCCTAAAACGTCCGCAGACCCACCCACTCTGGGAACAACAGCCAGGGCAGCAGCTAGAGAGGTGCCAGTCTGGTGTGGAAGTGGGAGAAGTGCCTGGAAAAGGGACAAGTGCTGGGCAAGCAGCATTGATCCTTCTCAGACCCCTCCCCTGCATACAGCACCACAATAGGTGAAACAGGTCATGTGTTACTGATGAATTCCTAAGGCTCCGCCCCTTGCAATGTAGTAGGAGTGACAGCTCTCCCTGAGACACGGAAGCAAACATACACAGGAGACTTCCGGCCAAGATGGAGGCCTAGACTGACATGCTCTGTCTCCCTCCACAACTAAGAAGGAATACAACTACTGTGGAACCAGAAATAACCAGAAGTTCCAGAAAATAAATGGAAGTCCAACGTATGAAGTTATAAAGAAGTGGTGCTCATCCGGATGGATAGGAGGGGCGAAGCCGGGGCGAAGAGATCAAGCTGTGCTGTCCATGGCAGCAGCAGCGACGGAGGCAGGACAGCGGTTAGCACAGACACCCATATTTAGGGGGAGGCAAGAAGTGCCTGGGGAGCACCCCCAGCTGCAGACCAGACCCATCAGCTTGCGATTCCAAAGTCGGAGAAGGCAGATCTTCATTGCCTTGGACTGTAAGGCCTGGAGGGAGTGGGGATGGAGAAGGAGGCTTCTGGTCTCTCAGTGGAGAGTGAATGGCAGGAATCCAACTTGGACCCCCACCCCCTGCAGAAAACGCCACAGCGTGGTGAGACGGGCCTCTCGGTTATGACGGGTGCATGGGGCTCCGCCCCCTATAGTGTAGGCGGTGTGACAGCCCTGCCCAGGAACCAAAGCTAAACACAAAATGGTCAGGATGGCACAGATTATGATAGAGATTCCAGTGATGCCGCTGACCAGATAGCAAATACCGAATCTAACGGCTCAGCAGATAGGAAATCATTCTGAGACTCATTTAGAGCTTTGGTTATAAAAATGCTTACAGACCAACAGCAGATCTTAAACAAGACAGGGAAGGAATGAAGACTAGTCCTCCTGAAATGAACAAAAACACATACAAAACTAGTGGTGAGGAAAAGAAAACCAGGGATCAAATCAACAAATCGGAACATAGGGAAGAAACAAACAGTCAGCCAGTGCAGAAAGGGAAAACGAGAAGTGAGGAATATGAGGAGAGGCTCAGAAACTTATTGGACAGCTATAGGCGGCCCAACATCTGAATCATAGGGTTGCCAGAAGGCGAAGAACAACTAGAAATTGAAAAATTATGTGAAAAAATAATGAAGCAGAACATCCCTAACTTGGGGAAGGAAATAGAATTACAGGTCCAGGAAGCACAGAGAGTTCCAATAAAACTCGACGCAGGGAGAACCACACCAAGACATATAATCAAAATGTCAAAAATTAAAGATAAAGAATCTTAAAAGCAGCAAGAGAGAAGAAGAGAATTATGTATAAAGGGGTCCCAATAAGACTATCAGCTGATTTCTCAAAAGAAACTCTGCAGCCAAGAAGGGACTGGCAAGAAATATTCAAAGTAATGAAAAGCAAAAACCTACAACCACAACTACTCTATCCAGCAAAGCTGTCATTCAGAATAGAAGGACAGAGAAAGTGCTTCCAGGACAAAGTAAAACTGAAGGAGTTCATCAGATCCAAACCACTGTTATATGAAATGTTAAAGGGACTTGTTTAGGAGAAGGAGGATCAAAACTATGAACATTAAAATGAAAACTGTATCACAACAACCAACAACAGAAGCTAGGGAACTGAAAGAAAGGCAGACTAAGTAGGCAACAAGAGTGGGAGAAGAATTATATGTAGGGAACATTTTGTGGGGAGGGGAAAGGGGGGAAAGGGAAGGAGATGGTACAGGAATTAAGTGTAGTAGGAGGGAGTGGAGTAGATAGGAAGATGTTGAGAAGAACTGTATGCACAACCAATGGGCATGGACTAAAGGGGAGGACAACTTGAGGGAGGGGCGTCACTAGGTGGAGGGGAACAAATGGAAAAGAAATTGGGACAATTAAAGAAATTAAATGGAAAATGGAAAAAGGAAAAGAATGAAGAGGTTTTAAGAGCTGCAGGACAACATGAAACGTAATAATATTTGTCTCATAGGAATACCAGAAGGAGAAGAAGAGGAGCAAGATATAGAAAACCTGTTTGAAAAACTAATGACAGAAAACTTCCCTAACTTGATGAGAGAAAAAGTCATGCAAGTCCAGGAAGCACAGAGGGTCCCAAGGAAGATGAATCAAAGCAGGCCCACTCCAAGACACCTCATAATTAAAATGTCAACATTCAAAGACAAAGAGAGAATTCTAAAAGCAGCAAGAGAGAAACAGTTAATAATGTACAAGGGAGCTCCAATGAGGCTAGGATCAGATTTCTCAACAGAAACTACAAGCTAGAATGGAATGGCCAAAAGCATTCGGAGCAATGAAAAACTAAGGCCTACAACCAAGAATACTCTACCCAGCAAGGTTCTCATTCAAAATGGAAGGTGAAATAAGGAGTTTCCCAGACAAAAGAAGGCTAAAAGGATACATCTCCACCAAACCAGCATTGCAAGAGATGCTAAAGGGTCTTCTTTAAAAAGATGAAGAAATGGAGAGAGACAGGGAGGAACACAGGTACAAAGTCGAAAAAGTGACAATGAATAAGTACCTATCAATAATGACCTTAAATGTAAATGGATTAAATGCACCAATCAAAAGACGTAGCATAGCTGAATGAATTAGAAAGCATGACCCACATATATGCTGTCTACACGAGACACACCTTAGAGCAAAAGATCTACACAGACTGAAAGTGAAGGGATAGAAAAAAATATTTCAAGCAAATGGACATGAAGAAAAAGCTAGGGTAGCAATACCTATATCAGACAAAACAGATTTCACAGCAAAGGCCATAAAAAAAGACAAAGAATAACATTTCATAATACTTAAGGGAAAAGTCCATCAAGAAGTTATAACCCTTGTAAACATATTATGCACCCAACATAGGAGCACCCAAATACGTAAGGAAAAATTTGGAAGACTTCAGGGAGGATATAGACAGCAACACACTCATAGTAGGGGATCTTAAAACCCCATTGTCAACAATGGACAGATCTTTGAAGCAAAGAAACATCAAGGATATTGAGGCATTGAACAACACTAGATCAAGTGGACTTAGTTGATATATATAGAAGTTTTCACTCCAAAGAAGAAAAATATACATTCCTTTCAAATGCACATGAAACATTTAAAAAGATAGACCACATGGTAGGACACAAAACAAGCCTCAGCAAATTCAAGAAAATTGAAATTATATCAAGCATCTTCTCAGATCACAATGCCTTGAAACTCGAAATCAACCTCAAGGGAAAAACTCAAAAACATTCAAACTCATGGAGAATAAATAACATGTTATTAAATAATGAATGGGTTAACAATGACATCAAGAAAGAAATCAAAAAGTTTCTGGAAACAAATGATAATGAACACACAACAGTCCAAAACCCATGGGATACAGCAAAAGCAGTCCTGAGAGGAAAGCTCATAGCAATACAGGCCTACCTAAAAAGGATAGAAGAATCTCTAATAAAAAATCTAACCCTACAGCTACAAGAACTGGAGGAACAACAACAAACAAAGCCCAGTGCGAGTAGAAGGAAGAAAATCATTAAGATCAGAGCAGAATTAAATGACCTAGAGACTAAACAAACAATTCAAAAGATCAATAAAACCAAGAGCTGGTTCTTTGAGACGATAAACAAAATAGACAAGCCTTTAACCAGGCTCATCAAGAAAAAAAAAGAGGACTAAAATAAATAAAATTAGAAATAAAAAAGGAGAAATCACAACCAATACCATAGAAATACAGAGGATTGTAAGAAATTATCATGAACAACTGTATCACAAGAAATTTGACAACCTAGATGAAATGGACAAATTTCTGGAAACATATAATCTTCCAAAACTGAATCAAGAAGAAGCAGAAAGCCTGAAAAGACTGATAACAGAGTGAAATTGAAGCAGTAATCAAAAACTCCTGGCACACAAAAGTCCTGGACCGGATGGCTTCACAGGTGAATTTTACAAAACATTTAGGAAAGAACTAACTCCTATCCTTCTCAGACTATTCCAAAAAATTCAAGAAGGGGAAGACTCCCAAACTCGTTCTATGAAGCCAGTATTACCCTAATTCCAAAACCAGATCAAGACACAACAAAGAAAGAAAACTACAGGCCAATATCACTGATGAACACAGATGCTAAAATCTTCGACAACATATTGGCAAACAAGGTCCAGCAACACATTAGAAAGATCATACACCACGACCAAGTGGGATTCATTCCAGGAATGCAAGGATGGTTTGATATTCACAAATCAGTAAGCGTGATACACCGCATAAACAAAATGAAAGACAAAAACCGCATGATCATATCAATAGATGCTGAAAAAGCATTTGATAAAGTACAACACCCATTTATGATGAAAACACTCAGCAAAATGGGAATAGAGGGAGCATACCTCAACATGATAAAGGCCATATATGAGAAACCTGAACCAACATCATATTCAATGTGCAAAAACTGAGAGCATTCCCCTTGAGGTCAGGAACAAGAGAAGGATATCCACTCTCCCCACTCCTATTCAACATAGTGTTGGAAGTTCTAGCCACAGCAATCAGACAAGAAAGAGAAATAAAAGGCATCCAAATTGGGAAAAAGGAAGTAAAACTGTCATTATTTGCAGATGACATGATAGTGTACATAGAAAACCCTATAGACTCCACAAAAAAACTACTCAACCATATAAGTGTATTTGGCAAAATTAGCAGGGTACAAAGTAAATATTCAGAAATCAAAGATATTTCTGTACACCAACAATAAAATATCAGCGATAGAAACTAAAAAGAAAAATCCCATTTATTATAGCAACAAGAAAAATAAAGTACCTAGGAATTAACCAAGGAAGCTAAAGACCTGTACTCAGAAAACTACATAGCACTGAAGAAAGAAATTAAGGAAGATACAAATAAATGGAAGCATATACCATGTTCATGGATGGGAAGAATCAACATCGTTAAGATGTCCATACTACTCAAAGCAATTTATAGATTCAATGCAATTCCTATTAAAATAGCAATGACATATTTCGCAGACCTAGAACAAATATTTCAAAAATTTATATGGAACCAAAAAAGACCCTGAATAGCCACAGCAATCTTGAGGAAGAAGAACACAGTAGGAGGAATCACAATACCTGATATCAAACTGTTCTACAAGGCCACGGTAACTAAAACAGTCTGGTACTAGCATAAGAATAGACATATAGATCAATGGAACAGAATGAAGAGCCCAGAAATAAACCCAGGTCTAAATGGTCAGCTAATATTTGACAAAGGGGGAAGGAACATAAAATAGAGTGAAAAGATCCTATTCAAAAAATGGTATTGGGAGAACTGGACAGGGACGTGCAAAAAAATAAAACTAGATTACCAACTTATACCACACAACAGAATAAACTCAAGATGGATGAAAGACTTAAATGTAAGCCATTAGACCATAAAAGTCCTAGAGGAAAACACAGGCAGGAAAATTTCAGATGTCCCACATAGTGATATTTTCACTGATATATCTCCTAAGGCAAGGGAAATAAAGGAAAGAATAAACAAATGGGACTACATCAAACTGAAGAGTCTCTGCTCAACAAAAGAAAATGTCAGCAAGATGAAAAGGGAACCAACCATATGGGAAAATGTATTTGCCAATGATACCTCAGACAAGAGATTGATCTCCAAAGTATATAAAGAACTTACATGTCTCAACACTGAGAAGACAGACAACCCAATTAAAAAATGGGAATATGACCTGAACAAACACTTCTCCAAAGAGGACATACAGAGGGGCCAAAGGCATATGAAAAATGCTCAACATCATTAGCCAACAGAGAGTTGCAAATAAAAACCACAATGAGATACCACCTCACACCAGTCAGAATGGCCATCATCAAAAAATCAACAAAAAACAAGTGCTGGCGAGGATGCAGAGAAAAGGGAACTCTAGTGCACTGCTGGTGAGAATGCAGAATGGTGTAGCCACTATGGAAAACAGTATGAAATTTCCTCAAAAGACAAAAAATGGAACTGCCTTTTGAACCAGCAATTCCATTGCTAGGGTTGTATCTGAAGAATCCTGAAGCACCAATTCAAAAGAACATATGCACCCTTATGTTCATAGCAGCGTTATTTACAATAGCCAAGTGCTGGAAACAACCTAAGTGCCCATCTGTAGAAGAGTGGATCAAAAAACTGTGGATAAATTTACACAATGAAGTACTATGTAGCAGAAAGAAGAAGGAACTTCTACCATTTGCAACAACATGGATGGAACTAGAGAGAATTATGCTTAGTGAAATAAGCCAGGCAATGAAAGAAAAACACCATATGATATTGTTATGGAGCACTTGCGAGCAAAGAGGACACGAGGCAATTTAGAAATAAATTTATGGCATTTATTTACCTGGCCAGGGACGGGTCTTCCCACTTTCAGAAGCAGAAGATGGGAGAGCCCCCCCCCCCCCCCCCCCCCGCCTTACAGACTAAAGGGTTTTTAAAGGCAAAAGAGCTATACTCATGTCCTTGGGGTAGCCAGATAACAACAACAAAAAAACTACACAGGCGTGAGAAACTACATATACACACACTTTCTAATTTAGAAGGGGCTTCAGCTGATAAACACTTGGCGCAGAACTATACTCATGTCCTTGGGGTAGCCAGATAATAGCCGGGGTCAGCTAGCAAAGGGGGCTCAAGGTTGCTAGGATACGTGAGCAAAAAATAACCTGCCACTGGGGTAAAACGCAAAAATGGCAAAGAGTAAAAAATAAACCATTACAGATATCACCTATTGCAGGAAACTAATGAATAACACAAACAAACGAGCAAAGTTGAACCAGAGGGCATAAGCCTATGATTTCATTTCCTGAGTGATTTTCTAATACAACAAGGATGCCAGCCTGTTAAGCCAAGCACACCGTTGTCCAGGGACAGCCAACTGACCTGGAGTCTGCAAGATCCTTCCCCATGTGGGAAGGTCGCCCTCCCCTCTACACCCCAACTCTTATTAAGGATTTCTGGACCCAAGGGTAGGTAGGATGACGACCATGTCCAGCTTAAAGCAGCTAGAGGCGCATGAGACCTTTGCCCATTGTCCTTTATAAGATTATAAAGGGTCTTACGTCTGAGAGGTGGGAATTGTTATTTTTTATTGTTATAAAAATAAATAAATTAACTTAAAAATAATATAGGAAAGGGTGAAGCCAAGGAACTTATATGCATGGCCCATGGACATAAACTAAGGGGTGTGGGATTGCTGGGGGAAGGGGGTTACTGGGCAGAGGGGAGCAAAGGGGAAAAATGTTGGAACTACTGTAACAACATAATCAATGAAATATACTTAAAAAAAAAAAAGAAAAGAGAAGAAAAAAAATCAATCAATGAGCTCCAGCTGGTATGGCTCAGTTGGTTGGGCATCGTTCAGCAAACCAAAACATTGCCGGTTTGATTCCCAGTCAGGGCACATGCCTGGGTTGCAGGTTGGGTCCCCAGATGGGGCACATACAGAGTGCAGCCAATCAATGTTTCTCTCTTACATCGATGTTTCTCTCCTTCTCCTTCTCCCTCCCTTCCCCTCTCTCTAAAATAAAAAATAAAATGAAATCAAAAGAATCAACCAAATGAATGTGCATAAATAAGTAGAACAATAAACCAATGTTTTTCTCTCCCTCTCTATCCAACGCAAAAGAAAGAAAGAAGGAGAAAAAAAAGAAAGAAGGAAGGAAGAAAGAAAGAAAAGGAAAAAAATGTATTTCTTCACTATGTGCACTGAAAAGACCTAAAATTAATGACAACACAGTACAGTATTCCCTCCCTTATCGCGGGTATTACGTTCCAGACCCCCTGCAAAGTAGGAACCTTACATTTATTCTACACTCTGAAACCTACATAACTTTAACTACATACATATACAGTACCACAAAATCCCACGATATAGCTAAAAATCCGCGATACATAATTAAATATAACATTTTAAAAAATCCCGCAATACAGTGAGGCTGCAATAAGTGAACCGCAATTTAGCAGGGGACTACTGTAGCAGGAAATGCTTTAGTGCCCAGATTGTTGCCTCTGAATGCCTCTAAGAAGAGCTAGAGATCTTTGGAGAAATAGCTGATTCAAGCTCTGAGGTAGGAAATGTCTAATATGAGCATTGGACATTTCGTACTACAGCACGGAAGCTCTCAAAGACCAATGGGCATAATGAAAGAGTCAACATGAAGATGCTTCCACTCGTCAAAGATAGAACACTTTGAACATCAAAAAGAATGATGATTGCAATGAACTGAAACATATGAAATGTAAAAATCCATGATTTATAACAGTGCCCGAGAAACACTTCATTGGTAATCACTGAAGTTTGCTAGGACACCTACACATTACACCTGTACCACTACAAGGCTTAAAAGTAGGAAGGTATATCCTTTTTCCTGATTGCTGCCTCCAGATTGTTCCTCTTCCCTTCTTACTCAAAAAATGTATCCTCTTTGAATTAGGTGTCAACCAACTAAACCTCATGCTACTTTTTATTGAAATCAACTTTTGCACCTGGTTATCCCCCCTTGTTCATCGAAGAATTTTAGCTCCTGGCTCACTGTATTTCTCTTCACAAACTATGACTATGACCATTGTTGGTAGTCCAGCTCTCCTCTCAGATCCTTGATTGACCAGCAATTCCATCTTTTCCTCCACTTCACATTAGTGATCCAATGCTCCCAGTCATTCCTAAACCTTAGCCTTACCAGTAACCAGAATCTCATTCCCAAATATTACATTCTTGACTCCAATTATTTCTTTTTTTAGCTCCTTTCCTCTTAAAAAAAATTTAATTGAGAGAGAGAGAGAGAGGAAGGGAGAGAGGGATGGAGGAGGAGGAGGAGAGAGAGACATTAATTTCTTGTTCCATTTATTTATGCATTTATTGGTTGCTTATTGTGTGTGTCCTGACCAGAGATTGAATGCTCATCCTTGGCTTATAGCACAACACTCTAGACAACTGAGCTACCTGGCCAGTGCTAGCTCCCTTCCTGTTGTACCTGACACCCAGCCCCTCCCAGTAATCCTTTGACTCCATCAAAGACCTCTAATCCACTGGCCCTAATGCTTTTTCACTATTCATCACCTTATCACGTGCCTCACTGGCTTCTCTACCCATCTCTGATCCCATGGCCCATTACTGTGATAACACATTTAATCCATCAGTTATCCATTGAACTTTTACTGCAAAACCTCAACCCTGGTTAAACCCAACTCCCTGTCTGCTCTGCACCTACATCTGAGCAGAACTTGGCTGGAGAAAAACTCTAACTCTCCACTGTGTGCACAGGTCTTTTCATTTTTGCCTCTGATTTTCAAGTGGGGTCCTCAGGGTACTGCCTTGCAATCCAACCACATTTTTCCTTATCAATTTGTCCCACATCTCTCTCAGACAGCTATTTCAAGGCTCTTCCCACTCTTCAAATGCACAGCAGCTTTTATCCCTTCCTCACTGAGGTCAAAAGTTCTTGCTCTGGCCTTAGAATGCTGTTTTTGCATCCAGAGCAAGCCACAACTCTGTGCATCCATTTCCCCATCTGTGAAACTGGAAAATAACAGTAACTTTTAAGTTAATTATAAGGATTAAGTGGGGTATTACATGTAAAATGCTGAGAACGACACTTGGTATATTAAGGCCTTAGTAAATACAATATTATATTAGTTTCAGATGTACAACATAGTGATTAGACATTTATATACATTATGAAATGATCACCACGATAAGCCTAGTAACAACATTCACTGAACATAGTTATTACATTTTATTGATTATATTCCCTATGCTGTACATTATGTCTCCCTGACTCATTCAGTGGAATAATCTTCAATGACCTGATTAGAGGTATCACCTACCAATGAAATTCTTTGTTAAGTTGGGGTAGATCTTAGATAGAAATCATAGATCTAGATTTTTGGTTCCATTTTCCCTCATTGGATTTCAATGACATTTTAATATTAAGCATTTTTTGTTTGTTATTTGTTTTTACCATCTGTGTGGTATTTGGTTGTTCATATTACCATGTACCAGGAGAAGAAAACCTTTGGCTCTTTTAGTCAGTCTGAGAAACTTAATCTCATACCCAATAAGAAGCATGCTTCTTTCCAGATAGAACTTGCCTGTATAGTGAGGCACCACTAATCTGTCAACCAAAAAGTCAACCATTTGCTTTTGCATGGCAGGGACACTTTTAGAATACCTGGTGAATTATTCTAAAATCATTTCAGTTTCAGAATAATATTTATGACTAAATATTTCTTTCATAATTTATCAACCAAATTAATATTCTGTGATGTTGGAAAAATTGTTTATTCAAGAAAAATATGTTTATTGAAGACTTTACCTGTGTAAAGTTCTATACAAAATGAATGACATACATTTCCAAACTCCAGGAGCTCTGAAAGCCAAATAGTTCTTTGTTGCACATAGAACACCAAACTGCTTGGAAATGATTAGCACTTCAAAATCAGGCTGCGCCTGCCTGGTGTGGCTCAGTTGGTTGGAGCATCGTCCCCTATCACGTGGGAATGTGTGACCTCTGGTCCAGGTGCCTAGTGGAGGCAAACAGACGATGCTTCCAATTGATGCTTTTCTCTTACATCGAGGTTTCCAGACAAGGTAAAGCTAAAAGAGTTCATCATCACCAAGTCTTTATCATATGAAATGTTAAAGGGACTTATTTAAGAAAAAGAAGAAGATCAAAACTATGAACATTAAAATGACAACAAACTCAAAGCTATCAACAACTGAATCTAAAAAATAAAAACAAACTAAGCAAACAACTAGAACAGGAACAGAATCATAGATATGGAGATCATATGGAGGGTATCAGTGGGGAGGGGAGAGGGGGAGAATGGGGGAAAAGGTACAGGGATTAAGAAGCATAATTGGTAGGTACAAAATAGACAGGGGGATGTTAACAACAGTAAAGGAAATGGAGAAGTCAAAGAATTTATATGCACCACCCACGGACATGAACTAAGGGGGATGGGATTGCTGGAGGGAAAGGGAATACTGGGCGGAGGGGGGCAAAGAGAAAAAATGTTGGGACAACTGTAATAGGATAATCAATAAGTACACTTTTAAAAAAATAAAGAAACATAAAAAACAACCTTCAAGGTATTGTCTGCCTTTTGACTTATCAAATCTACTTATGTTGATTTAGAGTAAGGAAATAATTGGGAAGCAGGCAAAGTTATATTGAGATAGGATAGTAAGAAGCTAGGAAAATTCCTTGGCAAGTGAAATAGGGAAACAGGTAGCTGAACAAACTGGCCAAGCAATTTACAGCCACATACAGAAGGTCACCTTCCTAGAGATAACATCTAGGCCTCAGTTGTATTTCAGCTCCAGACCCAGAAAAGCAGCAAAACCACATGGGCGACACCAGAAACTGCAATAACTAAGGAGCTCCTGCCCTGGCACTGTCCAAGCAGTAAAGATCACAACCCTAAAAGGACACACCTGGAAAACTGATGAATATTCTGCTGAAACCCTCCTCTGAAAGCTCCCCTAATTACCACACTGCAAGAGAGAGAAAAAAGCCTCAAGACAAGGACCCAGCGTGCATGCGCACTCTCCCTCTGAGGAGCAGACCCCGCCATTCCCTTTCTCCTCTTCTTCCCCCACTTCTTCCCCCACAGGCATATGTCTCCTAAACTCTAAAGCAATGGGCAGCAGCAGCTTGTCCCAGGCTAATTCCCTGAACCTGTCCCCTTTTCTCTGACTTCCCAGTGAGCTAAGGCAGCCCAGCCTAGGCTTTCCTGTTGCTTCGTCTATGCTAAGCCCTTCCTTGTTTCACTGTCCTCAGCTTTAATAAATGTACTTTCATAGTCACCTGGACTCGTGTTGTGTAATCTTTCCTAAATGAGGTCAAGAATCCACACACTACTGGCTGGCCATAGGCAGACCCGCTCAGGGTCAGGCTATCTATCTGGTAACAATATCACATATTTATACTTGCAAAAAATTGCAAATAACCTAAATACATACCAGTGTGGGTTGAATAAATAAGTAGGGTATATTCATAACAATAAAATCTCTTTAGCCTTTAAAGATTACATAGATTTTTCCCTGGCTGGGTAGCCAGTTGGTTGAAACATCATCCGGTACAACAAAAGGTTGTGGGTTTGATTCTTAGTCAGGGCACATACCTAGGTTGCGGGTTAGATCCCCAGTCAGAGCGCACATGAAAGGCAACCAATCAGCGTTTGTCTCTCACATCAATATTTCTCTCTCTCTCTCTCCCTCTCTCTCTCAAATCAATAAACATCTTCAGATGAGAATTTTAAAAATCATATAGATTTTATTCATGTGGACAAATGCTCTTAATACATTGTTATATGAAAAGCGAATTGAAATAAAACAGAATTAATATATTCCCATTTTTGCTAAAAATAATGTGTGAATAAGTAGGTCGTCGGCAGCCGTCCGTCTCGAGAGACGATGGTGTAGCTTCTTAAGAGTCTATCTGCACCGCCAAGAATGGCTGTGCAGTCCGACTCGGGAGTGACACGGTATCTGTCTCCTCCCGTGTTGAATCGACATCTTGCGATGACACTGGAGTGTCCTCTCCAGTGAAGCTGAAGCTACAGAGCCTGGGCAGGGTGATATGGAGGGTCTGCTGTTGCCCATGCAGCAGACCCCCCCTCTCTTCGCAGCTGAAGGGTCCAAGGGAAAGACGGAGTCAATACAGCTTGGCTTCAGGTGCGCCGCAGGAGTTGCCGGTGTTGACTACAACGTCAAACCGCCTTAGGGACTCCGGCTCCGGATTTTCTGTCGGGGTTTACTCCCTTAGCCTTTCCCCTGAAGAGGTATGCCGCAAGGCAGCGGAGGTTTTTTGGAGTCAGAGTTTTCCTTCTCTGATGTGCCCTGACTGGAAGATCGAACCAGCGACACTTAGCTCGCAGGCCGAGCCAAACCAGCCAGGGGCGAATAAGTAGGTATATGCATAAAAATACATAAAGCTATATAGCAAAAATGTTAATAGCAGTTATCTTTAAATGATGGGGTTTATATAATCTTTTTTCTTTATTATACTTTCTTCTTCTAACCTTGCAATAAACATTTATTACCTTTTTCAACCTGAGTAATATACTTAGAATAAAAAAATGAGAATAAAGACACAGATAGTATGCAGATGTGCAGGCTCAAAGTTTTACACTGACATACAGCTGGCTATGAGTGCATTCATTCATTCACTAGGATTTATTGGGAATTTATTAGAAATCAGAGATGATCAGTCATGGATCTTGCTTTCAAGAATCTCAGTTCAAAACTGTTAGATAGCCAAAATACTTTTCTCTTTAACCATATTTACTGTGCATCTATATTATTACTTAATGCTTATAGCACCGTAATTTGCTTTACAAATGTCTATGTGTTTTTATTCACTTAACAGATTGGAACTCCTCAAAAGCAGGAAGAACGTTTCCTGTCTCTACTGTCCCCTCACACATCCTTGAATACTGTCATAGAGTATATACTCCTTGGATGTCATTGATTGTGACAAAAAAGAATAGTGTAGTTTGTGTGATAACAGGCAAAGTAGAGGGCATTATTAAACCTTTGTACTGCTGTGTGCTCTGATTAACGATGACTTTTGGGTGTGTCTTCCACTTGCTTCTAGGTCTTATTCCCCCTTCAAGTGGACAGGTATATATCAATATGAAATTTCACAAGAAATGGTTCATATCCGGAAGAACGTGGGCTGGTGCCCCCAACACGATATCTTGTTTGACAACTTGACAGTAGCAGAACATCTTTATTTCTATGCTCAGGTGAGTCAGTAGATGACAGGCTTTGTTTCCTCTGTATTCATTCTTGAGGGTGGTGATACAACTGCAGCTCTCTGACTCAACCTCAGAGGGTCTTTAAACCTCTTCTAGACACTATTCCCTAAACATTCGGGGGTGGGGGACCGGCGCGGTGGCATCGTGTTTAAGATTTTTGAGTTAAAATGTTTCTAGAAACTATTATTTACTTTTTTTACTAAGATGAAATTTGTATAACAAAAATTCACCATTTTGTTCATTTTGCAATGTAAAATTCAGTAGTTTTTAGCATACTCTCACTGTTGTGCAACCATCACCACTATCTAATTGCAGAACATTTTTATCACCCCAAAAGGTAACCTGTATTCATTAGCAGTCACTCCCCAGTCCTCCTTTCTCCCAGCCCCTGGCAATTACTAGCCTGCTTTCTGTTTTTATGAATTTTACTATTTCATACAAATAAAATTATATATTCCACTTGGATGTTACTTTTGTGTCTGGCTTCTTTTACTTGACATAATGTTTTTCAAGGTTTATCCATGTTGTAGCATGTACTAATACTTCACTCCCTTTAATGGGTGAATAATATTTCATTGTAAGAAATTGTATATCCATATTTTGTTTATCTACTCATCAGCTGATGTACATCTGGGTTGACTGTACGTTTTGGCTGTGTGAATAGTGCTACTATGAATATTAGTGTTCAAGTTTTTGTTTGAACACTTATCTTCAGTTCTTTTGGGTAGATACCTAGGAATAAAATTTATGGGTCATATGGTAACTCTAAGTTTAACTTAAAAAGAAAACTTTTTGAGGCAATTCCATGTTAGTGGCTGTGAAATGTATCTCATTTTGGTTTTGACTTGTATTTCCCTCTTGACAAGGATGTTGAGCATCATTTTATGCGGTGATTGGCCATTTGTATGTCTTCTTTCTAGAAATACCTATCCAAGTCCTTTGCATGTTTTTTCAATTGGGTTGCTTATCTCTTTGTAGTGGAGTTGTGAGAGGTTTTTAAAATATATATATTCTAAATACTAGGCCCTTACCAGATTGGTGATTTGCAAAGACTTTCTTATTTGTATCATATTTTTCCTTTATTGATAATGTTCTTTAGTGCACAAAAGTTTTAAATTTTTATGAAATCTAACTTATGTATTCTTTAGTTGCTTGTGCTTTTGATGTCATACTTGAAAAGCCATTGCTTAGACTTTACACCTGTTTCTTTCTAATAGTTTCATCATTTTAATTCTTTTTAAAAGTATATTTTATTGATTATGCTATTACACTTGTCCCAATTTTTTTTCTCTTTGCCCCCCTCTGCCCGGTACCCCCCTTCCCTTCAGCAATCCCCTCCCCCTTAATTCATGTCCATGGGTGGTGCATATAAATTCTTTGATTTCTTAATTTCCTTTATTATTCTTAACATCCCACTATCTATTTTGTACCTACCAATTATGCTTCTTAATCCTTGCACCTTTCCCCCTCTTTTTCCCCTCCCCCTTCCCAGCTGATAACCCTCCATATGATCTCCATGTCTATGGTTCTGTTCCTGTTCTAGTTGTTTGCTTAGTTTGTTTTTGTTTTTAAGATTCAGTTGCTGATAGTTATGAGTCTGATGTCATTTCAAGGTTCATAATTTTGATCTTCTTCTTTTTCTTAAATAAGTCCCTTTAACATTTCATATAAAAAGTCTTGGTGATGATGAACTCCTTTAGCTTTACCTTGTCTGGGAAGCACTTTATCTGTCCTTCCATTCTAAATGAAATCTTTGAGCGATAGGGTAATAGAGTAATCTTGGTTGTAGGTCCTTGCTATTCATTACTTTGAATACTTCTTGCCAGTCTCTTCTTTTTATTTTTTCTATTTATTTTATTTTTATTTTTTAATTTGTTTGTTTGTTTTCAGAGAGAGGGGAAAGGAGAAAGAGAGGGAGAGAAACATCACTGTGTGGTTGCCTCTCACTCTCGCCCCCAACTGGGGACCTGACGTGCAACCTAGTCATGTGCCCTGACTGGGAATCGAACCAGCGACACCTGGTTCGCAGGCCAATGCTCAATCCAATGAGCCACAGCAGCCAGGGCCAGTCCCTTTTTGCCTGCAAAATTTCTTTTGAGAAATCAGATGACAGTCTTATGGGAACTACTTTGTAGGTAACTCTCTGCTTTTCTCTTGCTGCTTTTAAGATTCTCTCTTTATCTTTAGCCTTTGGTATTTTAAGTTTGATGTGTCTTGGTATGGCCCTCTTTGCATCCATCTTGTTTGGGATTTTCTGTATTTCCTTGACTTGTATGTCTATTTCTTTCACTAAATTAAGGAAGTTTTCTTTCATTATTTTTTCACATAAGTTTTCAATTTCTCTCTCTTCCTCTTCTCCTTCTGGCAGCCCTATGATTTGGATGTTGGCACTTTTGAGGTTGTCCCAGAGTCTTCTTATTCTCTCCTCTTTTTAAAAAAAGTTTGTATCTTAATTCTGTACTGGTTGACTGTTTATTTCTTCCTTACATTCCAATTCATTTATTTGAACCCCAGCTTCCTTCCCTTCACTTCTGGTTCCCTGTGGATTTTTCTTTTTCTCTTTCTTTTTCTTTTTTAATGGGAAAATAGACAATTTATTTATTTGTATTTAAACTTATAAATAAACCAACCAGCCAAACTGGTGTTATCATGATACAGCAAAATACAAAATATCTTTTACAAATACTTGAGTAGTAAACAAATTAGGGGTTGTTGTAAAACAGAAAAAGGGGCAGAGGAAATCAGTGAAATGTATTATAGTTTAACCATTCACTTGAATTGAGGTTTTTAACAAACCTCCCAATCCCAAAAAACATGAATAATCTTTTATTACCTGTCTTTGTACTTTTACTTTCTATTCTTGAGGTTGAGCATCTAGCTCCTAGAGGAATCCAAAATAGTATTATATCTAATTATCTATAGACAGAGACATCTTGTATGTCTATGGCAACAAGGCTACAGAAATCTCTGATTAGTTTAATCCTACCTCACCCCCACCCCTCCAAATGGGCATAAAAAGAATAATGAGAAGCAGCATATCAAGAAAGAGATACACAGAAAAATCCTAGGAGAGAAAAAAAAATTCTAGGAGAGATACAACTACTGCCCAGATTGAGACTGAACATACCTGTGATCACACTAAATGTTCATGGCTGTATGTTTGTGGAGTCAGGAGTCATGGAGTAATCTGGGAATAAATCCATGGTTTTCTGGGTACTGTAATACTTAGGAGTTTGCAGTATTGCCTCATAGTTTTCCCCAGCAGTTTCCAAGGTGGCCTCTAAATCACTGATGGGAGTTTGCTGGAACTGGATCTGGGGCTGCAGAGATTCTTCTCCATAACTATAGAACTGATTGTTCCAGGCCTGGTTGTTCCAAGCCTGGTTATTCCAGGCTTGGGGGCACCTGGTCTAACTATTCCAGGAATGGTAGTTCCAAGATGGGCTGCTCCAGGAATGGTTGCTGCAAGATAGGTTACTGCAGGTCTGACTGCTCTACATTGCAAGGTTTCCAGAAACATTCACCAGACATCCCTGGTGATGATAGGAAGAGAGACCCAGGTACTCTGTAGTTGCTGAGCTCCTCTGAGTTACATGGTTGCTATTCTTTGGCCAGTTGTGTTTCTGCCACCTCTTACATTTCATTCTCTGGTTCTGGAATAGGTCTTAATCTATTTGTAGCCAAGGTTCAGGATGTTGGAAAGTTCTTGCATCTGCTGGAGGCTGAGATATTTCTGTCTCTGAAATCTCTCATTGAGTACACAGAGCTGGGTCTGTGAGAAGACAGTTCTGATCTTCTGTTTCTTGACCTGGCCTTTTTCCTCCTTTCCTGTACTGTTCTGTACAGAAGTGGGCAGTGTTATGTTGGGACTAGTGGAAGAATCAGGGCTGTTCTGAATAAGCAGGTCCATGGAGGAAGGAAGAGGAGAGACAGTCTCCATGTGGTGTATTTCAGCAGATGACATTTGCAAGGATGTATAGTTTTATTCAGGCTCATACATTTCAGGCACTGGTGAAGGTTCCCTAGAATTAGATGTTTGGGGGCAGGACAGGCTTTGGGGAGAAGCTGAATCCACACTCATGTTGCTCTGCAGTAACACACGCCAATAAGCTCAATCTAGGAAAAGGTCCCCCATTGGATTTTTCTTGATTTCACTTAATGTAGCCTTCATTTCTTCCCTTATGCATTTGCCATACTCAATGAGTTCTCTGAGCATCCTTATCACCAGTGTTTTGAATTCTGCATCTAATAGGTTGGCTATCTCCATTTTGCTTACTTCTCTTTCTGGAGTTTTGATCTATTCTTTCATTTGGGCAATATTTCTTTGTCTATTCAATTTGGCAGTCTCCCTGTGTTTGTTTCTGTGTATTAGGTAGAGCTGCTTTGACTCCGTCTTGTTGCACCTGTTATGTTATAAGGGGCAGAGCCGTAGGTATTTGTCAGTGTGGGGCAACCCATTTCACCACCTTGTGGCACTGTATGTGTGGGAGGGGCCAGAGAAGGAACAACACCACTTGCTCGGCACTCGCCCTGTTTCCAGTCACTTCACCCACTTCCTGTATGTAACTGATGCCCCTCTAGCTGTTATCCTGGGGGTGGATCCCAGAGTGGGTGGATTTGTGTACATTCTAGGAGTGTGGAGCTCTCTAAATGGACTCTCCTGAGAGATGGGCAGTTTCTTCTGCCACCCCATCTCCCAATGGTTTTCACAGCCAGAAGCTATGAGGCTTTATTCTCCCAGCACTGGAACCCTGGGCTGTGCAGTCTGGCCTGGGGCTGGGATTGCTTCCCAGGTGTCCCTCTTGGCTTTTTACTGCCACATGTGAATGTGGGACCACCCATTCCACTGGCCACTGCCACCTTGTCACTGCTGCCTCACTGGTGACATATTGTGTCCTCTCCACCCCAGCTCCCCAGCTCTGCCCCTCATACCCATCTCGATGAATATGGTTTCTTTAAATTTTTGGTTGTTGGACTTCCATATAGTTAACTTTTCTGGCAGTTCTGATTGTTTTTGTTTTGAGATTAGCTGTGATCCTTCTTATGGTTGTGCAAGGGGGCAAAGTGTGTCTACCTACGCCTCCATTTGGGCCAGAAGTAAGTACTCAGTCTCATAGTTTTAATTTTTATAATTATGTCTTTGATCAGTTTTGAGCTAACTTTTGTATATGGTGTGGGGTAGGGGTAAATTCATTCTTTTGCATGTGGGGATCCAGTTGTCCAGCGCTGTTTTGTGGAAAGACTATTCTTTCCCCTTTGAATGATCATGGCACCTTTGTCAAAAATCCATTGATCACAGCTGTGTGGGGTTATTCTAGATTCTCATTTCTATTACATTGGTCTATATGTCTGTCCTTACGGCAATATCACAATGTATATCACAATGTCTTGACTGATTTCTATAGCTTTGTAGTAAGTTTTGAGATTAGGTAGCATGCATCCTCCTGCTCTTCTCTTGTTTTCAAGATTGTTTTAGCTATTCTAGGTACCTAGCATTTCCATTTCAGGATCAGTTTGACCATTCTATTTTTTTCTCTCCAAATATGCTGTATTAACTGCAATGCAATTTGATACTAATGATAGAGTTTGCACAGACTTCACACATTAAGGCACAGTAACCCCACAAGACTGCCACTTCAGAAACCAGCCACAAGCTTGGGGCTCCCAGACAAAGAAAGCACTTCTGACAAACTACCTATAAATACAAGAGTTCCAACTGTCACCTTTAACTGGAAACTCAGGAAAGCACTATATTTATGATATAAGTATAGTTATACACTTACATTGATTTTGAACCTTCCTTTCATTCCTGGGCTAAATCTCACCTGGTCATGGTTTATAATCTTTTAAATATGCTATTGTATTTAGTATTAATAAGTTGTATATTTCCATGGTTCAAAAATGCAAAAGCCTTTCATCCATCCCTTTTCCTAATGGGTAGTATGTGTTTTTGTGTATCTTTCTTGTGCATAATTTATGTATATAGAATAAAAATGCTTATTGTCTGGGTTAGCCTCCTGTCAGAAGCCCCTGCCAATCCCTCTGTCCCCTGCTATTCCAGCTGAAAGGCTTGTCACTCCAGAAATGCCCTGAAGAAGTCAAACAGATGCTTTTACTCATTAAGAGTAAAAGCCAGAGTTCTTGGAGTGTCCCCTATGGCCTTACTTGGAGTGGTTCCATTACCCTGACCAGGTTTCCTAAAGTTCTTCTACTTCCTTGTTCTGCTCCTGCCATACAGGCCCCATTGCTGATCTAGCATGCCATGCCCACTCCTTCCTCCAAGCCTACATATTGCCATGCTTCCTGCTCTTCCTCAGGTCACCAGCTGGCGGTCCTTATGCAGATGTCACATTCTCAGTGTGTCCTTCCCTCCTGATCCTGTTTAAAAATCATACTCCCCAATATTCCATATTCCTTCCCCTGTTTATTTTTCTCCTTAGCACCTGTCACTAATATTCTATAAATTTACTTATTTATCTTATTATCTGCCTCATACCCCTCAAATGAAAGCCCCATGAGAGTAGGGATTTTTTACTGTTTTATCCACTGCTAGTTATATACTTAGTATCTAGAACAGTGCCTGTTATGTTATAGGGGCTTAAGAAATGTTTGTTGAATGACTACATTGCCAGCGTACTAGTAACAAGATGTTATTAATTTCTGAAAGAATGTTGAGAATGCCATAAGATGCATATCCTAAAAAATGTGATTTAATATTTAGAGTTATCTTTGTTCTTTACCTTTGCCTACTAAGTTTTTACCTCCCCAAGTTAGTTATCACTTAAAGAGTGTTGCCCATAATGCAACCCTCCTTTATTTTGCCTAGCGTTGCTAAATTTGTCATTATTGCATTCCAATTGTGGAGCAGATGGCAAAACTCTCCAGCGTAGCATTACAGACCTTCAGAGGCGAGTTCAGTGTGCTTTAAATTTGACCCCACAGGGCTCTCCAGTTTCTCTTTCCCACGAAGCTATTCCATTCTATGCTACAGAAAACTAAATATGACTATAAATAATAAAACTGTTTCATGGTCTTTTCAATGTTGTTTCAGGTGCAGGATATTATATAACTTTAGTGAAAAGAACCTGATTGTAACACAAAGATGGTTTTTCACCTGATCTATCATCACATACCAAATGCAATTTTCCAGTCCAGTACTGAAAAAGAATTAACATTTATACTTCCTAAAGAGAGTGTGGACAGGTATAGACCCAAGAGGGCTGAAGTAACTGTATGTACTGAGTGTTCAAAGTCATCCCTCCTGTCCCTTTCCTCAGCAAAAGCACTATTCTGTAAGGGTCTGGACCTCAAGGCCTTTGGTATTTCCTGGAAAGACACCACTCCTCAGCCTGAGTGCACCTGAAAGAATGGGGTTCTGATCATGGCATCTCCCTCCTTAGAAACCCTTGATGGCTCTCAGTTGACTTCAAGTTAAAGTTAAATTCTTTATTATGGCTTTACAGGAGCCCTTGACTGTGTGAACGCTAATTACTTACACCCAAGTAACTGTGCTCAGATAAAGATTTTACTCGATTTTCCTTTAAATTAATTATTTCAGGACTCAGATTGGCTCACAACAGTTCCCCCTTGCCTTGTCCTCAGTCCCCATAAGGTAAGGTAGGAATCTTACTTTATACTTCACAGACAGACTAAAAGAACATCAAACAAGACCTCTATTTTATCCCTATCATGAACTTATAAACCTGGTTCCTTCCATGCTCATTTATTTCTTTCTTCCATATTTTTACAACTGAGAATGTGCTACTCTTCTTATCAAAGTCATCCTTTAAAACCAACTCAAGATCCCATTCACCTCACTGTCTCAATAATTCACTTGTGTGATTATTTCCTCTTTCATCTATCATCAGTTTCTCTCTCTACCGGGTCATTTCCATGAACATATTAGTGTACTCTGGAGAGTCACTTCTTGAGCCTGTCTCTCCAGCTATGACTCCATGACCCTACTGCCCTTTACAGCCAAACTTTACTGAAGAGTGATCTAAGCTTGTCACCTTCTCATGGCTCATGAATTTCTCAGCCTACTTCACAGTGCCTTTAACCCATACCCTACCACCCAAACTACTCTTTTAAGATCATAATCACCCTCCATCATACCAAATGCAGTAGGGGATTTTCTTTCTTTCTTTAAAAAAATATTATTGGTTACTATTTTATATCTACAAATAAATATACATTATATACTTGTAGGTTATGAAATACAATAATAAAATGAGCACTGGTGAACCCTTTAATCAACCTAAGAACTGAAACATAGAAATGACTTTTTACCCTGATCTTACTCAACCCTGTGACATCAGCTATATAGTTAGTTATCCATTCCTTTCTTCTGCAGATACTCCTCTTTTAGCTTCCTTGAGAAGTTTTACTCCTTACTGTTTTATTCTATCTCTCTGGCTACTCCCAAGTGCCAGTGGGAAGGACTGGGAGACAAACAGGTTTGGGAGAGGTGGTTTTCAATCTTTACATTTGAAAGGCTCATGAGAGACCCCGGTGGAGACATCAGGAGAGTTAGGTATATATGAACCTAGAGCTCAAGGTGTAGCCTGGAAATGCACTTGGGAGTCATCATCTTAGAGATTCTTAAAGTCATGAGAAGGGATAAGGTCATATAGGAAGACAATGTAAAGAAAGAAGAAAATAGGGCTTAAAACCAATTCCTGAAGCTCTCCTAAATTTGGGGGTTCCATTGAGGAGGGGGATCCTGCAAAGAGTTCTCATGAAGATGAATGGAGAATAGACACAAATACATAAAATTAGACTTGTGATTTGGGGAAAAAAACAAATACAAAGAACTAGAAGTCAATGTTTGGCACAATTTTAAGAAAATATATTAGAAAGCCTAAATAAAATGGATAATTATCTAGAAAAGTCATTTTATTAAAATTAATACAGGAAGTACCAGAGGCTTTTATAAATCTCTTAATTTTTACCAAATATTTAAAGAAAAGATAATTTAGATCATATTTGAATTCTTCAAGAGAATAGAAAAGTTTGTTAAAAGAATAATATACCATGTTGAAAGGACTTTGACATTTGTACTAATTAATATAATTTACCATATTAGTATGTCAAAAGGAAATAACCATGTAATCATCCACATAAATGAGGAAAATACATTTGCTAAAATTCTACATCTTTGGCTACTTTTTGAAGATAGAATTATAAAACTCAATGGATACTTTCTCAGAATGATTAAAAATACTTCAAACCAAAATAAATTTCAGATGATTCGAATTTTTTCATGTTCTAGCATACTGCAGAATTTTCTTCCTTTTTAAGGCTGAATTATATTCCATTGTATGTATATATCCATTCACCTGATGATGGACAGTGGGTTGCTTCCAGATTTTATTATTGTCAATAATGCTACTATGAACATAGGTGTACAGATATCTCTTTGAGACTCTGCTTTCAATTCTTTGTATATATGAGGTCTGTCCAGAAGGTATCCAGCCATATAACATGAAAAATGGAGACATTTATTGAAGAAGAAATATTGTACATAGGACAATGATGCCTCGGGCTCCTTCAAAGTAGGCACCTTGGGACCTCATACAGTTTTTCCTATCACCATCAGCTGCCCCATCATAGTTTCCTGAATCTCATTGACAGTCTGAAATCTCTTCCCTTTCAAAATGATTTTAGTTTTAAGAAAAGCCAGAAGTTTCAGGGAGCCAAATCTGGACTGCCAGGGGGCTGAGTCACTTGGCTGATTTGATGTTGGCTAAACAACTCTGCATGAGACGTGATGCATGCGCAGGCGCATTGTGTGATGAAGCTGCTAATCAACAGTTGCCAATAATTATGGCCTTCTGAATCATCGGAATAGTTTCAAGCTTCACACAAAATTTGTTGCAGATTTGTTGGTCTACATGCTTAGTCATTTTGAAAGCAATGTTCACACAGTACACACACTCATTCAACGGTACCTATTACCCCCACTGACTACAGTGAAGTCATCATTGTTCAGGGATGTACATTCCAGTCCACTCTTCTTGGCTGATGTTGCACAAACGGTCTCGTTATATTAACAGTGGCTGGACTTTTTCTGGGCAGAACTTGTATACCTCTAAGTGGAATTGCTGGATCATATGGTATTTCTATTTTTAATTTTTAAAAAAGATTTTATTTATTTATTTTTGGAGAGAGGGGAAGGGAGGGAGAAAGAGAAGGAGAGAAACATCAATGTGCAGTTGCCTCTCACGTGCCCCCAACTGGGGACCAGGCTGGCAACCCAGGCATGTACTCTGACTGGGAATGAAACCAGTGACACTTTGGTTCACAGGCCAGCGCTCAATCCACTGAGCCACACCAGCCAGTGGATTTAACTTTTTGAAGGACTATCATGCTGTTTTTCATAAAGGTGGTACCATTTTTCATTCCCACCAACAGTGTACAAGGGTTCCAATTTCTCCACATCCTCACTAACAATGGTTTTCTTTTTTTATTTTTTTTATAATAGTCATCCTAATGGGTGTGAGGTAGTATCTCATTGTAATTTTGATTTGCATTTCCCTAATTATTAGTGACATTGAGCATCATTTTATACTTCTTGGTTGTTGTTGTTGTTGTTATTATTATTATTATTATTATTTTGGTGGTTTTGCTGCAAGTAAGTAGGTAACTCTGAGGACTTGGGAAGAGCACTCAACTCAGTTTAATCTCTCTTACTCACTGGGTGCTGCCCAAAATATTGCAGGAAGCCATGAACATTGCATTTGGTTAAAGCCTGAACATCTGTTGGAAGGCTAGTTCTGCCTTCCCCCAAACACCCTTAGGCATATCTTAAACTTTTTTTTTTTTTTGCATCGTTCTTTATTTTTTTAATTGATTTTTTTTTCAGAGAGAGAGGAAGGGAGACAGAAACATCTATTTGTTGTTCCACTTGTGTATACATTCATAGGTTGCTTCTTGTATGTGCCATAGCTGGAGATCAAAACCCACAACATTGGCGTATTGGGAGGACACTATAACCAACTGAACTACCAGGCCAGAGCCTGCATACAGCCCTTTTTAATAAATCACTAATGTGCTAAAACTTTTAAAATACTTTTAAATTCTTATATAACAAAGCGACCTAGATCTAACAGCCTTAGAGTATCAGATCGTACATGGAATGACATGCTTTTCAATTTAGACTTTTCTAAGATACTTTTTTAAATGTCTCAGAAAGCCACCTTCAAAACAAGTGTGTGGAATTTCTATTCTTATATTTGTTTATTGCAACGTTTTATTCTGTTGCATTGTAGGGGCTTCAATCATTCCTTGTAAGCAATTCTGGCCATCCCCTAACGGTCCATTGCCTAAGGCCTGTAAAAATTTGCAAATGTTTGCTGCTAACATTAAGTTATTGCCTCTTTGAGGCTTTTCTCTTGCAGAGAATTGGGCCTTTTTGCAGAGCTGTCCGTCCTGCAGAGAATCTGGCTAAGCAGACGACTAGACTGAAGATAACCCTGTAAACCTTGTCCCTGTTGCTGCCAGATGTCACGTACACACCTACCTGCAGCTGCCCCACCCCCACTTTCAGCCAGGGTCGTTTTCCTGCGGAAGGAAAAGGCCCTATATAAACCCTGCCCTAAACCCCATTTGGGGTCGGCACCATTTTGGAGACTTGGTCTCGGCCTGGCCACCAGCAATAAAACTTTTGCTTTCCTTATCCACCGTCTCCGAGTGGTTTATTCTCGCTGAATCTGCTATAACAGCATACCTACACATCAGACTAGATTAAGTACTATGTAAGAAAAATAACTATTATGACTATTTTTCTACATCCTGTTTTCTAAGTCAAGAATGGCCAGTAAAGGGTGATTTCTCATATCATTTTTTTAGCATGCCCAGTTTTTACTTATCTTTAAATATTCAACATCTTAAATTGTACAGTGTTTGGGGAAAAAACAGACAGTAGATACCTGAGAGTACACTTTATTTAAGTTACTTTTCCAGAATATATATTCAGTAAATATGGTAATGTAGCAACAAAACTTGGGCTTATATGCCTCTGAAATTTTAAATTAATCTTCAATGATGTTGATCAGGAAATTCTTTCTTTGGTGGAATTACTTATCCGGTCTCCAGAATTGTATCACCTGGGAATATTCTGGGCTTGCTGTCAACAATGGCATATGGTTTTGTATTCACGTGGTATTTGATATAATAATGAACAATCCAGGCTGGTATAAGTACATGAGTAAAAACAAGAACACTGTGTCAGTATGTCTTATAGATCAGGTTCTTCCAGGGGGCCTGATCCTGCAGAAACATATTCCAGAATCTCCCCATAGGCCATTGCCTCTGAGGGGGCAGCACCGGCTCACGGGGGCTCAGCTCCTGGGCCTTCAGCCGTCGCCTTCTCAGTTCTTGCACCTGCTGCAGCCACAGTTTCTTGTCTGGTGTATACCCGGTCATGTCGCCACTGGTACCCACACAGAAGGAAATAGCGCGTCCCTAGACAAGGATCCTGTCGCTTAGGCACACTCCCGCTGGGCAAAGCGACCTTGCCCATATCTTAAACTTTTAACAGTAATTTATACTTGAGTGTGAATGAATGAATTCCTTTCTTTTGTTCTTACTTAAAAAAAAAAAGAAAAAAAACCTTCAGGGCACTATATTCTTTTTTATTTTTAATTTATTTTTATTGTTTTTCTTTTAGCTGTCCCACATTTTCCCTCATTGTTCCCCCCCACCCAGCCCACCCTTCTCCCACAGTAAATCCCCACCCTGTTGTCCATGTCCATGGGTCATTTATACTAGTTCCTTTACTAAACCCTTCCTCCATCCCCCTCTCTTCTCTAATAACTGTTACTCTATTCCTTGTTTTTGCCCTGGCTGGTTTAGCTCAGTGGATTGAGCGTCGGCCTGCGAGCTAAGTGTCGCTGGTTCGATCTTCCAGTCAGGGTACATCAGAGAAGGAAAACTCTGACTCCAAAAAACCTCCGCTGCCTTGCGGCATACCTCTTCAGGGGAAAGGCTAAGGGAGTAAACCCCGACAGAAAATCCGGAGCCGGAGTCCCTAAGGCGGTTTGACGTTGTAGTCAACACCGGCAACTCCTGTGGCGCACCTGAAGCCAAGCTGTATTGACTCCATCTTTCCCTTGGATCCTTCAGCTGCGAAGAGAGGGGGGGTCTGCTGCATGGGCAACAGCAGACCCTCCATATCACCCTGCCCAGGCTCTGTAGCTTCAGCTTCACTGGAGAGGACACTCCAGCGTCATCGCAAGATGTCGATTCAACACGGGAGGAGACAGATACCGTGTCACTCCCGAGTCGGACTGCACAACCATTCTCGGCGGTGCAGATAGACTCTTAAGAAGCTACACCATCGTCTCTCGAGACGGACGGCTGCCGACGACGACGACGACGGTTCCTTGTTTACATGCCTCTGGTTCAATTTTGTTCATTCGTTTGTGTTGTTCATTAGTATCCTGTGTTAGGTGATATCACATGGTAAGTATTTTTCTTTCTTTGCCTGGCTTATTTCGCTAACCATAATTCTCTCTAGTTCCATCCATCTTATTGAAAATGGCAGTTTCTTCTTTCTTTCTGCTACATAGTATTCCATTGTGTAAATGTACCACAGTTTTTTAATCCACTCATCTACTGATGGGCACTTAGGCTGTTTCCAGCACTTAGCTATTGTAAATACCACTGCTATGAACATAGGGGTGCATAAGTTCTTCTGAAATGGAGTTTCAGGATTCTTTGGGTATAATCCTAGCAGTGGAATTGCTGGTTCAAAAGGCAGTTTCATTTTTAGTTTTTTGAAGAAATTCCATACCGTCTTCGATAGTGGCCCCACTGTAGGGGCACCAAATATTCCCTGTAAAAAGTTTCAAAGGTCTGCTAAATATGTAAATATGTAGGGGCTTCAGATGTTCTTTGTAAAAAGTAGCAAGGACTTGCTAAAACGCCTTGAAGAGAGAAATGTAGGAAGGAATGTAGCAATTGGTGATTTACAAGCTAAAAGGACCTCAGCCTCTATCAACTTCCATTTACTTGTGTCTGGTTTATAACATTTGTGAAGGTTGTGCTTTGCAGAATGTCTAGCCCTTTGAAGATAGATTGCTTTGCAGGGAGTTCGTCCCTGGCTGAAGAGCTATGCTGCCGCCGGAGACAACCTTATAGCCTTGCGAATTTCTGTTCCTGTTACTGCCAAGACATTCCTGCAGTCCTGCCCAGCCCCCTCTTCCTAAGGCTGTTTCCCACCAAAGAAGAAACAAAGGGGGCCTCATCAGTATAAAAACTCAGAGTTTTAGACTCCATTGTAGGTTGGAGCATGTTAGAGACCAGTTCACGGTCTGCCCAACTCCTGACCATTATTAAAATTCTTAGCTTACTTTATACACCACTTCAGAGTGTTCAACCTCACCTATGTAGCTGTAATACCACCAGTCTGCATTCCCACCAACAGTGCACTAGGATTCCTGTTTCTCCACATCCTCCTTAGCCCTTGTTCTTTTTCAATTTGTTGATGATGGCCATTCTGACTGGTGTAAAGTGGTATCTCATTGTGGTTTTAATTTGCACCTCTCTGATGGCTACTGATGTTAAGCATTCTTTCATGTGTCTATGGACCCTCTGTATATCCTTCTTGGAGAAGTGTTTGTTCAGGTTCATTGCCCATTTTTTAATTGGGCTGTCTGATTTCTCAGTGTTGAGATGTGTAAGTTCTTTATATATTTTGGAGATCTATCCCTTGTCTGAGGTATCATTGGCAAATATGTTTTCCCATATGGTTGGTTCCCTTTTTATCTTGCTGACGTTTTCTTTTGCTGAGCAGAAACTAATTAGTTTGATGTAGTCTCATTTGTTTATTCTTTCCTTTATTTCCCTTGCCTTAGGAGATGTATCGGTGAAAATATTGCTACATGGGATATCTGAAATTTTCCTGCCTTTGTTTTCCTCTAGGACTTTTATGGTGTCATGGCTTACGTTTAGGTCTTTGATCCATCTTGAGTTTATTATGGTGTGTGGTATAAATTGGTGATCTAGTTTCATTTTTTTTGCACATCCCTGTCCAGTTCTCCTAGCACCATTTGTTGAAGAGGCTCTTTTCACTCCATTTTATGTTTCTTTCCCCGTTGTCAAATATTAGTTGACCATATAGACTGGAGTTTATTTCTGGGCTCTCTATTCTGTTCCATTGATCTATATGTCTATTCTTATGCCAGTACCAGGCTGTTTTGATCATAGTGGCTTTGTAGTATAGTTTGATGTCAGGTATTGTGATTCCTCCTACTGCGTTCTTTTGTCTCAAGATTGCTTTGTCTATTTGGGGTATTTTTTGGTTCCATATAATTTTTGAAATATTTGTTCTAGGTCTGTGAAATATGTCACTGGTATTTTAATAGGGATTGCATTGAATCTAAAAATTGCTTTGGGTAGTATGAACATTTTAATGATGTTGATTCTTCCCATCCATGAACATGGTATATGATTCCATTTATTTGTATTTTTCTTAATTTCTTTCTTCGGTGTTATGTAGTTTTCCGAGTACAGGTCTATTATCTCTTTCGTTAAGTTTATCCTAGGTACTTAATTTTTCATGTTGCTATAGTAAATGGGACTTTTTCTAGTTTCTATTTCTGATTTTTTATTGTTGGTGTACAGAAATGCCTTAGATTTCTGAATATTGACTTTTGCCCTGCTATTTTGCCAAATTCACTTATTAGGTCGAGTACCTTTTTTGTGGAGTCTATAGGGTTTTCTATGTACACTATCATGTCATCTGCAAATAATGACAGTTTTACTTCCTCTTTTCCAATTTGGATGCCTTTTATTTCTCTTTCTTGTCTGATTGCTGTGGCTAGAACTTCCAACACTATGTTGAATAGGAGTGGGGACAGTGGACATCCTTGTCTTGTTCCTGACCACAGGGGTAATGCTCTCAGTTTTTATCCATTGAATATGATGTTGGCTTCAGGTTTCTCATATATGGCCTTTATTATGTTGAGGTATGCTCCTTCTATTCCCATTTTGCTGAGTGTTTTCATCATAAATGGGTGTTGTACTTTATCAAATGCTTTTTCAGCATCTATTGATATGATCATGCGGTTTTTGTCTTTCATTTTGTTTATGTGATGTATTATGTTTACTGATTTGTGAACATCAAACCATCCTTGCATCCCTGGAATGAATCCCACTTGATCGTGGTGTATGATCTTTTTAATGTGTTGCTGGATCCTATTTGCCAATATTTTGTTGAGGATTTTAGCATCTGTGTTCATCAGTGATATTGGCCTGTAGTTTTCTTTCTTTGTTGTGTCTTGATCTGGTTTTGGAATTAGGGTAATACTGGCTTCATAGAACGAGTTTGGGAGTCTTCCCCCTTTTTGGATTTTTGGAATAGTCTGAGAAGGATAGGAATTAGTTCTTTCCTAAATGTTTTGTAAAATTCGCCTATGAAGCCATCTGGTCCAGGACATTTGTGTGACAGGAATTTTTGATTACTGCTTCAATTTCACTCTTTGTTATCAGTCTGTTCAGGCTTTCTGCTTCTCCTTGATTCAGTTTTGGAAGATTATATATTTCTAGAAATTTTCCCATTTCATTTAGATTGTCAATTTTCTTGTCGTACTGTTGTTTGCAGTCGTCGTCGTCGTCGTCGTCGGCAGCCGTCCGTCTCGAGAGACGATGGTGTAGCTTCTTAAGAGTCTATCTGCACCGCCGAGAATGGCTGTGCAGTCCGACTCGGGAGTGACATGGTATCTGTCTCCTCCTATGTTAAATCGACATCTTGCAATGACACTGGAGTGTCCTCTCCAGTGAAGCTGAAGCTACAGAGCCTGGGCAGGGTGATATGGAGGGTCTGCTGTTGCCCATGCAGCAGACCCCCCCTCTCTTCGCAGCTGAAGGGTCCAAGGGAAAGACGGAGTCAATACAGCTTGGCTTCAGGTGCGCCGCAGGAGTTGCCGGTGTTGACTACAACGTCAAACCGCCTTAGGGACTCCGGCTCCGGATTTTCTGTCGGGGTTTACTCCCTTAGCCTTTCCCCTGAAGAGGTATGCCGCAAGGCAGCGGAGGTTTTTTGGAGTCAGAGTTTTCCTTCTCTGATGTGCCCTGACTGGAAGATCGAACCAGCGACACTTAGCTCGCAGGCCAACGCTCAATCCACTGAGCCAAACCAGCCAGGGGCTTACTGCATCACTTGTATAATTTTAAACAAGTCACTTACCATTTCTGAAGTCTCTTTACTTATGTCACTTTCTGGTTTCAGATGGTATAAAGAAAGAGAAGAATACTGTGATATAAAAGTTTAAGTAACATTCATGAGCATCTACTCTGTTGTTTGCAGTAATTTCTCACAATCCTTAGTGTTTCTGTGATATCAGTTGTGATTTCTCCCTTTCATTTCTGATTTTGTTTATTTGGGTCCTCTCCCTTTTTCCTTGATGAGCCTGGCTAAAGGCTTGTTGATTTTGTTTATCTTTTCAAAGAACCAGCTCCTGCTTTTGTTGACCTTTTGAATTGTTTGTTTAGTCTCTATGCCATTTAATTCTGCTCTGATCTTGATGATTTTCTTCCTTCTACTTGCTCTGGGCTTTGTTTGTTGTTGTTTTCCTAGTTCTCGTAGCTGTAGTGTTAGATTTTTTATTTGAGATTCTTCTATCCTTTTCAGGTAGGCCTATATTGCTATGAACTTTCCTCTCAGGACTGCTTTTGCTGTATCCCATAGGTTTTGGGCTGTTGTGTGTTCATTATCATTTGTTTCCAGAAACTTTTTGATTCCTTCCTTGATGTCATTGTTAAGCCATTTATTATTGTAGCATGTTATTGATTTTCCATGAGTTTGAATGTCTTTGAGTTTTTCCCTTTGAGATTGATTTCCAGTTGCAAGCCATTGTGATCTGAGATAATGCTTGATATAATTTCAATTTACTTGAATTTGTTGAGGCTTGTTTTGTATCTTATCATGTGTCTATCTTTGAAAATATTCCATATGCACTTTAAAATAGTGTATATTTTGTTTCTTTGGGGTTAAAAGTTATATATATATATCAATTAAGTCCATTTGATCTAGAGTTTTGTTCAATGCCTCAATATCTTTGCTGATTCTTTGCTTCAAAGTTCCGTCCATTGTTGACAATGGGGTGTTGAAGACCCCTACTATGAGTGTGTTTCTGTTGATACCCTTCTTGAAGTCCTTCAAGATTTTCCTTATATATTTGGGTGCTCCTATGTTGAGTGTATATATGTTAACAAGGGTTATATGTTCTTCATGGATTTTTCCCTTAAGTATTATGAAATGTCCTTCTTTGTCTCTTTCTATGGCCTTTTCTATGAAATCTGTTTTGTCTGATATAGGTATTGCTACCCTAGCTTTTTTTTTTTATGTCCATTTGCTTCAAATATTTTTTTTATCCCTTCACTTCCAGTCTGTGTAGATCTTTTGTTCTGAGGTGTGTCTCTTGTAGATAGCATATATGTGGGTCATGCTT